>NC_091459.1:27721178-28046178 GCF_027789765.1 Dendropsophus ebraccatus
TCGCAAATCGGCACTTTCCGCCGAGTACGCCAGGGGGGCGGAAAGGGGGAGTGTAGTGGGCGGAACGGAGGGCGCGGACTCAAGAGTCCGTGCGATTTACCATCCGTTCCGCCCAAATGTCCGCCGAAAACCTACTCCAGTCCTCAGCTGGCGTAGGTTTTCGGCAGTGCGCACCAGCGCGCACGGGATTTATGTAGAGGCACTCCGCCTCTACATAAATCTCTGTAGCGCCGGAGCATTTATAAGTCCGGCGTAAAAAACTCCGGACTTAATAAATGCCCCCCTATATGTATATACAGGACCCCCTACTGCATCTATACAGTACATGTATATACAGGAGCCCCTACTCCATCTATACAGTATATGTATATACAGGACCCCCTACTCCATCTATACAGTATATGTATATACAGGACCCCCTACTCCATCTATACAGTATATGTATATACAGGACCCCTACTCCATCTATACAGTACATGTATATACAGGGCCCCCTACTCCATTTATACAGGACATGTATATACAGGACCCCTTACTCCATCTATACAGTACATGTATATACAGGACCCCCTACTCCACCTATACAGTACATGTATATACAGAACCCCCTACTCCATCTATAAAGTACATGTATATACAGGGCACTACAGGTATACCCAACTGTGACTGGGTAACACTGCCACACCAGACCTGACCAATACCGCCATACTGTGACTGGATAACACTGTCATATCAGACCTGACCAATACCGCCATACTGTGAATGGATAACACCGCCACACCAGACCTGACCAATACCGCTATACTGTGCTGGATAACACTGTCATACCAGACCTGACCAATACCGCCATACTGTGACTGGATAACACTGCCATACCAGACCTGACCAATACCGGCAAACTGTGACTGGGTAACACCGCCACACCAGACCTGACCAATACCGTCATACTGTGACTGGATAACACCATCATATCAGACCTGACCAATACTGCCATACTGTGACTGGATAACACCGCTATACCAGCTCTGACCAATACCACCCTACCGTGACTGGATAACACCGCCACACCAGACCTGACCAATACCGCCATACTGTGACTGGATAACACCGCCATACCAGACATGACCAATACCGACACACTATGACTGAATAACACTGCCATACGGGTAAATACAACCCTGCAGGTATACAGGACACTACAGGTATACAGGACCCAAAACTATACACTCCAGGTATACAGGACCTCCACCAACTATATACTTCAGGTATACAGGACCTCCACCAACTATATACTACAGGTATACAGGACCCAAAACTATACACTACAGGTATACAGGACCCCAAAACTATACACTACAGGTAAACAGGGACTCCACCAACTATATACTACAGGTATATAGGACCCAAAACTATACCCTACAGGTATACAAGACCTACACCAACTCTGTAATACAGGTATACAGCACCTTCACCAACTCTATACTACAAGTATACAGGATCCCAAAGCTATATACTACAGGTATACAGGAACTCCACCAGCTATATACTACAGGTATATAGGACCCCAAACTATACACTACAGGTATACAAGACCTACACCAACTCTGTAATACAGGTATACAGCACCTTCACCAACTCTATACTACAAGTATACAGGATCCCAAAGCTATATACTACAGGTATACAGGAACTCCACCAGCTATATACTACAGGTATATAGGACCCCAAACTATACACTACAGGTATACAGGACCTCTACCAACTCTATACTATAGTTATACAGGACCCTCAAACTATTCACTACAGGTATACAGGACCCCCGAACTATATACTACAGGTATACAAGACCTCCACCAATTATACACTACAGGTATCTAGGACCCTCAAACTATAAACTACAGGTATACAAGACCTCCACCAACTATACATTAGAGGTATACAGCACCAACTATATAGTACAGGTATACAGGACCCCCAAACTATACAGTACAGGTATACAGGACCTTCACCAACTGTACACTGCAGGTATACAGGACCTCCCTCAACTATACACTACAGGTATACAGCCCCCCCCCAACTACACACTACAGGTATACAGGACCCCCCCAACTAGTGTTGCACGATGCACCGAAATATCGATACTACTATCGATATTCCGGGCAAAAAAACGGTTCGGTACCAGGATTTCCTGGTATTCGATACTCTGTTAAGCTGCGCAATAGCGCAGCTTAACAGAGTATAGTACAGAGAGCACGGCCAGCGGCTAACTGAGCGCCGGCCATGTTCTGTGTGCTGCCCCCTGCTCTGCAGAACCTTCACCTCCTGGGTCACCAGCTCCTGCTCTGTGATGGCCGGTCCCGGTGTCGTCCTCTCCCCGCTGTGCTGGGGAGATGTTTTCTTTAGTGAACCTGTGTCTTATTGTCGGCTTCGGAGCAGAAGCCGGGCCGGGGCCGCTGCACACCAGGTCAGAGTTCACCGGCATGTCCCTGTGTCTGCCAGATAAGCTGGTGATTGATGCTCAGCGATAAACTGGGACGCCTCACACCGGAGCTCAGCTACACTCCTCTGCATCCTGTGGGGTCCGCTCGGGTAAAGATGCATGCTGCTGAGCCAGGAGAGAAGACCACCACAAAGGTTTACTATGGGGCTCCCCTCTCCTCTCTGTGATCCTCGGCTACAGGACGTGCCCAGCACATCACTGTTACAGCTGCTGCTGCGTTACATTGTGTCACCCCGAGCCATGGAACAGTGCAAACTTCAGGCATGTGAGATCCATTCACTGTACATTGCTCATGCAGAGTTCTGCAGCTTTCTGTTATACCTTATTACATTACATATGACTTATGTGGTCCAGCTGAGGATTTGTTACAGTGTATCAGTCTGGCCTTTCCACTGAGCAACAGCACAAGCTTTTCTGACCTGGACTGCTTGCAGAACACAGCTGACATTTGTGACAAAGTTCTTCCCTTCCTGGTCACACAGCCTAGATTGTAACAAACAGCAAAGAGAGGTGTATGCAGCTCACAGGAGATGGACAGGACTGGATGCAATTGTAGCAAACTCTCAACTGAAAGTATATAAGATCTATGTAGAATGATGAATTTGCACATAGGTAGGACTGCTGGATCCAGGGCAGTATTCATCAATCAATCAAATCAATCGCCTGTGTGTGTGGAGCGGTTCGGGAGAGGTTAAATACTGCTATCATTTTTTACAGCAGCACCTACACAGGTAAATAGCTGGTTTAATTGTGTCGATGCCTGTAATACATCTTTGTAATTAACCTCTCCCAAACCGCTCCATACACACAGGTGATTTGGACATTGTACCAGGACAACAGGAGGTAAATAGTGAGGATGCAGCAGCCTGTGTGACAGGGCCGGACACCACCGGGACTGAGCAACATGGAGCAGAAGCTGCTGAGCTGTGAGGTGAAGGTTCTGCTGCGGAACAACACCTCCACTACTTCTCCCAGTATACTATACTAGTGCTATGTTTCAGCCATACTACTACCCCCAACATACTATACTCTGTGTCAGCCATACTACTACCCCCAACATACTATACTCTGTCAGCCATACTACTACCCCCAACATACTATACTCTGTGTCAGCCATAATACTACCCCCAACATACTATACTCTGTGTCAGCCATAATACTACTAACTCCAATTGCTATAATAAAAAAAAAAAAAAAAAAAAAGGGGGGGGGGGGGGGAGATTGGTATCATCGCATTGTACGGTATACAGTGTTTTCGCAAAACAAAAACCAAAATCGTATATGCAAACATGTTACCAATCAAAGGTGCAGATCATATTGCACATGTCAGGTTTATTACACAGTGAACAGTGTAAAAATTAGGGAGCATTTTTTCTGCAGTTGGGGGGGGGGGGGGATTATTGTTTTTTACAGGGGGTTATATGTTAAGTATCGAAATGGTATCGAGTATTGAAATAAAAAAGTTGGTATTGGTATCGAACTCAAAATTCTGGTATCGTGACATCCCTACCCCCAACTATGCACTATAGGTATACAGCCCACCAACTATGCACTACAGATATGCGAGACCCCTAAAAACTATATATTGTGGGTATACAGAACCCCTCCAACTATGCACTACAGGTATACACTAATTCCACTGATTAACTCAGATGAAACAATACCTTTAGTTGGCCTCCTAGGCACCTTAGAACAAATCTAATTAACACACTGACACTTTATACCCGGGCAGCGCCAGGTACATATCATAAAAATCTAAGTCTGTCTGTCTGTCCTCTATAGACTTCCAAACGCCTGAACCGTTTGACCCCAAATTTGGCACACTGATACATTGGGTGCCCGGGAAGGTTACTGCGAAGGTCCCGTCCCCGCCAGATGTACAGGAGGGGAGGGGGAGGGGGAAGAGAGGCGCCCCATAGGGATGAATGGGAAAATCTCCTCACTGCAAACACAGGTGATATAATTAGCTGCAGCAGACACGGCAGTTGGAGCCTTAGCAACCAATAGGATTACTGCTTTCATTTTCACAGGGAGCAATGGTTGCTAGGGAAGCTGCCTCACAACATCCACAGTAATAACTGGTAGACCCCCTACTCCATCTATACAGTATATGTATATACAGGACCCCCTACTCCATCTATACACTACATGTATATACAGGGCCCCCTACTACATCTATACAGTACATGTATATACAGGGCCCCCAACTCCATCTATACAGTACATGAATATACAGGGCCCCCTACTCCATCTATACAGTACATGTATATACAGGGCCCCCTACTCCATCTATACAGTACATGTATACAGGACCCCCTACTCCATCTATACAGTACATGTATATACAGGGCCCCCTACTCCATCCATACAGTACATGTATATACAGGGCACAACAGGTATACCAAACTGACTAGGTAACACCGCCACACCAGACCTGACCAATACCGCCATACTGTGACTGGATAACACCTCCATACCAGACCTGACCAATACCGCAATACTGTGACTGGATAACACCTCCATACCAGACCTGACCAATACCGCCATACTGTGACTGGGTAACACCGCCACACCAGACCTGACCAATACCGCCATACTGTGACTGGATAACACCTCCATACCAGACCAGACCAATACCGCCATACTGTGACTGGGTAACACCGCCACACCAGACCTGACCAATACCGCCATACTGTGACTGGATAACACCTCCATACCAGACCTGACCAATACCGCCATACTGTGACTGGGTAACACCGCCACACCAGACCTGACCAATACCGCCATACTGTGACTGGATAACACTGCCACACCAGACCTGACCAATACTGCCATACTGTGACTGGATAACACTGTCATATAAGACCTGACCAATACCGCCATACTGCATTGCATTCTATCCACCTTTTGATGCGTTTTACAGTGATTTTCCTGTTATTCTGCAGTGAATTGTGACAACTGTGCAATTACTGACACCATAAATGAAGTCTGGGTTATAAAGATTAGGAAAAAAAAACAAAGAGGCCTAAAAAAAACAAACGTAGGGTGCAAGACTAATTTCACATCTTACGGTATCTTAACATTTTTTTTTTTTTTTTTTTGTAATTTAGCTTTTATCTGAGATTCAGATGCAAAGCTTCGGCACAATAATTGTTTCTCGACACTGCTGATTAAGTTTTAATATATTCGCTGCCAAGCATAGCATGTGCAAAACAACTTAATCTTGGCTATAATTATTCAAAGCAATCACTAGTGCAGGATATCTGCTGCCTTCATTTCAAGTTTAAACAATTCCACATATCCTGAATGAATATTTGAAACATTTCCATCAAAAGACTTGTCCAAAGTCGACTTTCTACAAACCCTACATCCACATGAGTAGGCCTTCGGTAAGTCTACTTCTATGTCACACCCAGTAAAATAAAAGCAAAATATGACTGAAAGCCTCACAACTCAGCGTCACCAGCTGCTAACACTGTAATAATGTTCCATACAGCGACCAGCATAAGTAAAGCTATGGTAATGTTATCCCCCTATCACCTATCTGCTGGGATCTGCAGCACTCTACCCAGTGTGGAGCTGACAGACTCACAGCAAGGGATCTAATGTAATATTTTACAACTGTTAACGGGAATCTGTCAGCTGTAATTCCTATCCCAGTCTACTGACACTGTTGGATAGCTGTTGGGGGAAGGAGACACTGCACCTTATATCCAGCTGTGCTTTCAGGACGTAGAGAAATGCATATATTCTATGGCAAAAAGAGGCTTTCCCGAGCACCTGAAGAGCCGCAAGCTGGCTGGAATTCTTCCTCACCCGCGCCCCACACCCGCCCCGCTTGATTGACACCTTGACTGAGCCCTTATAGGGATTTTTCTTTCAAATCATTTGATTTCAGAAAGTTATATTGATTTGTAATTTATTTCTATTTATTAAGTCTTCCCATAATGATCAGCTGCTGTATGTCCTGCATGAAATGTTGTGTTCTTTCCAGTCTGACACAGTGCTCTCTGCTGTCCAAGACGGAAACTGTCCAGAGAAGTAGCAAATCCCCGCAGAAAGGCTTTCCCGCTTTGGACAGTTGCTGACTCAGACAGAGGTGGCGGCAGAGAGCACTGTGTTCGATTGAAAAGAACACATTTCCTGCAGAGTATACAGTAGCTGATAAGTATGTGAATATTTTTTTAAATAGAAGTAAATTACAAATTTATATAACTTTCTGAAAACAGTCTATTTGAAAAAAAAAAAAAAAGATTTTCAATGGATAAACCCTATAAGGTCCTTTTACATAAATCTCTTAATTGAATGTTTAGCAATCTTGAAGCGAACAACCTACGATCCACGCTCGCAAAATCTCGAAGATTTAGCCTTTTAAGCGATCGACGCTGATCTGCGATCGATCGACGAACTACCAACGATTTTAGAACATGTTGAAAGACAACAATTAACGATTTATCGCTCGTTGTTTGATTGGTAGCTGTATTTACATAGGCACTTACGTTACTGAAAGTTTACTTTACTAAAATAATGTAAATGTGTTTAATTGGTTCCAGCACAAATCAATAACTACAATGCTCATTTATTACACTGAAAAGTGCCCAGTATAACCACTACAGTACATAGCAGCACTACATTACATTACTGTACATTATACACAAGAAACATTCAACAAAACCAGTAATTATAGTACAGTAGTCACTAACTCCTCACTCATCCTTTACTGTATAGTGACCCCCATCCCAGCACTGTATTGTATGGAAGATGGTGGTGCACTGACTGTACTACTACTGTACTGTATATGCACTCCAGCAGTCTTATACAGTACAGGATGGGAGATAGGGGTGCACTGACTGTACTACTACTGTACTGTATCTGCACTCCAGCAGTCTTATATAGTACAGGATGGGAGATGGTGGTGCACTGACTGTACTACTACTGTACTGTATATGCACTCCAGCAGTCTTATATAGTACAGGATGGGAGATGGTGGTGCACTGACTGTACTACTACTGTACTGTATATGCACTCCAGCAGTCTTATACAGTACAGGATGGAAGATGGTGGTGCACTGACTGTACTACTACTGTACTGTATATGCACTCCAGCATTCTTATACAGTACTGTACAGGATGGGAGATGGTGGTGCACTGACTGTACTACTACTGTACTGTATATGCACTCCAGCAGTCTTATATAGTACAGGATGGGAGATGGTGGTGCACTGACTGTACTACTACTGTACTGTATATGCACTCCAGCAGTCTTATACAGTACTGTACAGGATGGGAGATGGTGGTGCACTGACTGTACTACTACTGTACTGTATATGCACTCCAGCAGTCTTATACAGTACAGAATAGGAGATGGGGGTGCACTGACTGTACTACTACTGTACTGTATATGCACTCCAGCAATCGTATACAGTACAGGATGGGAGATGGTGGTGCACTGACTGTACTAGTACTGTACTGTATATGCACTCCAGCAGTCTTATACAGTACAGGATGGGAGATTGTGGTGCACTGACTGTACTACTACTACTGTACTGTATATGCACTCCAGCAGTCTTATACAGTACTGTACAGGATGGGAGATGGTGGTGCACTGACTGTACTACTACTGTACTGTATATGCACTCCAGCAGTCTTATACAGTACAGGATGGGAGATTGTGGTGCACTGACTGTACTACTACTACTGTACTGTATATGCACTCCAGCAGTCTTATACAATACTGTACAGGATGGGAGATGGTGGTGCACTGACTGTACTACTACTGTACTGTATATGCACTCTAGCAGTCTTATACAGTACTTTACTGTATGTGAAGCCTCACCAGTGCTAAACTCACCAGGTACAACCTACAATCCACAAAAAAATGTTCAGGTACCGAGCAAAGTTTGGTTTCTGATCGTTACTCCCAGAAAAATTTTTGTTAGAATACTGCGGTATTACTGTACTTCAAGACTGGGTGCCCGAAAAGCGTTTGAGAACCAAGCAAATGTTTGACAACCAAAGCAAACTTTCCTTGAAAATACTGTTTGAGTTCCGAGCAGTTTGAGAAGTGAGGTACCACTGTATATCTATCCTAAGATAATAAGGAGGTATAATACTAAAAGGGCAGACTAGATGGACCCAGTGGTCTTTTTCTGCCAACAATCCTCTGTGTTTTTAGGCATATAGGTCACTAGGTTTCATTGTTATTGTGAATTCTTGCCAGATAATCACTTTGTGTAAAAGGAACATAAGTCATATCAGGTATTTGGATGGGAGGGGGTGGGGTAAGGATCTAGTACTTGTACTGCAGAATAAAAGCATTTCTACATTTCAAGTAGTACAAACAGATATATGTAAGGTACCAGGGTCTCCTGACCCAGTGTCTGCACTGTTGCAGGGTCACAGTTCAGAGAGGAAACCAGGAAGTGAGAAAGTGCATAGAGGGAAAAAAAATGTACAATGATGTAAGCTAATTTACCAAAAAATAGCACATTTGTTCTCCTTTACATACAAGTATGCGTATACATCTGATTTCACCCATGTTGCCTCAGGACACAACCCCTTTAACCTAAAAACATAGAGTTCCTAGTCAGTACACTGGTCAACACACCAGCATTTATAGGGCATAAGCTTTTTTCACCCCACTAGTTACCAGGAGTAAAGTTCAAATTTTTGTGTTTTGCATCTCTATATGATGGTAGACTGGCTGGGTGCTTTATCAACACGCAGGGGGATATTTATCAACCATGGTGTAAAGTGAAACTGGCTCAGACAGCCAGTTTCACTTTACACCATGTTTGATAAATCTCCCCCACACTCTCTCCAATACCCTTTCTGGTATAGTATGGGAAAGAAAAAGAAAAAAATACAAGGCAGAGTGCCTCATAGGGTGACACAGTAAAGCACTTTAAAAATGTGTAGCACACATCCAGGTTTCGTCTCCCCTGATGTGGTTGTGAACAGTCACAACCATTCAAGTTGCATATGTTAGACCCAATTAATGTCGGCCGCTGCTGGGAGTCATCCACAGTCACCCGTCCGGGTACAGAAATCCAGGTACAATGTCCAAACAAAAAGGAGATACCTTTGCGCACACCGTGTAAACTAATTGCAGCTGTTTATTTTTGTAAAATAATAAAGTAAATATCCACAGGTAACACATTTCTGGAGCGCTGGGCTCCCTTTCTCAAACCTCAATAATTTCCCGCTGTTTGCAGGTCCCTGAAGCTCCAGTTCGTGGCTTCATTTTTTCTTTACTTCCTGGTTTGTCTAACTGACTCTGTAAAACTGTAAGATGGTTTTAAGCTTGTTCAGCTAATCAGAGCTGAGCAACCTGTGTCATCTGACAAAGAGTGGCTGGCTTAACAGGGCTTAGACCGGCTTCCCTCTTGATGATGTCATTGTCACAAAATGGCTGCCACAGAGAAGCCTGGGGTCAACAGTTATTAGGTAAGAATGAATTTACTTCAATTCCTGATGGGGGGGTTGAGGGGGGAAAAGATAGGGAAGGGGAGAAGACAGGTGATTGAAGCATATTACAAAGTTATATAATTTTGTAATGTGTTTTAATTATTGGGGAAAAAGCTTTTCGCTGGAGTACCCCTTTAAACTATGTTCTAGACAGCAACAGACTGCGACAAATCACTTTTTACATTTTAAATTACACACGCTATTTTCATCTTGATATATTCATTGCATTAAGCAATTACACTGTTATGACTTGAGCTGTCAATAGCAATGTAACCTTGGGCAAGTGATTGATGTTCTTCAGATTCTACACAAGAAAGAAACTTTCATGTGTGGAAAAGCCACTGTTATTTTTAATATAATATAAACAAAGCACAAGAGACACAAGCGGCTGTGGAAGGACAGTGATGCCTATAAAGTAGAGGCTATAAGTTTTCTGTGGCATGCCTCCAGAGTGCCACACAGTAAGCTAAACAGAACCACTTTTCAAGTCTTCTATCTGGCAGGTGTGATCTTTTATTCGCTGCTTCAGCTGAGAAAAAAATTCTATGCAGAGACACAGGAACAGGAAGCCACAAGGTAAAGTGAATGTACCATTAGTACATTGCTTTTTTTGTTTTTTACATGATCGGTGGGGATGCCGGTGCAGTGATACTTTTTTTTTGTTGAAGCGCTGCCCCATTCCCGCGCACCCCCTCCCCTCCGTGATGCGGCTCAATTAGAATCAATGGAACCATGTCACAGAGGGGACATCATCACACTGGGAGCCGGATGGCTCATCTCCAGTACTTCATGCTCCACCAATGCTCAGTAAAAGACCAGCACCGTTCACGGGAAACGGGTGGTGGTTCAAAAAGAGGACCGCAGCATCGGCATCCATGCACCGGTCTTTTCATGTAAAACAAAAATAAACGATGTATCGGTGGTATATTCGCTTTAGCTTGTGGGTGACTAAGGTTTTTGTTGCTGGCACCAGGGGCTATAGATGTACACCGCTCCTGAGGCCAAGTTCTCACCATGGATTGGCTAAGTAGAGCCCCAGAACTAAAAAGCACAGATTTTATCTGTCTTATGTGTCCTATTCAAATCTGCATTTGTGAATTTAACTTTCTTTTTTTTTCACAAATCAGAGCTCAGTAAAGTAAAAATAATAACATGCTTATATTAATTTACAACAAAATCTATAGACAAACAGTTTTTCTACAAAATCAGAAGAACTCGGTTAAATGACTCCAGAATTAGATACCTTCGCTGGATGAAATCCAAGAGCTTTTGAAGTGAATTCGCTCTTAAAGGGACCCGGGTCGCCCTTAAAGGGACCCAAGTCACCCTTAAAGGGACCCAGGTGGCTCTTAAAGGGACCCAGGTGGTGGCTCTTAAAGGGACCCAGGTGGTGGCTCTTAAAGGGACCCAGGTGGTGGCTCTTAAAGGGACCCAGGTGGTGGCTCTTAAAGGGACCCAGGTGGTGGCTCTTAAAGGGACCCAGGTGGTGGCTCTTAAAGGGACCCAGGTGGTGGCTCTTAAAGGGACCCAGGTGGTGGCTCTTAAAGGGACCCAGGTGGTGGCTCTTAAAGGGACCCAGGTGGTGGCTCTTAAAGGGACCCAGGTGGTGGCTCTTAAAGGGACCCAGGTGGTGGCTCTTAAAGGGACCCAGGTGGTGGCTCTTAAAGGGACCCAGGTGGTGGCTCTTAAAGGGACCCAGGTGGTGGCTCTTAAAGGGACCCAGGTGGTGGCTCTTAAAGGGACCCAGGTGGTGGCTCTTAAAGGGACCCAGGTGGTGGCTCTTAAAGGGACCCAGGTGGTGGCTCTTAAAGGGACCCAGGTGGTGGCTCTTAAAGGGACCCAGGTGGTGGCTCTTAAAGGGACCCAGGTGGTGGCTCTTAAAGAGACCCAGGTGGCTCTTAAAGGGACTCAGGTGGCTCTTAAAGGGACCCAGGTTGTTCTATCGACATGGGTCTCTTTAAGAGCGACATGGGTCCCATATCTTTTGGAGCGACTTGGGTTCCTTTAAGAGCAACATGCGTCCTGTCCCTTTAAGAGCGACTTGGGTACGGTCCCTTTAAGAGTGACTTGGATCCCTTTAAGAGCGACATGGGATCCCTTTAAGAGCGACTTGGTACCCTTTAAGAGCGACTTGGGTCCCTTTAACCCCTTAAGGACAGAGCCTGAAATGGCCTTAAGGACAGAGACAAATTTTATGAATATGACCTGTGTCACTTTAGTCATTAATAACTTCGGGATGCCCCTACCCTAACTTCGGGATTTACCTATCCGGCTGATTCTGAGATTGTTTTCTCGTGACATATTGTACTTCACATTTCTGGTAAAATGGAGTCGATACTCATAACGAATCTTTATGAAAAACATCAAAATAACATAACAAATTGTGAAAAAATGCATTTTTCCAACTTTTAAACCTTCCTGCTTATACAGAAAATGGTAATGCCACATAAATTATATATTAAATAGCATTAGCAACATTTCTACTTTATGGTGGCAGCATTTCATTTTTTTAGACAATAGGAAGCTTAAATCATTAGCAGCAATTTTCCAAATTTTCTGTAAAATTTCAAAATCAGATATTTTCAGGGACCTGTTCAGGTTGAAAGTGTATTTGAGATGCCTGTATGTTAGAAAGCCCCACAAAGCACCCCATTTCAGAAACTGCACCACCCAAACTCTGCAAAAGCATATCCAGAAAGTGTTTTAACCCTTTAGGGGAGTCACAGAAATAAAAGCCAAGTGTGTAAGAAATTTGAAAATTTTTATTTTCTGTGCAGAGATTTTATTGTAATCCAATATCTTTCATAATGATAAATCTATTACCAGAGAAATGCACCCCAATATTGATTGCCCCGTTTCTGCAGTTTATAGAAATACCCCATATGTGGCCGTATTGCGCTATTTGACGCAACCACAAGCCTCAGATATAAGGGAGCGCCCAGTGAATTTCAACGCCTCCGTTATATTTGGTTATTTTTGACCGTACCACTTCAAGTTGGCAGAGGCTCTGGGGTGCCAAAACATTAAAAATACCCCTAAAGGGACACCATTTAGAAAACTACACCCCTCAAGGAATGTAACAAGGGGTGCAGTGAGCATTTGGACCCCAAAGGGGCTTCACAGATTTTCAGAACAATGTGGTGTAAAAAAGGAAAAATTCGATTTTTTACACTAAAATGTTGTTCTAGCCTTCATTTTTCATTTTTACAAGGGGATAAAAGAAAAAAAAAAACACCAAATGTGTAGCGCAGTTTCTCCCGAGTACAGAAATACCCCACATGTGGACATAAAGTGCCAAGCGGGCGCAGGACGAGCCTCCAAAGGGAAGGAGCGCCAATTGTCCTTTGCAAGCTGGATTTTACTGGAATGGATTTCAAGGGTCATGTCGCATTTACAGACCCCTCGTGCTGCCAAGACACTGGAAACCCCCCACAAGTGACCCCATTTTGGAAACTACAACCCTCAAGGAATCTAACAAGGGGTGCAGTGAGCATATGGACCCCACTGGTGACGGGCACAAATGTGGAACAATGTGACGTGAAAGGGAAAATTTTCATTTTTTCACTTTCTCGGCACAAATGTGGCCGTCATCAAGGGGTCCATATCCTCACTGCACCCCTTGATAGATTCCTTGAGGGGTGTAGTTTCCAGAATGGGGTCACTTGTGGGGGGTTTTTAGTGTTTTGGCAGCACGAGGGCTCTGTAAATGCGACATGGCGTTCATCATCCATTCTGGCCAAATCCAGCCTCCAAAATCCAAATGGCGCTCCTTCCCTTCGGAGGCTTGCCCTGCACCCACACGGCGCTTTACGTCCACATGTGGGGTATTTACAGACTCAGGGGGAATTGCTCTACACATTTTGTGTGTTTTTTTCTCTTTTAACCCCTTGTGAAAATGAAAAATTTAAGGCTAAACCAACATTATAGTGTAAAAAATGTAATATTTAATTTTCGCGCCATATTGTTCCACATTTGTGCCCCTCACCAGTGGGGTCCATATGCTCACTACACCCCTTGTTACATTCCCTGAGGGGTGTAGTTTCCATAATGGAGTCAATTGTGGGGGGGTTCAACTGTCTTGGCAACACAGGGGCCTTTTAAATGCAACAAGGCCCTTGGAATCCATTCCAGCCAAATCCAGCCTTCAAAAACCAAATGGCGCTCCTTCCCTTTGGAGGCTTACCCTGCACCCACATGGCGCTTTATGTCCACATGTCGGGTATTTCCATACTCAGGGGAAATTGCGCTACACATTTAGTGTTTTTTTTTTATCTTTTAATCCCTTGTGAAAATGAAAAAATCAAGACAAGATCAATGATTTAGTGTAAAAATTAAACATTTTTTACACTAAATGTTGGTCTAGCCTTGATTTTTTTCCTTTTCCACAAGGGGTTAAAAAAGAAAGTGAACACAAAACGTGTAGGGTAATTTCCCCCGAGTACGAAAATACCCCACATGTGGACATAATGTGCCATATTGGCACAGGGCAAGCCACCAAAGGGACAGAGCGCCATTTAGAGGCTGGAATGGAGGATGGAGGCCATGTCGCATTTACAAAGCTCCTGTGCTGCCAGAACAGTAGAAACCCCCCACAAGTGACCCCATTATGGAAACTACACCCCATAAGGAATCCAACAAGGGGTGCAGTGAGCATATGGACCCCACTGGTGATGGGCACTTCTGTAGAACATGTGCCGAGAAAATAAAAAATACCATTTTTTTCATTTTCACGTCCCAAATGTGGCCGTCACCAGGGGGCCATATCCCCGCTGCCCCCCTTGTTAGATTCCTTATGGGGTGTAGTTTCCAGAATGGGGTCACTTGTGGGGGGTTTCTACTGTCCTGGCCGCACAGAGGCTTTGTAATTGCATCATAGCATCCTCTATTGGGAATGGCGGCCATACCTACTTAGCTGGGGAAAAGGGACAATTCTAATTTATTTGGGGGTATTAGGACAATTATTAGTTTATAAGGTTGGAAATGACAGGTGTCCATCAAATTCAACCTGTGTTGATCCAGAGGAAGGCAAAAAACCCTCGTGAGGCAGACGACAGTAGCCTCATCACTGGGGAAAAATTCCTTCCCGACTCGATAATGGCGATCAGAATAATCCCTGGACTAACGTGACCCCTGAAATAGGAATAAGGGACAGAATTTAGATAATGTAGAACCCCGATGACATGTGGTGCGCCTTGGAGCGATCCAGTATGCAGAGGCCGGGGCGATCAGGACAGGTGTCACACTGGAAAATGTTGTCCTTCCTGATCCCCCTATTACGCCACACTGTGCACTTCTTCTGGGGTCTCCCTTTCTCCAGTGTGGGGGACGTCACCTGGAAAATATTGTCCTGGTGCGATACGGGGTCCTTCATATCCAGAAGCGCTGGGTCCGCTCCATGGCTGCTAAATATTAGGGCTTTATTACGGCTTCTGATATTTTTGGATTGTGCCGCAAGCTACAGTAGCTCGGGCAGCGAGGGACCAGAAGAAGGGGTGCTGGTATAAAAGTTATCCGTACGGGTGGTGACCTTTATCCAGCAGTGGGAAGATCAGTTCCTGGACGATCTCTCCACTAACTCCGAGGATGGGGGGGGGAGGGGGCATCTGGGGGCAGGATTCGGGTGTCCCTTCCTTCATACACTGTAATGGTACATGTACACTGCGGAATGGCGAAGGATAACCCTTTGTGCATTCCGCAGCTGGCACCCGCCGGCGGACTGATGCAGGCGCGCGTCTCCGCTCGTGTCACACTCCATTCTATGCACGGGCGGATTCCGCCCTCTGTCCAAAGAATGAACGTGTTCATTCTTTGGACGGACAACGGAATCCGCCCGTGCATAGAATAGAGTCTATGACACGGGCGGAGACGCGCGCCTGCATCAGTCCGCCGGCGGGTGCCAGCTGCGGAATGCACAAAGGGTTATCCTTAGCCATTCCGCAGTGTGCACGTATTCTAAGGCTGGGTTCACACTATGTATATTTGAGGCTGTATTTGGTCCTCATGTCAGGTCCTCATAGCAACAAAAACCAGGAGTGGATTGAAAACACAGAAAGGCTCTGTCCACACAATGTTGAAATTGAGTGGATGGCCGCCATATAACGGTAAACAACTGCCATTATTTCAATATAACAGCCGTTGTTTTAAAATAACAGCAAATATTTGCCATCCACTCAATTACAACATTATGTGAACAGAGCCTTTCTGTGTTTTCAATCCACTCCTTGTTTTGGTTGCTATACAGCCTCAAACATACAGCCTCAAATATACGTACTGTGAACATAGCCTAAATCTGTAAGTGTACCCTGAGGTACGCTCACAGAGTTTGTAGAATTTCACGCCATACCGTGATCTCTTATTGGGACGGTACTGGCGGAAAAGACGTGTCTGGGGGGCAGCGTACGCTACGCTACCCCCAGACACGTCACTTGATGATGATGATGAGGATGAATGGAGGAAAGAAGGATCCCCCCATTCATTCTCACTGGCTGTTTCGGTGTTGGAGGCAATAATAGCATATGCGTCCGACGCCGAAAACACCCTGGGGGCCATCTTTATACGGGGACTAGTATATGGGGTATGTAAATGTTTATTGTAAAACTTTATTTCATGTAGTGTAGTGTAATGTAGTGTTTTTTACGTTTTTTTGACAGTAAGAAAATAATATCCCTACGCCAAGAAAGGAGCTGCTGATAAATGCCGCACTTACGTGCTACACTTATCAGCAGACAGTGGCGGTAGGATATAGAGGGGAAAAACGCTCCTACGCCAAAAAGGAGGAGTTGCTGATCAGTGGCGCACTTACGTGCGATGCTGATCAGTACTCAGCGGCGTTAGGGCGCAGAAAAAGTAAAAAAAAAAAAATTGGGGGAAAAAAAATAAAAATAAATCTTTTTAACCCAAAGCAAATGATCAGTGAATGATATTCACTGATCAGCCGCTAGGGGGCAGTAGAGCGCCGGAGATTAACGAGGCCCGCCGAAAACGAAGACCCGAGTGTTTTACGAAGATTTCCGACGCTGGACGAACGAACCCGGAAGCGACGCGAAGAAGACGCGAGGACGGCGCGGACCGCAGATCTTCGCTCCGGACGGCCAGATCAGGTGAGTATGGTACACCTGCACCACACACACCTGTTCTGCACCTCTCAGCTACCTAGCTGGGGGGTGCAGAACTCGGCAATACTGTTTTTTACAGTATGATCGCCGTGATGGGCCGGCCGGTACTGGCCGGCCTATCACGGCGATCGTGGGGGTGGCACCGCGGCCATCTTTGTTGGGGACACTTATGGCGATTGGTGCTATCTCGGACAGCACCAATCGCCATTGCTTTCCGGGCCACCGGGTCACCGATGACCCGGAAAGCTGTTTTCAGCTGCTATATGCTGATCTGTATTGAACAGCATATAGCAGCGATCGTCGGCACGGGAGGGGTTAATCACCCCCCGTGCCGACGAGCAGAGATGGCCTGCTATACATTATAGCAGGCCATCTTCCCCGACCGCTGTGTGTGAACACACAGCAATCGGGGAAACATCGGGCGTACCTATACGCCCGTTTGCGTTAAAGCCCACCCTGCGGGGGCGTATAGGTACGCCCGATGTCGTTAAGGGGTTAAGAACGACTTGGGTCCCTTTAAGAGCGACATGGGTCCTGTCCCTTTAAGAGCGACTTGCATCCCTTTAAGGGCGACCTGGGTACTTATAATGGTAAAGATCATTGTTCGGTTACCATGACAATCTTACTCATGTTAGTGAGACAAAATCATTAAGGACCTTCCATATATTACATCTTCTATTGGCCAATAGTGGACATGTGACTGTGGATGGTGTGATACATTGCCTGACAAGACCTTAGAGTTCCTATTGGCTGCTATATTTCAGCTATTTGCATATGTGCTGTGATTGGCTGTGAGCGGTTAGAGTGTGGCCATTATTTTCAATGGGCCATTATTTTCTATGGGAAATTCGGGGTCTTTAAATGTAAATTTCTTAAAAACGACAAATCTGATCGAAACGACAAATCGAAATAGATAGCACACCTCACACCGCCGAGGGCTTCGAAATGCAGTTTGAACGGAGTCTGTGAGCAAAGCGGTTTGGGCTGTATTACGCGCAGAAAAATGGCTAAAAGAAGAAGAAGAGGAAGAAGAAGAAGAATACGGATTACTATATAGTGCTTTTCAAGCACTATAATTAGTGAACAAATGCGGAACTTGAGTGAATGAATGTGGAATTACAGCGAACGATTAGCAAACGATTATCGATAATTTTAGGTTTAGATCAACATAATCAACATAATTTTAGGTCTAAATCAACAATCAACGACACACGAACGATTTTTCGATCGATTGGATTTCCAGCAAGGCTCCCTGGTTATTTGCAAGGTTCAGCAAAGCTGCTTGTTCATGCACCTTGCTGGAACCCTTCCAGGTATACCAAGAACATTTATTTTTTTTTATTTTTTTAAGGTTTGTTTCCCTGTAAGAGGCAGATGAACATTTTGCCCAACAGCTAATAGCGCATTCTTGATACCCTACTGCTTGTGTATTCTTGAAAAACCATTTGCTTATTTTAGGCACGGGAAAGTGTCTCCAGAGTACAAATCACCTCATTATAAACAAACTGTTGAATCTGTTGGGAGAATAAAAAAAAAAAAAAACTATTTGTTCTCCATGGTATGAGAAAATGACACTTATAGCAGAACCGTCCAGCAGGGATGGTGGTTACGGAGCTCCTAACCAGCTAGTGTAACAAATTAAACATTTCACATGCATGACTCCAGTGAAACCTCTTTGAGAGGCAAAACTGCATTAAAGTGGTCTTCTAGGGGGGGTGGTCTTCTTGTAGCTTACTGTTAATCATCAGATTCTGGTATAGGAGGGCTAGTCAGCTTGAAGCAGGCCACTTTTCACTAGAGAATCAGACTATTTTTCTATCTTCTCTAAGCACGAAGAGATATATGAACGCGTCTCCTTGACCTAACAGCTATCTCTAACAGGGTCAAGAGCCTGAAATGTGAATTACAGCTGACAGATTCTATTTAAACTTAATGTCCAGCATTTTTTCCTCTAAATCCTAGTGTGGGGGTATCAGGTCATTATCAAAATACACAAAAGGGGAGAGATAGTAGGCCTCATCACAGGTGAAGACAACAGGGAGTAATGGTGCGTTTACACAGATTTATCTGACAGATTTTGGAAGCCAAAGCCAGGAATAGATTTGAGAAAAGGAGAAATCTCAGTCTTTCCTTATGACCTGTTCCCTGTTTATAGTCTGTTCCTGGTTTTGGTTTGAAAAATCTGCCAGATAAATCTCTGTGTAAATGCACCATAAAGAGAGGTGAACAGGGATTTTGTTGATTGGTGCCAGCGGAACAACCTGAGGATTTAGGCTGGGTTCGCACTACGTATATTTCAGTCAGTATTGTGGTCCTCATATTGCAACCAAAACCAGGAGTGGATTGTAAACACAGAAAGGCTCTGTTCACACAATGTTGAAATTGAGTGGATGGCCGCCATATAACAGTAAATAACGGCCATTATTTCAATATAACAGCCGTTGTTTTAAAATACCAGCAAATATTTGCTATTAAATGGCGGCCATCCACTCAATTACAACATTGTGTGAACAGATCCTTTCTGTGTATTCAATCCACTCCTGGTTTTGGTTGAAATATGAGGACCACAATACTGACTGAAATATACGTAGTGTGAACCCAGCCTCATGCTGGAAAGACCAAGGAGATGGTGGTGGATTTCGGCAAACGCAAATTTCCTCCAAGTCCAGTGGACGGACATTGAGACCGTGAACACATATAAATATCTGGGTGTGGTCCTCAATAATAAGCTGGAGTGGGCTGATCAAATGGACACAGTGTACAAAAAGGGCCACAGCAGGCTCTACCTGCTCAGGAGGCTGAGGGCCTTTGGAGTGCAGGGGGCACTTCTTAGGACCTTCTTTAACTCTGTAGTGGCATCAGCCATCTTCTTCAGAGTGGCCTGCTGGGGGAGTGGCATATCAACAAGCGATAGGAACAAACTGGTCAAGCTCTGTCCTTGGAAGCCCCCTGGAACCAGTGCAGGTGAATGACTCCCATCCTATGCACGAGACCGTGATAGCACTGGTCAGTATTATCAGTGACCGTTTAATTCACCCAAAGTGCAAGAAGGAGCGATATCGAAAGTCCTTCCTTCCTGCAGCGGTTAGGCTGTACAACCAACACCGACCTATGCAGAGATCACTCCATAAAAAAAACTAAAATAGTCTAATGTTTTTCTTGTATCTTTTTGACCTTTTCTTCTCTTTGTCTACTTTAATCGTAATGCCTTTACTTTACCCTTTAGCTTTTTGTATGTGTAATATCTATGCTGCTGTAACACACTGAATTTCCCCATAGTGGGACTATTAAAGGATTACCTTATCTTTAATAAATCTGGGCCAAATTCTCCTAGCTCTGTGTCAATGTGCTTCACTTGGGCACCTAGCTAATCTACCATGGTATGGAGGTGGTTAATCATTAAAATAATGTCCATTTGGAACGATCGCTGAAGCGCTACCAGCACGTTTTATATAGAGGCCTTTGTGAGTATTACTGAAGAGCTGGAGAGGCAATAAAGCGTCTCTCAAAAGAAGCAGTGTCACCATTTGAGCCCCAGATGTGTTCTCCAACAATTGTGGAGGACGGCCGGTGTTGCTTCTGTTTTCTTTAGCTCTTTTCTACAGAGTGTGTGGGTAATGGTGCAGTCGAGTTTGTAAAGGTGTCCGTCTGTTTATGTGCCCGTATGTTTTTTAAGCTATGCAGTTATGTGCCGTCTGATGTGGGCTCATCTGTGAGACAGTGGATGGCTGGGTCTAAGGAGGATCTCCTGTATTGAAGCAACGGGAGTCAGCCGCGGGATCTGGATTGGCAGGCTGTGTAAGCAGTGATGCAAGAGGCTGGCCTACTTCTGCGCCATCTTGATTTATCGCTTTGCTCTACTGTTTTTCTTTCATGGCATGATAAGGAATGGTGTAAATCAAGAGTGAGCCCAATTCCCCACAAATCTTTATTTACAGACAAGGTGACTACAGTTTATTTAAAGGGAACCAATCACGCCAAAAACGTCCCTAACACTAAGAAAAGGTGCTGGTAAATCACCCAGCACGCTTCCTAAACATACCCTTGTAGCCTCTGTTCCGTGTATATAATCCACAACCTTACTTTTATAATCTCCCGCGCTGTGTGTAAATCCTGGGCAAGTAGTCATCTGGGCCGGTCACGATCCTGGGCGGGTTTTCTCGCTGTAATTATGCCCCTCTGTATTGCTGCTGTACTGCACCAGCGCGGCGTAGTACAGCAGCATCTTCTCCCGCTGTACTGCGCATGCTCGGTGTAGTAATGCCGCCCCGGGTGACATCACAGGAGAAGAGCGCTTTCAATCATGCCCAGAGGGGCGTGATTACAGCCCTGAAATCCGCCCAGGAACGTGACTACATTGAGGAGCCAAACGCAGAGATGACTACTTGTCCAGAATTCACAGCGTGGGAGATTATAAAAGTAAAGTTGCGGATTACATACAGATGGGACGCAGGCTGCAAGGGTATGTTTGGGAAGCGTGCTGGATGATGTACCGGCACGTTTCCTTAGTGTTAGGGCCGTTTTTGGCGTGATTGGTTCCCTTTAAAGGCATATGTGACTGCAGACATCTTTGAATGATATTTAAGAAAAAAATAGTAGGTTAATGTATAGACCTGCAGAGACCTACAGTTTTTTCCAAGGTGTAGGGGCTAGAATTAAACATTTAAAAATTGAAAATGCCACTTATATAACATAATCCTTAGCTGTTCCTATTGATGAGTTGTACAGATTATGCAGTTGTCTGCAGATAGTTTAGAAGCTGTGTGTGTGTGTGTGTGTGTGTGTGTGTGTGTGTGTGTGTGTGTGTGTGTGTGTGTGTGTGTGTGTGTGTGTGTGTGTAAACCTGCTTTATCGACTCAGACTCTTTGGTGAAAAGAAAAATGCTTTGCTGGCCTTGAGAAACACGTGAAGCAGGAAGAGGTATGGCTACAGGTCAAATGACATCAAGTAGCTAAAGAATGTATTTAGAAAGCAGCATTATATTTCTGCTGTTATATTACCGCTATAAATTGGATTTGTTGTGTATCCTGTTCCAGTGTGAAGAGTTCAAGGTTTATGGGAAAAATAAAGAAAAGTAGAAATTAGTTACATCGGCGGTTCATGAACTCTATGGCATCTGGCATTCTACTGAAGATACAGAACCACAAATAAGGTGCTGGCACTAGAGTTAGTTAATGGTTTAAAGCTTAAAGGGGTAGTGCGGCGGTAAAAAAATATTCACAGAATAACACACATTACAAAGTTATACAACTTTGTAATGTATGTTATGTCTGTGAATGGCCCCCTTCCCGTGTCCCACCACCCCCGCCCGTGTACCCGGAAGTGTAGTGCATTATACATTACCTGACCCGTGTCGCGCCCGTCCGCCATCCTGTGCCAAACGTCATCTTCGGCCTGCCGTCCCGAACACCTCCGATCTTCCAGGGTGCCGGCCGCCCTCTGCCGCGTCATCAGCTGCTCAGCCGCGATTGGCTGAGCATAACTGTGCTCGGCCAATCGCGGCGGTAAAATGGGACATGGCATGGTTCAACCCCTATCCCCAAAGCGTTACACTGTGTGACCGGATATCCACGACAACAGTGGCAATGGAGGAGTGAACACTAACTATAGGTTTTTCTACTATATAGCACCCGCCTGCGCGCGCGCACGCACACACACACACACAAAAAAACACACAAACACACACACAACAGATTCAGACAAAACAGCAGCTGAACAGCACATGTCCAACTCCCGTTTTGACTAAGATTGACTGTACAACATGAAAATCAAAAATCAATGTTAATAATTGATAAGTTTATTCGCATTTGAAAACACCCATGTGATAAAGACCCAACAATATATTCAAAATTAAAATATTTAAAATTAAAAATAAAATTAAAAATTTGGGGTTCTAGATGCATTTCAAATAATTATTGGCCATGGTGAGTCTAAGCCTGTATAACATTAACAGAGTGTAAGATGGAGGATGCTTGGGTTGAGCTTACAGTCTTTTCAGATTTTGGCAGTCTGGATAAAATGTCTTGTTAGGTAGTGTTCACTACCTCTGAGTACTTAATGTCTGCAGTTCTATTCTTCCACTAAATTATAGGGAAGTCTGACCGAGTCCTCACATACAGAGGAGACTGTTCAGGTCAAAAGAAAGATATTACATAAAAAGGACTATATCCCCAGCATACCAGACATTGCTACTAGAAAGTTGTGTGCAGCAAATTATTAGAAGCAGCTAAAGAATAGAAAGGTATTTCCTATTTTAGATTCTTTTTCCAATGGTTAACAGGGACAACCTTAACATGCATAACAAAGAATACTGACAGTTATAAGTACAGGGAGCAAGGGGATGGGGTAAGGATAGATTGTTCTCTATGGTCAATGCAGCTCTATCTATCCACTCCAATATGTTTATTACAGGCTTGTTCTAGATCATTTCCCAACAACTGTTGTATTGACACTTTAAAAAAAAAAAAAATATGTGGAAAAGAAAAAGTTACCACTCATCAAAATTTTGCTTTTCGAGTGTCATCGACTGATCCCTCTGATGGTGGGTTGGGGCTACCATGAATCAGTACCACCTCTATTACCCACAGGATCAGCGACCAATTGATTTCAACTTTTATTATGGGATATACAGTGGTGCCTTGGATTACGAGCATAATTTGTTACGGGGCTGTGCTTGTAATCCAAATCCACTCTTTGGAGTAAGTTTTCCCATAAGGAATCATTAAAATGCAGACAATTTTTTTCACACCCCAAAAATAACGATTTTTTTTAAAATTCTGAATAACATGTAAAACAAACATTTAGAAAGCTGGATAGGTCATATTATAAGTTACTGTACTGTATAGCAGTCAGCATGTGGAGTATAATGTATAGTAAGAGCATAAGAATAAAAAAAACAGCAGCAGTTTGTAGATACAGGATGGAGGTGCAGATCCCCATAATGTAGTAGCGTAGTACAACAGGCTAGAATATAGAAGCAGGGCTGCTGTCACAGGTCTGTGTGGTCACATAACAGCAATGGGGAAGGGGGTGTGTTCATCATGGACCAATTAGGAAGTAAGAACCACAGAGCTGTGCAGGAGGACAGTGACAGAAACTTTTCTATACAGTATTGTGAATGGCTGAGTGTAAGTGCAGGCACATTATAGCAGCAGTATGTATAGCTGAGTGTAAGTGCAGGCCAATTATAGCAGGAATAGAGAGGATGGGAAACACAAGGGCTGACGGAGACTGCAGGGAGCATGAAGGAATGAGCAGGGCATATGTGGGCACATACATGCAGCACTCTCTGTCCAAGGAGAGAGGGGTTAAAGCTATGAAGAGATTACCTCCACAGTCCTGTCCCCTGATGCTTTGGAAGGTAAGGGAGACGTCCTGGGTCAGAGTACAGTGATGTAGACCACAGTCTGCAGATCATGCCCTTCCCTGACATTCCTTCCTCCCATCCAGTATTGGGAGCTCTTAAACCAAGCTACAAAGCTCTTCTTGCAAAACGCATATATATTGCATATATAATATATATATATATATATATATATATAATTTTTTTTATTAAAGTATTGGAACCCCCCCCCCAAATTATACACATCACCAATATACGGGAAATGCTTATAAAGTACTTTTTTCCCTGTACTTACTACTGCATCAAGGCCTCCCTTCCTGAATAAAATGGTGATGTAATTGACATAAAAGTAAGTTTTACCCAAAATGCCGTTTACAAGGTGTACTGGATTCTGTAAGTATGTATGACAAGAGTGAATCTACCCTAAAGATACATAAGCTTGTGGAGTGCCAAAGAGTTTGTTCCTTTGTCCAGAAGCCTCCATGGCCTGAGAGAGAACTTACAAAACGTTTCCAACTAGTATCGCATGCCCTACTGTCAAGGTTGTCACTGATATGTTGCAGCCAAGCACAAAAAAAGGCTCCCTGGACTTGGCACACTAAAGTACTGGAGTAAACTGTGAAACCACAGAAACAGATTCTGTCAGGCAGGGAAAGTAGACACTGCCTAGGAAAAAGGAAAACTCAGTTTCCCCCCCCCCCCTCTAGTAAGTATTGACATGCCAAAACAAGGTTTAGGGTAAGTATACCTAGGATGGATTTGCTAACTTCCAGATAACATCCGCATGCATACACAACGTTTGCATAGTACGACTTTTTTTTTAATCTGCACCACACCAAGTTCTAGAGTGGAATGTGCATGGATTTGTTAGCATTATTTTTCTTGGATATAAAGTGGACAGGAAAAAAAGAGCAGTATATCTACAATAAATGTACCTTTGCAGAATTTGAGGTAGATCACCCATGTGTCCGCAGCAAACTGTACCCACCAGCGAGAATTTATGTTAACTATTAGGGTATGTGCACACTAAGGAAATGATGCGGATAACTTGCCATGGACTCCATCGCTCCCCCCCCCCCCCCTCGGCCCTCCCGCTTAAATTTCTGCAGTCCCATAGGCTCCATTCCATGGTCAGGCATATTGCGCTGTCCACCCAAAAATAGACTGTATTGCTGCTGCTCAATTATTTTTGTGAAAAACAAGAAAAATGACTTAAAATTATTCACAGAATAACACACATTACAAAGTTATAAAAACTTTGTAATGTATGTTATGTCTGTCCCACCACCCCCGCCAGTGTACCCGGAAGTGTGTGGTGCATTATACATTACCTGATCCGTGTCGAGGGCCGTCCGCCATTTTGTGCCAAACGTCATCTTCGGACGGCCGGCCGAATCCCTGCCGCCGTCCCCCCTCCGCCGCGTCACAACTGTGCTCAGCCGCGATTGGCTGTGCACAGTTATGCTCAGCCAATCGCGGCTGAGCAGCTGATGACGCGGCCGCGTCATCAGCCGTGATTGGCTGAGCACAGTTGTAACGCAGCGGAGGGGGGGCGGCGGCAGGGATTCGGCCGTCCGTTCAAAGATGACGTTTGGCACAAAATGGCGGACGGCCCTCGACATGGATCAGGTAATGTATAATGCACCACACACTTCCGGGTACACGGGCGGGGGTGGTGGGACACGGGAAGGGGGCGATTCAGACATAACATACATTACAAAGTTGTATAACTTTGTAATGTGTGTTATTCTGTGAATAATTTTTTAGCCCCACACTACCCCTTTAAAAAGTATCTAACCTAAAGACCACGCCCCCATAGGGCGGAAAAAAACTCAAAAAACGCACAGCCAGCATAAACTGCTAAATAGCTCGAACTGCTTCATAAATAATGTTAAAAATGTTACGGCCTGTACAGAAACCCAATATATGCAAGAATAATGGCACAAAAACAATGATCCATGTGCCCCTACATGTTTTTCTGCACATTAGGTATGATTACCTCTGCAGATCCCAACAGAAGCGGTATTGTATTTTACACCTGCTTTGTTGGTGTTCCCTATGGTATATGTCCTATCTACACGGTGGTCACATGAGGCTGTATTATCTACTATTCTACCATTTTCTGCATGTGTTAACCATTTTAGACATGTATTTTTTTTATTTTTTGCATATTTCTAATTAAATCGATAAAGCAAACTAAAAATCACAACTGGAAACTCACACTACAAAAAAAGTCTACGTGTAGCCCGTGTCTACGAGTAGAAATGACAATTATTAAGTAAAACATCTGTCATTTCACACTCCAGTACTTCGCATAACCTAGATAATTGCAAGGATTTTCATGAGACACCTGTGCAGTCAACAAAGAAGCAGGTGCAGGGGACACAGCTTTTTCACAAACTAAAACGCCAGCAAAAAAATAAAAGTAATTGAAATCCCTGGATAATTTTTGCATTTAAACAAATCTGATTGCAAAGTAGACCAACTTGATTAATATATGAAATTATATACATCCATGTTACAGGCTTCTAAAATAATAGCAAGTACAGTAAATGATTACACCGAATGGTATATACCAGAAATATTTTCTGTCTGTCTCCAGTTAGACTGTGATGGAATTCAACTATAATAAGGACACATATAGGAAACAAATTCCTTTATTTTGTCAATCTACCACGTTTATCACGTTTCTAAAAATAAGACCTACCCCAAAAATAAGACCTAGTTTCATGTTGAGGGCTTTTTGGAGTATGTTTGAAATATCAGCCCTACTCCCAAAATAAGCCCTAGGTACAGTCAGTGGACCAGATCCCTTTGACACTATCAAGATAAATGCTTAGATTCCTTTACAGTGGACTTACCAACCACATCTGCTGGGAGCATCTACTACTTTTTCAGTAAACGTAACTGTCATTAAATGTCATTTTTCAGAAATAAATAAATATGAACAAATCTAAATTGTACAAGCGATTTTAAGAAAGTTTTTCCTTCTGTACTCAAAAAGTTGTTTTGCAGCCTCCCCCCTCACTTCAGAAGAAACTTTTTTTTTTGTGTCCATTATGGTCTATGGAGAGGGGAGGGGGTCAAGGGGGGTGAGTGAGCATGGAGAGGAGGAAAGGCAGCCCTGCCGAGCATATCATCCTGCAAACTGCAAGCACTGACATTTCTGACCTGTGAATCCAGTGTTTTATGTGCCCAGACAGTCTGCAAACTGTACATCTGCTTGTCTGTTCTTCCTGCTGACTCATTCCCCTTGACCCCTCCCCCTCCATAGGTTATAATGGACTCAACAAAACCATCTTTACTTTGCTCCTCTGTGATCATAGAAGGGGGGGGGGATGCTGAAAACCAGTACAGAAAGAGGCCTTTTTGCCTAATAAAACCTATTACAGAGTTTCTTAAAAATCCTTGTACTATGTAATATTTTAAATGACAGTTACAAGTGCACATTTCTGTAGGTACTGTAAAATTTACAATATTTAAAAATGTTGTTTCGTATGGACAAAATATATTCACAAACTGTCATTTTCTGATACTTGGCCCAGATTTCAAATAAATGGTGCTCAAGTGTTTTCTTTAATTCTGTGCATTATTTAGTAATGCTACTAATTCTATAAAAAAAAAAAAATGTAAACAGTTAGGTAGACATAAGAAGTGCCTACACAATACAATATTTACTGCTGCATGCTACAGAGTCAATTTCTTTGGCGCAATTTGCATTAAAATGTCAGCTTTTTAGAAAGGAAAAAAATTCAGCTTCAAAATATAATTGGGTCTATGGGACAGGTGGAACTTCAAGCGGAAACCGCTGTGCAGACTCTGCTTGAAATTTCTACCCCAATTCCATAGTGGGCACATATCCTAATAAAGGAGTCCCAAAGCATTACATTCACTGTTACTATGACCCTATGTCCAGATGGGACCTATAAACTGGAACCTCCCTATACACAGATTTCAGCAATATAGACAAGTAAATAACCTCTATCAGCCGGCAGATACTTCACGGAAAAAAAAGAAGACATTTTACATCTAGCCGATAAGAAAAAAACAATGTCTTTACTCGTCCTTATCTATGGTCGGTCTTGCCATTTACTATGATGAAATATGATCATCATTTAGAAGTAATCTGCCATCTTTACCGATCCTGCCTGCTCTTAAGGAGGTTGATATGTATCTTCAGGCAATTGTTCCTTACTGAGGAGACACTGACATCGTTATAAAACCACGACTTGAACTAATTTTCTAGCTTGGCTGTATGACAGCTAGCAACCTAGGAATGGTAAGTTGTCATGTCAACATGAACGGTGAAAAAAAAAAGTAATAGATTTTCGATGATAACTGAGAATTTATAGTCTCGGCTCTTGTTCTCTGTCATACAATTAAAGTTTCTAAACTTTCTTTTTTCCTTTCAGCGGTAGAGCTACTGATCTGTGAAATTAGAAATATTAAAAACGGATTTGTCTGACAAGATCAGACTGCTAATAGTATCAAGTCCTGTGTAAGACAGCTTCTAATTGCAGACTTCTTGGTTTTCTCGATGAATGGAGATGTTGTTTAACTACCCTACTGAGTACCTGAACTGTGCTCGAGCAGGTGGAAGGGACATTACTGTTTTGCCTGAGAACAGCTCAGGAGGCGGCAGGGAGATCCGTGAATAGCAGCTGCTTCCCTCAGCAATAGTGGAACCAGTATTAACACCAACCCCTTAAAGCAAATATACCAGCAGTACATTTGCTTTAGGATTTTCAAAAAGATAGAACGACACCAGTGCCAAGTGCCTTTTGTTGAACCACGGCCCGATTCCCAGGCACCATCCGGAGGTGAAGCACTGGAGGCGGGCCGACCAGCCCCCAGTTGGAGAAAATCCCCGCCCCTCTATGACATGGCTCCATTACAATCAACAGAGCTGGATCATAGAGGGGTAGGGATTTCCTCAATTGATTCACCCCTTCCCGGAAATAGCATGGCGCCGTACGCGGGAAACAGGCCGCGATTCAAAAAGAAAATGGTACATTCACTTTAACCTGTGGGGCATGCTAACTAGACATGGAAAAACTTTATGTATGATCGTGTTTGCCCAGACTTGAACTTTTAGCATTAGATTATCAGTGGCTGAAGAAGTTGGATGTAGTCCTAGGGAGTCCTGGAATACATGGATACAGCCTATGGTTGTATCCATGTTTTCCAGGCAGCCTAGGGCTACTGGTAATCAAATGCAGATGAACCCGAACATACTTAAAAATCGCTCATCTCTAAAGCTAACCAAACTAACTATGTAGTTTTACCTATGTAAACCACACCCCACAACATGACTGCAGGATGCCAAAACGTTTCCATGGTGGCTTGGGGTCTACCAATGCCCCTACAGATGTGCCATGTACTGGAGCCTATTAGGTTCTGCTAATAAGTTGCCTGTTAGTATAATGCTGACAGGCAAAGAATTAAAAAAAAAATAGTGTTTAGAAAAATCAGACATTCAAAGTCAACACCTTAGTGACTGTAAATATATAGTTACATTGAACTAACCAATTAATTTAATGTTCTGCAGAGTATAACTAGTGAACTAGTTTACACAGCTAAAGTTAATTTAAATAGCATACAGAGCTTAGAAACATTTGGCAGAAGTATTTTCCTACGACTTTATAAATTTGAAGAGAAAATGGGAGCTTATTCAGAGGAGCAATGTGAGCACTTTCACCAGGACATAATGATCTTTGAACCAAGGACAGTATTACAGCGAACATTATGTGAGACTATATTTGGGGTCTGATTTAAGTGATTTGCAGTACAGTCATAAATCCAGGAAATACACTCGTTATAAAGCTGATAAACATGCAAGAATTAAATACTGTGTTGGACAGACCGTTATTCCTATTATTTAAAGATTCTATTACGACAGGGATTGTTCCACAGGACTGGCGCATAGCTAATGTGATACCAATATTCAAGAAGGGGTCAAAGAGTGATCCTGAAAACTACAGGCCTGTAAGTCTAACATCTATAGTAGGTAAAGTATTTGAGGGGTTTGTAAGAGATGCTATACTGGTGTATCTTAATGAAAATATTCTTATGACGCAGCACCAGCATGGATTTATGAGGGATCGGTCCTGTCAGACTAATCTGATCGGCTTCTATGAAGAGGTAAGTTATAGACTGGACCTGGGGGAGGCTGTGGATGTTGTGTATCTGGACTTTTCAAAGGCATTTGATACTGTGCCGCATGAAAGGTTGGTCTACAAAATGAGGATGCTGGGACTCAGGGAAAACGTATGCAAATGGATAAGTAACTGGTGGTCATTGATGGAACATATTCAGATTGGGTTTTAGTTACTAGTGGGGTACCAGAGGGGTCAGTGTTGGGTCCACTTCTTTTTAATATTTTTATTAATGATCTTGTTGAGGGGCTACAGAGTAGAATCTCCATTTTTGCAGATGATACTAAACTGGGTAAAGTAATCAGTACAGAGGAGGATAATATTATATTACAGAGGGATTTGGAGAAGCTAGAGGCTTGGGCAGTGAAATGGCAAATGAAGTTTGATGTGGATAAATGTAAGGTTATGCACTTGGGCCATAGAAATAATAAGTACAGTTATGTGCTAAATAATAAAACACTGGGTAAAACTGGTTCCGAAAAGGACCTGGGGGTATTGGTGGACAGTAAACTAAACTTTAGTGATCAGTGCCAGGCAGCATCTGCCAAGGCTAATAAAATAATGGGATGCATCAAAAGAGGTATAGATGCTAAAGATGAGAACATAGTTTTGCCTCTTTATAAATCACTGGTCAGACCACACATAGAATACTGTGTACAGTTTTGGGCACCGGTATATAAGAAGGACACAGCTCAACTGGAGCGGGTGCAGAGGAGGGCAACAAAGGTCATTAAGGGAATGGCTGGGTTACAGTACCAGGACAGGTTATCAAGCTTGGGGTTATTTACGCTAGAAAAAAGACGTCCTAGGGGCGATCTGATCACAATGTACAAATATATGAATGGACAGTACAGAGATCTTTGTAGTAATCTTTTTACTCCTAGGTCTGTAACCATGACAAGGGGGGCATCCTCTACGTCTAGAGGAAAGAAGATTTTATCATCAGCATCGACGCGGGTTCTTTACTGTACGAGCGGTAAGACTGTGGAACTCTCTGCCACATGATGTTGTCATGGCCGATTCATTAAATAAGTTCAAGTAAGGCCTGGATGCTTTTCTTGAATAATATAATATTACAAGTTATGGGCATTATATTTCCGTTGATACGTTGATCCGGGGATTAATCTGGTTGCCATTGGAGTCGGGGGGGGGAGTTTTCTCCCTGTGGTGGGGCAATTGTTATCTGCCTCATGAGGGTTTTTACATTCCCTGGATCAACACAGTAGGGTTTCCCTAGGTTGAACCTGATTGACTCTTGTCTTCTTTCAACCTTATTTACTATGTTATTATGTCTTTCTTAACAATTGCATGTTTGTAGTGAAATGTTAACTGTTTCTATGATAAAACATAGACACAAGCCAAAATTTTATGTTACATCTCAAAAAATACAAAACTAGCGTAGGCCATTGTCACAAAAACAAAGTTCAATTAGAAAAGAAATATTGGTGTTTTATATCAAGGTTATAAGTGAGCAGCTGAAATAGAACAGTTAGAATTCAGGAACAAAAACTGTGTTACAAAGTGTAATTATTGAGTTAAAAGCTTCTGGTAATACCCGCTGTGTTACAGTTTTTAAATTGGGCAGTATGGCACTTACTAGCAAACAACCCTCTTAGATTCACTTAAAAAAATTAACTGGTCCCATAAAAAGAAAAAAAAACATATATGTTGGAAGGTTTTATGAAAATTTGTAAATTTGCTGCTAAACATCTAAGTCCTCTCATGTCCTACAAAAAATGAAAAGGATTATTTTTAAATATCTTTAACATAAAGTATAGATATTGTAAATGTGAATTCTTAACTTTTTTATGTGATCTGATTCTTTCTTACAAGCAGAAAATTTAAAACTTTACGAAAACGCACATTTTTCCAAATCTTCGCAAATAATCACTTAACCCTCTCACGACCATGGGTCATTGACACCCTCAATGCCAAGGTAATTTTTTTAACTTCAGCTTAGGGGATCATAATGATTCCATTAACTGAAGTCCCTAGGCCTGCCCCCTCTCCTCTGTCCCCTACCACTGTTAGAAGCCTGTAACAGCAGCTGGGGAGAGAGAAGAGGGGGCAAAGCTCACGGCAGCGCACCAGTCTTCCCTCCCTCCCTTCCCGGCCAGCATTCGTAGCCAGAACACTAGAAGCCTGAAGGTTCCGGTGTCCATGGCTACCAGATCACATCGCAGAGCCCCGATTGTAATCAGACAATAATTCTCCCTTTCATGCAGACCGCAGTATCTATAGGGTTAACTGTCAGCACCGGAGCGCGGTTCCGATGCTGACAGTTGCGGCGGATCCATGGCTATCACTGACAGCTGGGACCCACCATGGATGACACAGGCGCAGTGTCCGGGCCTGTCTCCTCCTGCATCATAAATTAACGTCGCTGCAGCATGATGCATAGGCTGCAGCGAAGTTAATTTACAATGTAGCAGCAGGAAGGGGCTAATATAATTGACCAAAAAAATTCCACTAACAAAGTACAATACGTCACCAAAAAAAAAAGAAGCTAAAAGAAGCAGTTCAGCATTATTATTATTATTATTATTATTATTATTATTAATTATGCAACCATATGAATATTCCAGGAATTATTTTCTTCAGTTATATTAGATATATTATATATACACATATTTTTGTGTTCTTGATGGGGTAACCCCATCTGATGCTGTGTATACAGCTTCTATCATACAGGTATAATGGATTTGATGTCATTTCAGCCCTCTTGACTGTATACTTTATACTGTATATGAATTAGCTGTCCTTCCAGCCGGCAGAGATGATAACGCCTCTAGCTGATGTTATGCTGTGCTAATGCATCCTGGGACTGATAGCAGAGGAGCAAAGAAGAGGCTACAGTTTGAAATCTGAAAGTCAAGATGGTGGCGATCAGAGGTCACATGACCCAGATGCAGTAATGACATGTGGATGCAGGAAAAGTGGTGGTCAGGGTGCACTATGCAGGCAAACACAGAAAAAAAAACTGTGGGAGTGCTTCTTTCAATCTCAGCAGTGATTATTTAGCATTACCACGCCATACCACAGAAAATATGAACAAGGATTTTTATATTTCTATGCAGTTTATCATATTTGTAGATTGTTGAACTGGGGAGAACATGGTTACAGTAGATAGCAGTTTTGTTTAATGCTAGCTAACTGTAGAAAGATGTCAGCCAAGATGTCGGTGCTTCCATTTTACACATGCAGCTAAGGAGACAATGGTCTGGTCGCTTAACCTTACAGAAGAATATGCAAAATTTAGATATCAGTGTTTGCAGAGTTTCACAGTCCAGTTTTAATCTACATACATGTCTAACTGTAATACAACTGTGTACATACATTTACATATCCTATACATGGAAGGAAAAGAAATTATTGTTTGTTTAGTTCCATTTCTACACGTACCTTTCTTGCTGCATGAATGTCAAAAAATGGCTTATTCCGTACACTAAATGGTTCTTGCGTTTTATCTATATGTCCCGTCTTCATTTTTTCATGCCTGGGAAAAATGATTTCCTTTTCAATGCAAGCCAGACGGATGTTAAAGTCACAGTCTCCAACAGGCTGTCCCTGAAAAATGTCAAAGAGGGCATTTAAAATGCAATCTAAAGGATAAGCAGCATAGAGAAGAAAAACTAGTATTATGTGTAGGCCATGGTTTGCTAGTACTGTAAATTTGGCTCATCCCTATTGGGTCCACCTAAGTGTAGGTGTTTACTATAGGAATTAACTACTTTCCCCTTCATTAATGTCCCATTTCTGAGCATTCTTTATATTACAATTTCCATTATACCTGGACAGCCAACGCTGTACATGGCAATGAAGTTTTGTACTGTTTAAGTGAATGAGTCAATATTGTAGTATCAACAATGCAGTATTGACCAATATATAGAATCAATATTGTAGTATCATGAACTCCTGCTAGTAATTGTAAAGTGACTGTAAGCAGAACAACTAAACGTTGCAGACCCTACCACATGTGCACGAGTGCAGTGTCCTTTCAAACAGCTTACTGGTGGGGTGCCAAGTTTCATATAACCACTGATCTAATATCCTGGAGATAGGCCATTAATTTTAAAAGACAGGGTAGGGGAAAAGTATTTTTTTCTTGGAATACCGCTTTAATGCTATGATGAGACTTTTTGCAGTGCCGCCATACCATTATCTGCCTCTAATGCTATGCCCCATCGGCAACCAGATTCCCAAGGGTGAAACGCATTTGACCTTAGTTGCACGGAATTTATATATAGCCCAGTGCTTTCCTATATACACGTTATAAAGTGAGAACATTACATTAGTCAAGTGTATAAACCTGGTGGGCACAAGATAACTTATTAATGGAGGCAAATGGAACTGAAAATAAACCTCTACACAGCACATGGAATAATACAAGAACATATTGTGAAGGAAATAAAAATGTCAGTGGAAAAAGACATCCAGAAGAATAACCTTATGGCCAATCACTCAACTCAAGTGTGAGGAACAACTGTCGGAGCTGAACATGATACAAGACTACTTTGTCAAATGAGATAAATGGATTAATAACTACATAAGACGTAATTCCCCACCAATCCTGGTTCCTGCAGCACAGTCCCCGACAATGGCTGTCAAAGGCTTTATATGGCTGTTACTAAGGACAGTGGCTCCTGCTGTCGGCCTACTGTTAGCTGTTTGCCTTGCTGGGATTGGTCATTGCTTTCCATGTGTAGCTGCACAGCAGCATTAAGCTATGTTCCTACAACGTTTTTTCTTGTCCGTTTACAATTTTTAAAATGACGGCCGTTATTTTGAGGACGGGCCGCCCGTCAGTGCAATAACAGCTGCGGGTACATAATTCTAGCTTGGGTTACTAATTGCCCTTTGGATGAGTTTTTAAATTGAAAAGTCCATTGAGTTTAAAAGTAAAAACTGAGAAAGGACAGTGTGAACAACAAAAAAATGTCAGCTGTTTGCAAAAGACGTTCAAAAATAATTGACATGATTATTATCGTGACATTCGCGCAAATAACATCCGTCATTTTATACACTGTGTGGATTGGACGTCCGTCATCCCATTGACTCATGATGACATAAAGGTTCTGGTAGCTTATTAAAAAAGAGATTTCAACTACAGCCACTTATATTTGAGTGACTGGCTTCTATTTTTTGATTCGAGTATACCATATTCACCTTTTGATTGTTTTTGTTCTTTGGACTTTTCTTGTGTCTCCACAGCCTTTGTTCCAGGTTTACTCGTTGGCCTGTCACATTTCAGATCCATCTCCTTGTGACAATCACCACTACTCTGATCATGGCTACCGCTGCCAGTCTGTGACTGGATTGGAAATGGTCATAGTACCTTATGGGTGTTAAGGGTGAACAATGGGGATTCCTCACACTCTACATGAAACTCAAAGCCAGCATCAAATAGTGTGTGTATTATGTAAATTTTGGTACATGACTGTAAACGACATGATAAACAGCTGAGAAAACAGCAGTTTTACCTACCACACTAGTGAGCCATACTCTGCAAAGAAGAAACAGACATGGAGAACGCTGGGGAAGAGTCTATCATCAGCTTGTGTGGTGCTGATGGGAGCTGAATTTTAGAGCTATACCATCGAGGACATGTTGCAAATGAATGCAATGTGAAAAAGAGCCAATATTTGCATTTCAAATGCTGACTGGGAACCTTGAAAGGAAATCGACGAGCCCCCCTACAGGCATAGCAGAGTAACATTAAATTAAATTGCCAAACCCAAACAAGATTCATGACCTACTCCTTTCAGCTGCACTTCTACTCGTTTTGATGTGAATACTTGAAAGCTTTGAAGAAATGAGCGGTACTATGAAACTGAAAATGTTTGTATTATTTAAACAGATTACAATTATACGACTTTTTGTTCTTAGTTTGGTTTATTAGAAATAAAAGGCTACTCCAAGGAACTATTAAAAATAAAGCTAACAATGGCTGCTACTAGAGGTTTATTGTGATGAAAACATCCTCGCGTTTAAAGGAGGTGCATGTTTATAATCAGTAAAATTCTCAAAAGCAAAATCAGGGAAGATAAGTTAAAGTGAAGCTGCAATTTACGTTGCAAACTTTTAGGTCAAGGAGACACGTGCTACCTTGAATATATCTGTCTGTGCTTCCATAGGTGTCAAAAAGGCTTTCCCAAGTCCCTAAATTGCTGCAAGCTGGAATACCTCCTTGCTCCCCTTCCCTCCCTGACCCTACTTAAGGCTCAGTTTCAAGCAGAGATAGGGGTGAAAGGCGCAGTGAGGAGACATCCCAGCCTTCAGCAGCAGGAATTTAGGCGCTGGTTGAATTCTAGAGCAGACACCAACTGCTGTGATGATGGTCACTTAACTATTTAAATGCTGCAGAGATGCCACACATCATTAGTGTTATTAGGGGTCAGACTGCGAGAAGCTGATCCAATGTCACAGCAGCCCAAGGCCTTCTGAAGGCCTCCATGGCTGCCAAGATTGATCTGCTTATACAGTCTGCCATAGACACTAGCTGATCACAGATAAGTCAATTTAATGTATTGCAATATCAATGCACTAAATTGATTACACTGAGTGACTACTTATAAAATTCCCCTTGGGGGCATGGAAAGTGTATGAGAAGAATAACTTTTTAAATGTTCTTAAAAGTATTTAAAAATTCAAATATCCCTCTTTTTCAAAATTTTATTTATAATTTTTTTTTTCAGTTCTTATGATTTCTAACAAAGTTATACTTACCTTTATCCGGTCCCCTGAAGGCAGCTGTAAAGTTTTAAGACCAAAGGCAAGAATTTCCGGTCATCTGCACGTTCACTGAGAAAGCAGTCATTTGATTGACAGACGCATTGTGCCATGACACATTGTACTGGCCAGGACTTTCCTGTGAGCGCGCGCGCACGGGGGTGACAGGTCCTCTTTAACACAGAGAGTCCGATGTCCATAGAGAATGACGGAGCATCGGACTCCCCATTCATTCTCTATGAGCAACGGACTCTCTTGTGAGCGTGCGCGCCGGGCTTCGAGCGCTAATATCTCCGTGACCTGACCGGATCAGGAAGCGGGACCCGGCGGGATCAGGTGAGTATAGGGGGCTGTAACGGGGGGTCGGGAGCCTGTCACCCCGGCACGGGGGGTGACAGGTCTCCCTTAAGTCTCTTTTTTCACAAATCTGCCTTCAGGCGACTGGACCCGGATTTCAAGTAAGTATAGCTTTGTTTTACAGCATAATAATTAGAAAGGAGTAAACCCGATCTGCGCTAGTATTCCTCAGGCTGGCCGCTCTTTGCATAGGAAGGATACTGTCCAGGGAACACCTTGAAAATGCCTGGAAAACATGGATACAGCCAGAGCTATTATATTTATTTATTTATTTATATGTATGTATTTTCCTTGTATACAGAAGCTATTTGAAGCTGCATAAAGTGCCTGTGGTTTAAAGTATGACTGCACCACAAGGTGCCTACAACAGAGCAGCAGGGGCTTCCTTTCTTGTGTAAATGGTAGGACACAACATGACTAAGTAATTAAAGGGGTTAAACATGGCCACTTTTCCCCCTACTGTTGTCTCCAGTTCAAGTGTGGTTTGCAATTAAGCTCCTTTTACTTTAATGGAACGGAGTTTCAAAACCCCACCCAAACTGGAGACAACAGTAGGGGGAAAGTAGCCATGTTTTTGTAGCGCTGGATAACCCCTTTAACTGGTGAAAAGGGTGCTGGTAGTCAGACATTGGTGCATGCAAGCCACCAATACATAATAAGAAAGCACTGAAACTAGTAAGTGGGGTAGGTGAAGAGACCCACAGGCTCTAGAGAGGCAAAGAGAAGGATGGGCAGAGGGGGAAACAGGTGAGGGGAAAGAGAGAGGAGATAAGGGGAAGCGAGAGGTGGAGGAACAGGAGAAAAAAGGGACAAAATAAGACAATGGGCAAGGAGTATGGTAGAGAAATGACGAAACGAGGCTAGGGAAGAGAGAAGGAGGGTAGGGAAGGTGGGAAGAGGTGAGTGAGGACCAAACACTGCCTCCTAACAGGTCCCTGGCTGGGCTTGGAGGCTCACAGGAAAAAATGGCAGATGAGGACCACGCCAGGTAGTGTTGTGACTTCATCCAAGGTTGCCAGGCCAACTCGGAAGCTCCTCAAAGCGACAAATCTGGTTGACCTTCCCGATCCAATCAATGAAGGCCGGCAGGGTTGTCCATCTCCATTTCAGAGGGATCAGATCACTTAGCAGCGTCCAACAAATGAGATATCCCATTGTGCTTAGAGGGTTTGTACTGTGGGTAAGGGTTACCTAGTGCACTCTGGTCAAACAAGAGAACCAAAGAGAGGGATGTAATAGAGTTAGAGTTAAATACCACTTCTATCTGCTTCCAGGAACAGATATGGGATAGGGAGCCTGTGTGAGAGTGACACCTGCAACATCTATCCGTAGGGATGAGATTGTAAGCATATAGACATTTAGGTGTCTGGTACCACCTGGCCAATAATATGTAATGGTTCTCTTAAAGCAAGACACACCTATTGGTTTGCATTTCTAACACTACCATATCTAATGAGACATGCCTGTGAAACACTTGAGATTTATCAGGGTCACGTTTTGCACCTGTCACAAACGGTCATCCTCTAAAGCTGAAATTATGATTTTACGGAACATCCATAAGCATCATAAATGCACCAAAGACTACCAGCAATGGCAGAAGAGGTAAGAAAGTCGCATACATAGTTCAGCGATTTCACAAGCCCACATTTCTTTAGAAGGCAAGGGGTTAAATTCACATAAAATAATTTGCTCCTTGGAAGCACAATGGAGAAAAAGCCCGTATGCTCATCTCCATGACTTCAGCCAACATTATTGGATTTGTGGTTTAATAAAAACGCAGAATGACTGTAAATTGTGAGCCTCAATTATGGTTTGGTGAATCTGACAATTAGAGTTCAATAACTCCGATTTCTATAATACCCAATTCTATTTTCTAAGAGAAATGATATAAATTGCTCCTCTTTATTCACCTGCCTCATTTCACTGCAGAGCTTTCATTCTGGAGAATCATCCCTACAGTTATCTCTATAATGGACATCCTATTATTTACAGCTATTTTAGTGGTGGGGGCAGTCACATCCCAACTTGTTTATGCTGCAGTGTGACTTCAAACCATGCAATCTGCTTCTGAAATAAATATAATACAGAAGGTAGCCCAATAGGTTTTATGCAAAACACTGGCTGTTTAATATACTGGGGATGTATAGGACAGCGCTTCTCAAAATATAGTTCCGAAAATTGTGTTTTACAAAGAATAAACCTCAACCCCAATGTTAAAAAGGAAACTCTCATATTCCTCACTCTACACCCATAACTTTCCTAAGCTATTCGCTGAAATTCGATCCTTACTGGATAAATGGAATACATTGCCTATATCCCTGTTCGGACGAATAGCAGCGATTAAAATGACGATTCTCCCCAAAATTCTATATTATTTTGAGGCCCTCCCAATTCCTATACCTATGAGTGCACTGAAGGCACTCCAGGCTTCCATCCTGCGTTTTGTGTGGGCACATAGGCGGCATAGAATTGCGAAAAATATCTTACAGGCTCTCAAGTCTCTGGGAGGGCTGGCATTGCCTGACCTGATTTGCTATTATTGGGCGGCCCATTTACGCCATATCCCGGCCTGGTCGGCACCTTTGGCCTATACAAAATGGATGATGCTTGAGAAGCTGTGGATTGCTGCGGTACACCCCAACTCACTGTTATAGGCCACTCCAAATACACTTCTACAGGGCCCACTCCGACAAATATAGCGTGCTTGCACTAAAAAGTTTCCCTTAGTCTCTAAGAAATCCCCTATGACCTCTTTTCTCTTTCATCCAGATCTCCCGGCTAGTCTGACCAGTAACATGACCAGGATTTGGCAAGCCGGCAAACTGTTTAGGTTTGCAGACATTGTCAACCCTAAAGATAGAACCCTCTTGCCTTTTTCTACTTTAGCTACTAAGTATGAGCTACTTCCGGCAGTGCAGTACCAGTATCTCCAGATTAAACACTTTATGACTGCACTTTTCGCATCTAATACGGTATCCCTCCCCACAGACTTTGAAAAACTGTGTAAGGGAGGGACCTCTACTAAAGGATTAATATCAGATATCTATTGTATCTTGAAGAGTCCTCCCCCTGATGAGGATATTAGATATCCGTATATGTCTAGATGGGAGACACTCTTTGGGAGACAACTGCCTCAATCTGTTTGGAGGGTGGTATGGGATAGGGCAGCTAAGACATCCATATGTACGACATATAAAGAAAACCAATATAAGCTGATGCTCTTTTGGTACCACACGTCTGATTTGCTACACACCCTGAACCCTGCGTTACCCAGGGTGTGTTGGAGATGTGGGAGGGGAGTGGGCACTCTCCAGCACATATACTGGACGTGCCCCGATTACTGCCTACTGGGAAATGGTGCGGGACCTGATAAAGAAACTTAGCGATATAGACATCCCCCTGGATCCGGTTTTCTATTTATTCAATGTGCCCCCTGTGAAATTGGGCCGCAAAACTGTGAAATTGCTGCTGCATGTACAATACTTACGGCAGCTAGATGTCTGATTCTGGAGGAGAACAGCTGTACCGACTAGGAATGATTTGTATGCGCGTATCCTGGATGTTAGGAATATGGAACAGTTGACAGCTATGATCACTAATAGGCTTGACTATCTTAAAAAGGTCTGGAATCTCTGGGACATATACTGGCGGAAAAAGAATCTGCACACACTAGGGTCACACGGGTTGGACACCCTTAAGAGCCAATAACGCTCCCTTATGTCTTTTCCCTTTAAGTGTCTTTTGTCTTGTCTTACCCCTTTATACTGTTTCTGGACAATGTTGGAGGTTTTAAGTAGATTTTGTTCTCTGGAATTTTGATGATGCCTTGGCATAGACCGCGTTTTGCCTTATGTTTCAGAGTGCAATGCTAATATTGTTTACTGTATCCTATGGCTATTGATGTTTTGGTATTGTATAAAACAAAAAAACTGTTAATAAAAATACTACTTAAATGCAACATTGCTTTCAGGGAAGAGAAGCTCTGTGATGAGATGTCAAATAGTGCACGTTACAATTAAAATAAATAAATTAAAAATAACAAAAGATAATAAAAAAAATAATATCATATATTATTTTATGATATTTTACTTTTATTATCACATTATTATCATCATTAATAATAAAAAATAAAATAAAAATAAAAAATATAATAAAATTAATTAAAACAAGTTAATAATAATAATTATTATTATTATTATTATTATTATTATTAATAAAAATTATATCTCCACATATGATCAAATAGTATAAGGAAGGAACAGCATTGGCCAGACTTTTATAGGTGCTATATTGCAGCTCTGCACAGACCTGTAATATAAGTATTATCATGAGGCCTTAGTGGCTCGTGAACGCATGTGTTACAATAGAAATTCTTGGAAACATTCTGTTCAGATGAATGCAGAGTGCTTGATGGGGAGGGGGGGAAATCCCAGTAAGCAACTTTGGCCGAATACCCTTGGTAAAAGCAGCAATATACTTTGGAAGCAATATACTGTAAATGGGTTTATCTGCATATCTATATATACAAACAGTCTTCTATGTAGAAACGGCATGGTTCTGCTAGATAATAGGTGCATTAGTAAGTGGAAATGTCATTCGTTACATTACATCTGTGCTCCTGTAGCACAATGACAACAGGTAGGACCAAGGTCTAACATTGTTTTCCATGTCAACTTTGTTTTATGAAAATGTTCATCTACATTATATCCTAAGAATAGATATCTTCCCATGTGGGCAAAGGTTTCTCAATGTTCTCTCTACATAAGGTCTTGTTCCAGCACAGACACTGTGATTTACAATAGTAGATGAGTGTCATCTAAGAACAGTGACATGCAAGATGACCACCACCATAAGCTTAAAGGAGAAGTCCGGCAAAGTTTTTTTTATTGAAATATTGTATTGCCCCCCCAAGAGTTATACAAACCATCAATATACATTTATTATGGGAAATGCACATAAAGTGCTTTTTTTCCCTGTATTTACTACTGCATCAAGGCTTCACTTCCTGGATAACATGGTGATGTCACTTCCTGGATAACATGGTGATGTCACTTCCTGGATAATATGGTGATGTCACTTCCTGGATAAAATGGTGATGTCACGACCAGACTCCCAGAGCTGTGTGGGCTGTGGCTGCTGGAGAGGATGATGGCAGGGGGACACTGAGGGATACAGGGCACTGGGGTGACACTGAGCATCCCTCTGCCATCATCTTCTCCAGCAGCCACAGCCCGCACAGCTCTGGGAGTCGGGTCATGACATCATGACATCACCATTTTATCCAGGAAGTGACATCACCATATTATCCAGGAAGTGAAGCCTTGATGCAGTAGTAAATGCAGGGAAAAAAAGCACTTTATAAGCATTTCCCATAATAAGTGTATATTGGTGATTTGTATAACTTTTGGGGGGCAATACAATACTTTAATAAAAAGTTTCGCCGGACTCTCTAAAGGGGTTAAAATATTTCTTTCAAATATCAACTGTTGTCAGAAAGTTATATAGATTTGTAATTTAGTTCTGTTGAACAATCTCTTGTCTTCCAGTACTTATCAGCTGCTGAATGTCCTGCAGAAAGTGATGTATTCTTTCCAGTCCTCTCTGCTGCCACCTCTGTCCGTGACAGGAAATGTCCAAAGCAGGAGAGGTTTTCTATTTGGATTTGGTACTGTCAGGCAGGAGAAAAGACACCACTTCCTGCAGGACATACAGCAGCTGGTAGGTAGTGGAAGGCTGGAGATTTTTAATAAGTACTAAGTTACAAATCTATACAAATCTGACACCAGTTGATCTGAAAGAAAAAAAACATTTTCTGGAGCACACCTTTAAGTGGCTTCTATAGAGAATAGTCCAGTTAAAGAATGGTGACTGTTCTGCCTTAAAGCGACTCCTTACCCAAAATCTGCTCCCCCCCCCCCCCCCCCAAACCACTTGTACCTTCAGATAGCTGCTTTTAATCCAAGATCTGTCCTGGGGTCTGTTCGGCAGATGATGCAATTATTGTCCTAAAAGACAACTTTTAAACTTGCAGCCCTGTGCACAACGGGCATGGCCTAGATTGTGTATGCATTAGGCTGGCACAACCTCCCTGTCCCTCCTCCCCATCCTCCTCATCATTAGGAATGCTCCAGGAAGATTGTCTTCTATTCATCACCTGTGTCAGTACGCCACATGGGCTGGATTGTTAAGGCACCTGTGCAGTGTTCACTACAGAGGAATAGGAAAGAGGGTGGGGAGGAGGGACGGTGCAAAGTTAGGGCACAGATACTTTAAACTATGGCCGTTGGGCTGCAAGTTGAAAAGTTGTTTTTTTAAGACAATAACTGCATCACCTGCCGAACGGACCTCAGGACAGATCTTGGATTAAAAGCAGCTATCCGAAGGTACAAGTGGCTGGGGGGGGGGGGGAGATTGTGGGTACAGAGTCGCTTTAAACTTACCTTATGCACTCTATTAATATTTAGAAACTCTGCTTATACATTCTACAATTCCAATTAACAGACAATATGATGCTGTATAGCAGTTACGTCCTTCTAGATATTTATCATCACATCAAATTTTGTGTCGCTTCTAACATGTCAATGTAAATTTCTTTTTTCATTTTCTCATCATCAAATATTAAACTGACTCGAGAGTGATGTTCCAGCAAGCCTTGTTAACCAATCGAGTAGAAAACCACAACTGCTCATTAAGAATCTCCTTTACTAAAAGGGGTCTGTACCATTAGAGAATGGACAGCAAACACCCAAAATCAGAACCGGTTGAGAAGTGTAAATCACTTCATTCTGCATCTAGAGTCTGCCTCAGGTAGACTATAGTAGCAGAGCACAGATATCATAGATGAATGCTATGCAATGGCATATCAATTATCACTATAAGCAATCTAATAATTGCACAGATGAATGCTATGCAATGGCAAATCATTTACGAGTATAAGCAATCTAATAATGGCCTAGGACGACTTAAAGCTACTCTGGCAAGCTCCTCCCCCCCCCCCCCCCAAACTGCTTGTACCTTCGGAAATCTGCTTTTAATCCAAGATCTGTCCTGGGATCTGTTCGGCAGGTGATGCAGTTATTGTCCTAAAAAACAACTTTTAAGCTTGCAGCCCTGTGTCATACTGGTGTGGCCTAGAGTGTCTGTGCCCTAGGCCTGAAACGCCTCTCCGTCCCTCCTTCCTGCCCCTCTTCATCATTAGAAATTCCCCTGGGCAGGATTTCTCCTAATCATCACATGTCTGATTACTGCACATGTGCTGGATCATTAAGGCATCTGTGCGGTGTTCAGACAAGTGATGATTAGGAGAAATCCAATCACTGGCTTCAGCACTGTCCCGGTGATTGGCTGAGCAGCCTGTCACTTCAGACAATGCGATGAGTGGGCCGAAGCAAGCAAGACATCAGGAAAGACAGAGAGGTATGTATAAGTTTATTATTTTACACTTATTAAGCAAGGGCTGCATGGACATCGATAATGATGTCGGTGCAGCCCTTGATGCACGATTATATACAGTAAGCGAGCCCATAACCTTGCTTACATCAAGTCATTGGGTCGTGTAATACTGCCCTAACTCTGCCCATTGTCTCCATCTTCTTTACGACTTCCAACCTCTCTATTGTCTTCTTCTCTTCTCCCAATGTAAGGAAACACAACTTTTCCTTTAGGTAGTTTGTACCACTTTAAGGAGTAGATACAGGTGATCTTTATGGCACACAGTGGAATTCTGAGATCAGAGTTTATAGTTTTGAGAACCCAACTCTTCCGGGAGATACTTGGCCCCTATCTCAGTTGAATGATTTCCATTTATCATTCCGGTCTTCTACCTGTACACTTTAAGCCTTTCAGCCCTGTGTGGGCTGTATGGGCATGATCAATCTTCTTAAATGATGTATGTAAAGCTTACATTAACTGTTCCATGAGCTCACAGATCACTGGTTGGTCTCTAATGGATGATTCAGAGTTCTTTCATTACAATCACAGCAGCATCCCTCTTTAGTGATATAAAAACACTCCTTTATGAGATATCTTCCCAATGCTTCTATGGTATGTGTGCGAGCACCACCCTTGACCATAATCCTCTCCCTGGTTTGCCCATTCCCATTCAATTAGGCACATGATACATATGCATACTAATGTGTTGCCCCGAAAATAAGACTTATATTATTTTTTTCTCCTAAAGTGCAATGTCTTATTTTCGGGGGATTTCTTATTTCTCTCTCCCTGGCATACTCACCAAGGTCCTCAGTGTAGGAGCACAGCGGCAGTGGGACCAGGAGCGTGCGGTGGGACGTGTGTCAGGTAACCTACGGCATGCATCTGGTTATGCGGCAGGATGTGGCGGCCATAGACCAGTATGCCTGCGGCGCCAGCTGTGAAGGTCCACGAGGGGATTAGATGAGTTACATGGGCGGCGGGGGCCTTTCGGCCTTATACTTTTGGGTAAGGGGGCCTTATTTTCAGAGGGATGCCTTATTTTAGGCTAGTTGGGGTGTGTTATTTTAGGAGGATGTCTTATTTTTGGGGTAAAACTGTAGATGACAACCTGTTTATGTCATGTCAACAACAGCTAATAGGAACAAATGTCAAACCCCAATAAAAACAAAAGTAGATCTGAAAGGTTAGGCTAGGTTTACACAACACATAAACAACGGTCTGAAAATAAATGTCATGAATGTTATTTTGACGGCTATAGTAAACAATGTCCACTGTTCAATACACTGTGTGAAACAACAGCTGTTGTTTGCATTGACTTCAATGCAAATCATTTCAATATGACCGTTCACAACAGCCGTTCTTTTCATAGAAAGTACGTTTGAAGTAGGTGTGAACATAGCCTTAAAATGAAGCGCCGTATTATTCCCCACACAACACAATATTAAAATAATTAAAGTACTTTAAATTTCCCGAATTAGTAATTGAAAGTAATAGGCAAACTTGAAGATGACGTAAAAAGACCTACAGAATAAGATGAGTAGCAACTATATTAACATTTTGAAATGTGCCATGAAAATTCCTACATGCTAAATTATGGAAATTCCTATTTGGCCTTTTAATGCTAAAGCAAAGAATCATACCTTGGTCTTTTTATCACAAAATATGAACAACTGAGTTTTTCTAGATATGAGAGGGGGGGGGGGGGACATGAATCATCTTGACATAACCTTTCATCATTCAGTGCTTGTAAAGGGATTGTTTTGACTTACGGTGTGGACATTTGACAGCACTTAGGATTCTGGCACTGCCTCAACCTGACAAAATCCATGCAATGAAGCATAAATTCAATAGAACTGGCTTTCCCCAGAAGAGCAGAAGTATATATATCAAGAAAAGTCTATGTAATAACTAAAATATCCCTGTCATCCCATACAAATCATCTGGGAATAAAAAGGAAAGAGAAATCTGAATACTTACATTAAATTTGATGATGTCATATATCAAGTATCGTGGTACAGCTTGTCCTTTCACTTTATCAATGATCATTTCCTTCGAAGGAAAAGAGAAACAAGACATCGTAAACCAAGCTACAAGTCATCATTTACGTAGAATACTGATTACTTTTTACCAGACAGCCATAAAAATTCAGGTTAGTGTGTGTATACCTGTGTTCTAAAATACCAACCCCAAAGAAAGTATCACTCCAGGAAATATGTACCAGATTAATAAAAATAAAATGAACTTTCAGACTTCAAATGTAAGTTGGTTAAAACGAAAAAAAAATGGAAATCCAGAAAACAAGAGAAGTAGTGGTGAATGGGGTGGGAGCACTGAATTATGATGGATCAAAAAGGGTTCCATTACATGGAGCGATAATCTGCCCGATCCGGCTCGGGCCGGGGTCAGCGCCGTAATGGCGCTGATCCCGGCTGGGCACTCTGTTGCTTCCAACTGAGCAATCGAGTGCCTATCTCATTGATCTATGCTGTATATCTATACAGCATAGATCTCAATGAGAGATCAGTGTGCTTATACTAGAAGTCCCCCAGGGGGGCTTCTAGTATAAGTGTAAAAAAAAAAAAGCCCCCTCCCCTAATAAAAGTTTGAATCACCCCCCTTTTCCCATGTTATAAATAAAAATAAACAAACAAATGAACATGTTTGGTATCGCCGCGCGCGTAATCGCCCAAACTATTAATTTATCACATTACTGATCTCGCACGGTAAATGGCGTAAGCCGTAAAAATCCCAAAGTGCAAAATTGTGCATTTTTGGTCCCATCAATTCCAGAAAAATTGTAATAAAAAGCAATCAAAAAGTCGCATATGCGTAATCAAGGTACCGATAGAAAGTACATATAATGGCGCCAAAAATGACACCTCACACAGCCCCATAGACCAAAGGATAAAAGCGCTATAAGCCTGGGAATAGAGCGATTTTAAGGAACATATTTTTGTTAACAATGGTTCGAATTTTTATAAGCCATCAGATAATATAAAAGTTATACATGTTACATCGTAACGACTTGAGGAACATATATAACAAGTCAGTTTTACCCCAGGGCGAACGGCGTAAAAACAAATACCCCCCAAATAAACAAAATGCATTTTATTTTTCTAATTTCCCCACACATTTATTTTTTTTTCTGGTTTTGTACTTTATGAAAAAATTCAGCATGTCATTGCGAAGTACAATTAGTGGCGCAAGAAGTAAGGGCTTATGTGGGTTTCTAGGTGAAAATTGCAAGTGCTATGGCCTTTTAAGCACAAGGAGGAAAAAACAAAAACACAAAAAACGAAATTGGCCCGGTCCTTAAGGGGTTAATGACAGTCCGCTCAGAAGATGACTGGCCGTGGGCCCCTCTCGAACAGTAATTGGCTGAGTAGTTTCTGACTCAAAAGAGGCAGGGCACAGAAGTGTCAGCGGTGAGTGGGGAACACAGGCAAAATGCTGCAGGCAGGGGAGAATAGGTAACTATAAACTTTATTGTTTTTCATGTAAAAAGCAAAGACTGCATGGACAACACTAACGATGCTTATGAAGACCTCAAGCGAGATTATTGAGCCTTATAGAGACTTTAAGTGAGGGCCGATCTGCTAGATCAGTGTTCACTTACAAAGAGAAATGTCAGGCCGTGTAGTACGACCCTAAATGACGTGCCCTATATACACATAACAAAGAATAAGCTGACACACAACTGCCAACTGTAGAGATCTTCAGTAGGGGTAACATATAATAGAACAGTCCATATGCCTATTTAACGAAAAAAATGTCAACTTGACTTTATATTCGGCATATAAAAGTCCGGACAAAAATAGCAAAAACAGTGTAAAAACAGGATACAAAATAAATACCTGCCTGGCTGGGCTCAAACTAAACAGAGTTCTCACCTCACTCAAAAGCTTTACAAAGCAGTGTGTGAACAGGCCACAGGCTCTTGTAGCTTCCAGGCTCTCAGCAATTACATTGTCTTAAGCCCGTATTACACGGGGGAAGACTGACGAGCAAACAAGCGCTGTAAGCACTCGTTGGCTCCTCGTTCCCCGCTCGCTGCCGCCAGCATGCTGGTGAGTACGGGGGGGGGGGGGGGGGGGGGGGGGGGGGGGCGCTAACCAGAATAGCTCTAATGAACCACACATCTGTGCTGAGCTGTACAGCCTCACCAGTACCCTACCAGTCACCTGTCCACACAAGATATTTGTCCATAGTATAATTTACTGTGCAACTGTTCAACAAAAGGCATACAAAGTGGTACACAAAGTAAGGAGATGCAACATTACAGTAGCAGTCCACACAAGATGTGCATTTCACACAGGAAGTGCTTTGATAAAGAGAGACACTAGCCATAGTGTTTGGCTGAGCGAGTAGGTCCTGTTTCTACAAGCAGGCAAAGGACACAAGCATCAGGAGACTAGAAGTCCCTGCAATGGAAGCTGCAGTCCTGTGGGGGACTGGATTAGTATTACTTACCTTTTCTCACCAGCCTAAGCACTATTTTAAATAAAAAAAAAAAAAAAAACTAGCATACTGCAGTACAGATTCTGGCTATGTTCACACACAGTCTGTGGTCAGAATTTTGCAACCAAAACCAGGAGCGGATTAAAAACACAGAAAGGCTATTTTCACACACTGTTGAAATTTAGTGGATTTGTCATTTAATGGCAAATAATTATTATTTTAAAACAACAGCCTATTGGTAATCCGTACCGCAATCACAATCCACACTAGGATATGTCCTTTTTTTTTTTTTTTTTTTATTAACTAAACGGATTATGAATCAAAATTAACACGGACTGTGTGAATAGCCAAACATAAATCAATGTTCTCCAAGCTGAACCATAATTTTGGATCTGCAATTATGAAAAACTTTACAGGACCTGTGAATAAGGCCTAAGGGTACGGTACGTACAGGAAACACATTGGCGCCTTCTGAGGTGGTTCTTGGTCCAAGGTGATTTCCTTGATGGATTTTGGGTCATGATTAAAGAGAATCAGTTCACTGCAAGCGGGGGGGGGGGGGGGGGGGGGGGGTAGCGCGGGAGATAGGAGTTTGCTGCCGGCGATCCTATTGCATAGAACGATGGCAGCAGATCGTTGCTATAGCTGTTAACATGTTGAAAAACATTAAATACAACAATCAATTCACATTGTGCATGTTAGCTGATCGTTGGCTTTTATTACACAAAGCGATTATCGGCTATAATGGCCGACAATTGCATTGTGTAATAGGGCCTTAAGTGAGATTTGTTTACTTATCGGGTTGTCTCCCAATGCCAACAAAGGATTTCTTGGAAGAAGAAAATAAAAAAAGAAAAAAAAAGTAGTATAAATTCCCCTTGTACTGTGCTGAACCAGATGATAATGACAAAAAGAATTGCACGTGACTATGTCCTTAGTTACACCGAGGTATGGAAATCTAAACTGTTGCGCTGCGCTCAGCTAGAAGGAACTTGTCAGATCTTTTCTTCCTTTTAATTGCTTATAGTTGAAGATTACATTTGGCACTATGCCGAATGAGTGAGAACATTTTTCTTGTTAAAACACACTGAGCCCTGTATCCCTCTTCATTAGAGCCACAGCCACAGATGACATGGAGATCACACATGGCGTTGACACTGTTGTAGCTTTGGAACATACAGTAAGAAAATGCTTTGATGAAGATGATTGACCTTTATATACTACAATCAGGGCTGAAGTATAACTTGGTGGAGAAGTACCAGCTGCAGAGGTGTATGTTACCGGTCCATTTTTCGCTCCCTCTTGGTAACTTTTATCAACAGTTATTCAACAGTTTCCTGCTAATAATGTGTTTTTAACTCTTCTGGGGGAAGATTTAATGTGTTCAACCTAATCTTTACTTTGCATCCAAAGGGAGCTTCTTATGGAGGCATCTGGATAGGAGGATGATAGGCCTGTTTTTTTAATTATCTAGAAACCATAAGCCAACACTCCAGTGACAGCTCTGCTTCCCCTGCAACCATACTGTTAACATGCTTGATATACTCTCATTTGCATGTTTCATACTTCCATGACTTTTACATGGTAAGCCTCACCATAGCCAGTCTGAAAATGTAGGCAACAATCCTTACAGCTTAGCTAAATTCCTGTCTGTTCTCAGATTGCAAAAGATGATGCTGGGAAAACAACAGAGGTTGAAACGGGTTGTCCTGCCATTGCTATTTAGCTCCAATCCTCAGGGGATAACAACGATTGTGGAGGGTCAGCTACCAGGTCTTGAGTAGAGATGATCGAACATGGCCGAGGTTCAGGTTCGTACAAACCCAAACCATCGGTATTTGACTCCCGATTGACTCTATTACCTAGGCTGTATCCGTTTTTAAGGCAGTACTCTGGCTGTCTCCACCTTCCCCACGGAACGGGAAGACAGTGGAAGTCAAATGCTGATGGTTTGGGTTCGTACGAACCTGAACTTCGGCCCTGTTCGATCATCTCTAGTCTTGAGAAAGCAGACCCAAGTCTCCCATCAAAACGGAGTGACGGGACAAGAACATCGCTCTTTCATTCATTCTCCATGGAAGCAGCGGAGAGAGCTGAATGTTCTACTTTGCTATCTATGGCAGCTCCTACAGAGGATAAATGGAGCAGCAACACGCATGCACATCCAATGGCTTCATTCTGATGGGAGACTCAGGTCCCTGTTCTCAAGATTAATAAGGGTCAAAGGAACTGACACACACCACTGTATATGTACAGCATTAAGCTGGGTTCACACACAGTATATTTCAGGCTGTATATTTGAGGCTGTATAGCAACCAAAACCAGGAGTGGATTGAAAACACAGAAAGGCTCTGTTCACACAATGTTGTAATCAAGTGGATGGCCGCCATTTAATGGCAAATATTTTCTGTTATCTTAATACAATGGCTTCTGTATTGAAATAATGGCCGTTATTTACCGTTATATGACGGCCATCCACTCAATTTCACCATTGTGTGGACAGAGCCTTTGTGTTTTCAATCCACTCCTGGTTTTGGTTGCTATGAGGACCTGACATGAGGACCAAATACAGCCTGAAATATACTGTGTGTGAACCCAGCCTTAAGATTAGACATGAGCGAAGCAGACAGAAATTCGTTTCTCGAGCTTTAAGGTTCAGATAATTGGCTTTAGTATAAGACCAGCCATGATCGTGCCCGAGATACAACCCTCTAAAGTGGGGCGATTGCAAAAAACAAAGGGTGACAGGGAGTGAGAAACAAACACACAGTGATGGCTTCTGCCCTTCATTTTAGGGATTGACAGGGGTCTCAGTACTCGGACCCCAACTTCTAAAATATCATTGTTTTCCCTAGGACAAGAGAAACAGGCAAAAAAGGGAGACAAAAAGGTGCTCTTTCTAGTGTATTATCATCTGTAGAAATCAAAAGTTAATTGTTTCGCAAGAATTTGGACTAGCCTGACCCTCTTCCCCAGTTTGTAGACGCTTCTGGGTTGAGACACATGACATGGCAGGCGGGCTCAGCCATTCAGCAGCCGAAGAAGTGTCCCGTCTCTGCCCTGCTGGGTCATACCCCCATACCTGGAAGCAGCCACGCACAAGAGACTGGAGTGGCATAGTAGTGTATGTTATTTTTTTTTAACCCACCCCTATCCTGGGCATAGACCGTAGTATATGGGAAAAACTCACAAGCAGAAAGGAGAAGAAACAGAAACGAAAACTTCAAATTCAAACAATGCCAAACCAATGATAAAGATAAACCATCCTCCTCCTTGCAGTTCCTCATTAGGATCCACTGCCCTGAGATACAACCGGTCACAGTCTTAACAGATGAACAGGAGCCCGTTTTTTTTAGAGGCTGCCGATACAGCGCTTGCAGGTTTTCAGAAAGAAAACAAAACATGTTGGGTAAATGCAATAACCCAGTACTTCAGTCATTTTAATTTAGGCTGCAGAAAATCATAGACACTGCAAGTTAATGTGAAAGGAAGCCTTTAAAATATTCAATAGAAGGAAAAACTGCCTTTCAGAAGTGATGACTCAAAGACGGCATGAAGAGAATCACAAATAATTCATAAAAGGAGGACTCACGATGTAGAAAAAAAGGATCTCCAAGGTGCTTTCTTTTAGACCACCATAAAATCTGATTAACTTATTTTTATTTATTGTTATTATTTCTTTTTAAAGCTTCTTGATTCCGGAACGCTAATAAGGGTATATTGATTTAAAGGGATTAAAAGATATCTTCAGAACAGACTTATAGTGTGCCATATATCATGTCTTACTATAAATGTCTGCTTTCAAGAATGAAGAGGTCAGTATAATCACTTTTACTGTATTGACAGAAGCAAAACCTTCAATCCTTCACCCGACACAGTGAATGAACCGAGAAGCAAGACACACCATTCATGCCCGGCTGCTCGCTACCTAGATCCCATGGCACTTCACTGCACAGCATGATGAAATGGACATAGAGCTTACTTTTCTTGGGGATAAGGAGTGTAAGTGTCCAATGTATGCATTACCACTTACACTCTTGGGGTCCTATTAGACCGAGCGATTTTTAACGACTGGCGAATAACGATAAATGATCGAAAACGAGATTGTTTATCATCAACCTGAAATCGTTCACTATATTACACCGAACGATAATCGTTAGTTACGATCATTACAACAATTGTTATTATGGTAGTTTACTCCATCTGATCCCAGGAAAGGAAGGAACAATTTGGAATTACACTTAGTGAAATTAGCGAATGAATGTGGAATTACACCAAACAGCTGGTACATCCTAGCAGCCAGGTACACAGCTACACAGGTTGTAGCACATTCTATAGATTAGAACATGCTGATTATAAAATGGTACTGTCCTAATACACAGCTTTTACCATTTCAACATTCTGTTGGAATAAAATGCCTAAAGAAGCCTGATCTGCTGTGACTCAGAAGTTACTCGGGGACATACATTCTCTCCCCTCAAATAATTATTTAACAGCTACTAAAAAATATATAAAGGCAATTTCTTAGAGAACTATCCACTATCACAGCAAAGAACGGGCAGTAAATAAGGAAGACATGGACTATTTCATATACTGGCAACATATCTACAAAAACAATCAACTTCTTATCTGTGATACACTGAATATGACCAAAAATAAACATCGGTATCTACAGGGAATGATCGTTCCCTTGGTTTCTGCTGCTTAGTTGCTTTTACTTGAATTGCAGCTTCATTAAGAAGAGCTGTGGTCTGTGACTATAATTTAGTTCACACTGAGCAAATTCGGCAAAATCCGGCCTGCCTCAGTGTCAAACAGTGTGTCTATGGGAGGGCTGACGCGCCTCCGCTCAAAGAATTGACATGTCGATTCTTTGAGCGGAGAGTGCGAGCCCTCTCAAAGACAGACTGTTTGACACTGAGGCAGGCGAGATTCCGCGGTGGACGAATTCTGTTTGCTCAGTGTGAACAAGTCCTAATGCCTAAGCGAAGTCTCAGACATACCCTCCATCTTATCACTGGTTACAGCTGCTGCTCTCCCCACCCCCCCCTGGAGCGCGGCTTCCTCTGATTGGTTGCTGTGTATAAACAAAAGGCTATCACAGGTCCACCAGGTCATCAATGTGAGGAAAGCGGATTTTATTTTACAGTAACAGCATAATTATTTTAAAATGAAGACTACTAAACCACAATTATTAGGTAATTGTTGAATATATGCAAAGTCAAATAAGCACAAGAATTTAACCCTTTAAGGACAGAGCCAGTTTTCATTTTTGCGCTTTCGTTATTTCCTCCTCGTGTTTAAAAGGCCATTGCGCTTGCATATTTTACCTTACAGACCCACATAAGCCCTTATTTTTTGCGACACCAACTATACTTTGCAAACTACAGACTTAATTTTTCCATAAAATATGCCGCAAAAGAAAAGCAGAAAAAAATTATATATGCAGTGAAATTGGAGAAAAAGGTGAAATTCTTTTTATTTTGAGGGGTTTCATGTTTACGCCGTTCGCCCTAGGGTAAAACTGACATGTTAATGATATGTAATTAGTATAACTTTTATTTTATTTTTATGGCTTTTGAAAAATTTAAAACCTTAAAAAGAAAAACTAAAATGTGTTTAACCCCTTCGTGCTGCACCTAGTTTGGGCCTTAATAAACGGGCTAATTTTTCTAAATCTGACCTGTCTCACTTTAAGCGCTTACAGCTGAGTGATGCTTTAACGTATGCTAGCGATTCTGAGATTTTTTTTTCCGTCACATATGGCACTTTATGTTAGTGGCACAATTTGGTCACTACTTTGTATGTTTTTTGTGAAAAACATCAAAATATCATGAAAAATTTTTTAAAAAATTGCATTTTATGAACTTTGAAATTCTCTGCTTCTAAAAAAAAAAAGTCGTAGCACATAAATTAGTTACTAAGTCACATTACCCATATGTCCTCTTTATTCTGGCATAATTTGGTAAACATATTTTGCTTTTTTAGGGTGTTACGGGGCTTAGAAATTTATCAGCAAATTATCACATTTTCGTAAAAGTTTCCAAAACTGATTTTTTTAGGGACCAGTTCTTTTTTTAAATGGATTTAGAAGGCTTGTATCCTGAAAACTTCCATAAGTGACCCCATTTTGGAAACTAGACACCTTAAAGAATTCATCTTGGGGTATAATGAGCATTTTAACCCTACAGGGGCTGGAGGAAAATATTCACCATTAGGCCGTAAAAAAATAAAAAATTAAAATTTTCCAATAATATATACGTTTAGATTAAAGTTTCTCATTTTCAAAAGGAACATGAGAGAAAAAGCACCCCAAAATTTGTAACGCAGGTTCTCCTGAGTAAAAAGGTACCTCATATGTGGGCATAAACCACTGCATGGGCACACAGGAGGGCTCAGAAGGAAAGGAGTGCCAATAAGCTTTTTCAATGCAGATTTTGCTGAAGAAGTTTCCGAGCCCCAGGTGCGTTTGCAGTGCCCCTGTAGTGCCATCAGAGTAAAATCTCGCCATAAGACACTCCATTTTGGAAATTGCACCCCTCAAAGAATTCATTTTGGGGTGTGGTGAGCATTTTGACCCCACAGGTATTAGAGGAAAGTATTCAAAACTAGACCGTAAAAATAAAAAAACTCGAATTTTTCCAATAATATGATCGTTTAGTTTGAAATTTCTCAATTTCACGAGGAACAAGAGAGAAAATTTACCCCAAAATCTACAACGCAGGTTCTCCTGAGTAGAACGGTACCCCATATGTGGGTATAAACCACTGTATGGGCACACAGCCGGGCTCAGAAGGGAAGGAGCGCCAATTAGCATTTTCAGTGCAGATTTCCGAGCGCCAGGTGCGTTTGCAGTGCCCCTGTAGTGCCAGTGGAGTGAATACCCCCATAAGTCACCCCATTATAGAAAGTACACCCCTCAAAGAATTCATCTTGGAGTGTCGTGAACATTTTGCCCCCACAGGTATTAGAGGAAAGTATTCAAAATTGGCCAGTAAAAATGAAAAACTCAAATTTTTCCAATAATATGTTGGTTTAGTTTGAAATTTCTAAATTTCACAAGGAACAGGAGAAAAAATGTACCCCAAAATCTGTAACGCAGGTTCTCCTGAGTAGAACGGTACCCCATATGTGGGCATTAACCCCTGTATGGGAAAACAGCAGGGCTCAGAAGGAAAGGACCGCCAATTTGCTGGAGCAAAACCACAGCTAGTAATAGTTATTAGAACAGCGCAGTTACTAAAATAAAATAAAATTAAAAAAAATTAGATTACAGGTAATATGGGGTGGTTACGGACAGTCTGGGGTGGTTACAGGTAATCTGGAGGTGGTTACGGGCAACTTGGGGTGGTCACGGGCAAGGTGGGGTGGTTACGGGCAACGTGGGGTGGTTACAGGCAACATGGGGTGGTTACAGGCAACATGGGGTGGTTACAGGCAACATGGGGTGGTTATGGATAAACTGAAGAGCTTATAGGTAATCTGGGGTGGGTACCTGTAATCTGGCATGGTTACGGCAATCTGGAGGGGGTCATTGGCAATTTAGGGTGGTCAGTGGCGACGTGCGGTGGTCAGTGGCGACGTGCGGTGGTCAGTGGCGACGTGCGGTGGTCAGTGGCGACGTGCGGTGGTCAGTGGCGACGTGCGGTGGTCAGTGGCGACGTGCGGTGGTCAGTGGCGACGTGCGGTGGTTGTATGCAGTCTGGGGGGCTGCATGTAATCTGGGGTGATTACGGGCAACCTGAGGGGGTCACTGGCAATTTAGGGTGGTTATGGTCAACGTCTGGTGGTTACGTGTAATCTGGCGTGATTACGGGCAACCTGGGGCGGTTACGGGCAACCTGGGGCGGTTACGGGCAACCTGGGGCGGTTAGGGGTAATTTGGGAGTAAACTATAATTATTACTATAATAAAAAGTGTGTGTTTTATTTTTTTGTATGTTTGTCACTTTTTGTACTTTTACACATTCATTTTCACTGTATTTCTATGATTACTGTGATATTTTCTATCACAGTAATCATAGTTCAGTGACAGAGACCAAATTGGTCTCTGTCACTTAAAATTTTCAGAGCTTGGCTGGTTGTGGAGCGCATGCGCACTTCATAACCAGCCTGGACGCCGAGGAGGAAGGAGCTCCCTGGATCCGGTGAGTATTTGGGGCAGGGGAGGTGACTGGGGGACGGGGGTCGACTTGGGGGGGACTGACACATCACTTTTTATCCCCTGTCACCAATCATTTATGGTGACAGGGGATAAAAAGTGCCGGGATGCACATGGCACAAGCGATCAGCGGTATAAAGTATATACCCACACGGGGGTCCCCGATCACTGCCCCAAGCTCTCCGCTACCTCCGGTGGCGGAGAGCATGGGGCTTTCATTCATTTTTTATTTACAATCACTGTGAACAGACTGTCTGTTCACAATGATTGCGGCGGCCATCTTGGATCTGATGGTCACCGCGGGGAGGGGGGGGTTAGTGACCGGGGCACTAGGGGGGCTGATCTGGGGTCTGAGGGGACCCTTATTTCATCTCCCCCCGCCGATTCACGGCGGGGGGGGGGGGGGGAGATGAAAGACGGCGGAGGCTCCCGCAATGCCCGTTACCGGCGGCCGCCGCTATAACGTTAGTAGCGGCGATCGCCAGTATGGGGGCCGGTCGGGAGGGACCCCAAACACTGCCCCAACCCCTCAGCTACGGATGGGGTGGGGGCCTTCCCGTCTCGCAATCTTATTCTCTGCCATCGCCGTAAAAAGCTGATGGCAGCAGAATAAGGCCCCCTTAGTGACCGCAGTAAAAAGCCGTATCGGCGGTCACTAAGGGGTTAAAATTGCTCTATTCCCATCCTTATAATGCTTTTATTTTTTGGTGTATGGGGCTGTGTGAGGTTTCCTTTTTTACGCCATGATCTGTTCTTTCTATAGGTACCTTGCTTGTGTATATGTCACTTTTTGATCACTTTTTATTACATTTTTTCAAAATTTAATGTAAACAAAAATGCACAGCTTTGCACTGACTTTTTTACGCTTTTGACTTTTTTCATGCAAGACCAGGAATATGATAATTTTATAGTTTACATGATTTTATTTTACATACAGTAATTAGAAGTCCCCCTGGGGGACATCTATATACACAGCACTGGTCTCCCATTGAGATCAATGCTGTGTATATAATAGAGCGCTGATGCATCAGATCAGTGCTCTATTATTCTGGTCTGCAGCAGACCAGATACATGGATTGCCGAGTCCTTCCAACGCTGAGCCCCGGCCGGCTCAGTAGAAATGATCTACACTCCACGGTAGCATCGTGGAGGGGAAAAAAAACCCACTAGATACCAGGGACAGGGGCACAATCACTGTTTAAATGCAGCTGTTTGACAGCTGCATTTAAATAGTTAATAAGCCAGGAGTGGCGATCAGCAACGCCGGATATTCCATGCAGTCCCCTGCGCATAGCAACCGTGGACCACTCTGCCTGTGATGTCTTAACTTCCTGTGATGTCACATTCAATATTTGTTCCCTGTTCCTTCCACTGAACATGATCACAGGTGGAGACATCAGGTGGGTTGGTTCGGTGTCCCTCCCGTGGTCTGGCCAGAATCTCAAGTTGATTTTAGCCCTGCCCCTGTAGGTGGAGCTAATATTGGAGCTCAGTAGAAGCTGTATCAGAAAGAGCAACGTATATAGACATACAAGTCAGTGCAATGCTAGTTTATTGAAAAGTCCCAGACAACTCCTAAGCCTATAAGAGAAAAAAGCTAAAAGCAATCAAAGAACAATTTCAGGAGACAAAACAAATAACAATCGGAAGAACAAAGTAAAGAAACGTTTAGGTTAGATTTCCTTGACTGAAGACCTTACCCCATCGAGAAGAGTGTTGGTTAAGTGGACTCGGGGATCTTTCCGAAATGGAAATTCAAGATGAGAAACGTGAAAGACAGAGTTGTCTCGATCAATCATAAATACTTCATTTTTACCATCAATCATCATCATGTACCTTAAAGAAAAATAAAATATGTGGAGGTATTATTATACATTAAATGTTTGGCTAGAAGGGAGCAGAACACTTTCATAAAGAAAATAAGTATATACAGTAATACTGAAAATGCAATACTAATAAAGTAAAAAAAATTAAAAAATAAAAATGTAATGGTCTAAAAAATATACAAGGCTTCTACCTCCCAATATATTGATCACCTCCGAACTTACAAATCTGATGGATATTCTCTTCTACAAGTAACACATGTGATAAGATAATCAGCTAGGTCTTTCTGTACAAACCCATTACAAGCAATCTGAAAGTGACGAGGAAATGAAGAATCTTTAACAATATGACGCCGGTACTCAATGAAGGCAGGGAGAGGGCTAAAGTGTTCCTCATTGTGTGACAGCAAAATATCTTTGTACTGTGTAAGCTGGTAGAAAAGATAAAAACGGAGCGTTCTCAATAGTAGATGCCATTTAATAACTAACTGAAAAGATGAAGACAAACTGCATGCATCATAACTACCTAGGTTTCTTCATCAGCAACAGTTACTATATTATGTGAAGAGCCACACGCATACACAAGAAGGTAATGGAGAACCATCAATATAAGAGGAGCAAACAGACGATGTAATAAATCGCTGAAGCACTCCATGGATAAGAGGCGTGAAAGTTTTATTGTCCTCTGATTGAGATCATGGTTGCAGTACCGATACAAGGTTTGTGAAAGCCATTCATTAAGTGATGTAGAATGACAAATCAATGAGACACGGACACTAGATTACATGTGATAGGACGTTGACCCAGGGATTTATTCTGATTGCCATTTTGGAGACGGGAACTACTGCTTTGGGGATGTTGGTATTTGGGAATTTATTTCGTGGTACTGGGTGGCAGGCCTAATTGGAAATATATATTTGAGAACACAGAGGTATTTATCTCTATCCACAGTGTAAGAACTAGAGGGCAGATTAACTAACATGCACCCTTGGCAAACGCCACAGAAAAGGTGCCGATTCTTACCCTTTCCGTAGCGTACACCTGTGGAGTACTCGCTGAGCTGATTTATCATGGTTTGTGTCTGGAAACAGTCGTAAATCATGTAAAAATCTACACATGCTCCGTAAAAAATCTAGATGTTTGTGCAATCCCTTCGACTGGCTCTACTAGGAGGTGTGTGCCTTCTCAGTAAATCTGACATGGTAAATGGGAACAGGGTCTAATTTAAGAACAGCACACGAGAGTGGTGGTCACTAACCTTGACACCCAGCTGTCATCAATGGCAGGTAAAGGGCAGCATAATAGGAGATGAGAATACCCCTTTAACTAGGTTGTTTGAGCTAGCAATATCCCTTTAACAGTTGTCTGTAACCTGAATCACCTACTGAGGACTTATTATGAGACTTCAGGTTAACAAAACGCGAGATAGATACCAGCCCCTCTGAACTCTTCTGACCATGTAAAACCGAACCTTGAATAAAATATTTTTCAATCTTCTTGCTGTGTGTCAAATCAAGAAATGTTCAAGTTTGTAAAGCTCTTGAACTTCAAAACTAAGGGTATGTTCACACTATGGAACACGCGCCAAAACTTCAAGCGGAGGTCGTGGGGGGGACTCTGCATGAAGGTGCGCCTGTTACTTAGACTCAATCATATTCTGAAGCCTGTATTGAGCTTTGGTGCGTGTTCCGTAGTGGGAACATACCCTAAAGGTGTTGTTGACCATGAAATACCATCTTCTTTGTATGGATCATAAAAACTGACAAATTGACCATTTACAAGCAGTTAAACCTTTGAAGCATACCGGTTATAAAAATAAACAAAACTGACAAGTCACAGGGACATGCCAGAAGTGTTGATCCCCCAGGGAAAAAAATGTGCTCCTGCACCCTTTCCCAGTTCTGTGGGAGTGAGATCCCAACCAATCAAAAGTCATCTTCCTATGATAGGTTAAGTTTGTTTTTTTTTAATAACAGTGCCCATAAAAAAAAATTTAAAGTCTTAGCCTTGACACATTTACAATTTTAATCTGTTCAATCAGAAAGCCCAAAAAGTTTTTTGGTTTTTTTTTTTATATAACTTGACCTGACATTTTAATGGCACCATTTTTCGGGTACAACTGTAAAATTTTTTAATTTTCTTTACTTTTATAGGGGTTTAAAATAAGCATTTTCACTGGTTTTAAGAAATTCTGTGTGGGTGTGTAAAGCTCAGCATCATTCCAGTGATGCCAAATTTCTTTATAGTTCTTATTTGTTTTTTTACTGATTAATTATTTGTTTCACCTATTACAGGGTACTTACATGTAAATACCCCACCGCCTATAGCATAGCTCTACCCCAATGAAAACCATGGGGGAGATTTATCAAACATGGTGTAAGGTGAAACTGGCTCAGTTGCCCCTAGCAACCAATCAGATTCCACCTTTCATTCCTCACAGACTCTTTGAAAATGAAAGGTGGAATCTGATTGGTTGCTGGGGGCAACTGAGCCAGTTTCACTTGACACCATGTTTGATTAATCTCCCCCCATGTGTTTAAGATTTTTTTAAACATCCTATTACAATAGTACACCTAAAAAGTTGGACCCCACTAAGACCCTTGATGTACGTTTCGCCTCACCAGCTTCCTGAAGCTGGTGAGGTGAATTGTAAATCAAGGTGTGAGGCGGGGTCCAACGTGTCCACTGTTTACATGCTTCAGCTAGCAACTCTAGTGCAATATATATTTTGGGTTTTATATTTATGTGATGGTGACCGTTATTATAGCTAGACTAATTGAAATTATGTTACCATTTATTTATATAATCTCTTGCAATATATATATATATATATATATATATATATATATATATACTTCCTGGCTGCATTATTTCTTGTATTACACGATTATTATGTGGATGAGCTGGACCTGACACCTGAATGTAATTTTATTGTTTTTAGGGGTAACAGAGTTTTAAGTGTCCTTTTGGATAGATTTTGCAAATAAAGAACATACTATTTCATTACAACTGTGTAGTGTATGTGTGTTTGGGAGGGTTGTAGGTGTTTATTATCTTACTACAACAGCATGTACTGTATATTATTCACATCAAAGATATAGGCTTCATTATACATGTACCAAAATGATATTAAAAAAAGACTTCAAGACTTCTCTGAAGATTCGCAAAAAAAAATAAAAATAATAATAAATAATAAAAAAATAATATATATTGTATCTTACAAAGTGGTAAAGCCTATACCGAGCTTTGTTACAAAAAAATTAGGAAAGATACAGATCTTGGAATGTGTCTGTAATTTTTGTTGGCTATTTTTTAGGAAAATACCTCAGTGGGGGGGGGGGGGGGGGCATCACACAACCTCCAGCATGGCTCAGTCATGGAGTTTTATTTTTCCCATATGGTTATTGGGAGTAAGGGTCCTATTACACGGAGCGATTTTTAACGATTAGCAAACGCTATCTCGCAAACGAGATTGTTTACCGTTAACCTGAAATCGTTCACCATATTACACAGAACGATGGTCCTTAATTACAATCGTTACTGCGATTGTTTCTATGAACGCTTATTCCTTCTGATCCCAGCAAAACAACGGAAAAATGTGCAATTACACTAAATGATTAGTGAACGAATGTGGAATTACAGTGAACGATTAACGATAATTTTAGGTTCAAATCTAAATCAATGATTAACGACACACAAACGATTTTTCGATCGTTGCCTGCAATTACACAGAACCACTATTGTTTAAATTGGAACGATATAACGATTTTTCGCACGATAACCGTCCCGTGTAATAGGGCCCTAAGCCCCCCATACCCCAATGAAATTGATGCAAGATGAGATTGCCCCTCACAGAAAATAAGCAACATACAAGACATACACAAGAAGTTAAGGCAGATGCATATCCACTAAACGGGGGGGGGGGGCGCGGGGGGGGGGGGGGGGGAGAAAAAGCACCTTCAATTGGGCTCTTGAGAATTCTGTGTTCAACCCTGGATTTAATACAGAAACTAAAGAGCATTAAGTCAGAGTAAGTGCTGTATTTGTTGCGGTTACAAAGAATAAAACATAATCTGTTATACTTCCCTTTTATTCCTAGAGTGACCAAAGAAGACAACGCTTAGACGTTGCGGTGCTCCTCATCGCTCTCTATAAATCTAGACAATACGTAAACAGCACCGGGGCTGAAGGCAGAAAGAACAGTCACCTGTCTGTTCTAGTATAGTAAGAGTCAGAAAGATCGCTGTATCCTCATTATATCCAATTGACTTACAATCCTTTCCCTTTCATAATGATTAACAAGTTCAGAATCTCTACTTAATGCCTATAATTAAACCATCCATTGAGCATTTTCACAGCATCCTATAATTTTCTATGCCAAGTTTTTTGTTATTATCTGTTTCTACCGCCTTCAGAAATAGATACCAGCAAATGCCAGGAAATCTGTCCCTAACTATTACAGTTTGTCTACAATTTAGCACACGAGATCACAGCTGAAGTCTTCAATGCGATCACTGAAGCAAAATCCTGATCACAAATACTTATTTCATATGATCGCAATTTTCCAATTTCTCCCTACAAAGTCAATTTCTGCCTATTCAATGCATCTGTTTTTGTGCAGCAAACCACTTATTTAGTGAAGGGTGATTGTGTTAAATGACCGAGAAGAAATGCCCATCTGCAAACAGAATACTAATTGCTGCCTCTCATAAATCTTTTCTGCATGTTATGTGAACGTTCCATTCTGTGCTATATGACAAGATTCAGATGCTGATGTATTAAAGGCATCTGCAGGATTCTTTAAAGGGAAAGTCCAGCCAGGCCTTTTTTTTATCAAGCGCTGGGGAGGATAAGAGAAAGAAACAGAAATGTCATATATAGGAGCACACCAGCAATGATTGAGAAAATACAAGAATATATTAGTAATTAACATACAAATACAAAAACACAGAAAATGGCAAAGGAAACCAGATCCCTGCACTTTAAAAACATTTAAAATTCCCAAAAAGGGAAAAACACGGTGGGACCCACACAATAATGGGAACCCACAGGCCAGCAAACGATCATATAGTGTAGCCCTATAGACCCTCAGACAACATGAAGTGAATAAATAACAAACATAATTAAAGGTGTCCACATCAAACAACCAAAGTATACACGTGTAGTGTGAATGGTGACTAAACTATAAGATGCTGTACAATAAATGATCAATAATGCATGTCACCAAACAGAGAGGGAAAGGAGCGACTCGTTGCGGCCCATGATACCGCATGGCACAACATGTAAAACAAATAATTGGGGGGGGGGGGGCGCCTTAGGGTTTAGGTTCACGTATAAGTGCTGGAAACAGGTCATTCTCTCTGTCCTATGTCCTGGGCCTATCTAAGATGTACCTTATTATTGGGACACCATGTATCCTTGTTCTAGTTGATGGCAAGTGACTACGCCTGTCTTGTGGATGACCTTTTCTATGTCTTTTTGTGATGTATACGATAAAAATTGTGAAAAAATGTAATATATAAAAATAAAAAAAATTGAAAAGCTGGATATGTCATAATATAAGTTACTGTACAGTATAGCAATCAGTATGTGGAGTATAACGTATAATAGGTGCATAAGAATGAAAAAAACAGGAGATACAGGATGGAGCTGCAGATCCCCATAATGCAGTAGTGTAGTACAACAGGATAGAATAGAGAAGCAGGGCTGCTGTCAGAGGTACAGTATGTGTGGTCACATGATCACAATGGGGTGTGTGTTCAGCATGGACCAATCAGGAAGTAAGAATCACAGAGCTGTGCAGGAGGACAGTGACAGAAACTTTCCTATACAGCAGTGTGACTATCTGAGTGTAAGTGCAAGTACATTATAGAAGGAATGGAGAGGATGGGAAGCACAAGGGCTGACAGAGACTGCAGGGAGCATGAAGGAATGAGCAGGGCAGATGTGCTATGATTTGGAAGGTGAGGGAGACATCATGGGTCAGAGTACAGTGCTGTAGACCCCGCTATGCAGACCATGCCCCTCCCCGACTTTCCCTCCCACCTAGTACAGAGAGCTCTTAAACCAAGTAATAATTTAAACTGTGAGCACTTGTAAAACGCTCTTAATCCAAGTTAATCGTAAACCAAGCTACCAGTGTGTGTGTGTGTGTGTGTGTGTGTGTAATATATATATATATATATATACACACACACATACACACACATTATATATCTCAAAACATTGCATTAAAAATACTTTGGATTTCAGGGAATTTCCAGAACAAATATCTTGATGAAAGAGAATGCAACTGGTAATATATCTCTATGACAAGTATTACTTATATAATACAACTTTCTCTTATAATTCAGGGAAAATAAGGCCTCGAAGCTAATTTGCCAGCTATTCAGTGCTGTCTTCACACAGGTAGCATTTAATAATAATCAATTATAATTGCTTCCCATTTCAAGGAGCTGCTCTGTCTATGTAAAGAGGGCGCTAGTGAAGTATCTGACATGACACTTATAAAGGAATCAATTGTCATTATTCGAAACATATCTTATGCTCAAGTGGATTGATTAGAAAAGTATAAGTTACAGTCACAGTAAAGTACCACGTTATATTTTAACACTAATAAAACTGTGCCATGACCCTTAACATTTTCTGTCTCTCTATATAAAAGCCTTGTAATAGGCACCACAGGACATCACATACAAGCCCATAATGTGCCTTCCTTCAGCCACAAAAAGAATAGGGCAGATGCTCTTCTTGGTCGTGTTATTCCCACCTGAACATTTATAGGATAGCCACAATTCAAGGGCCCCAATATCCCCTGCAAGCAGATAACAGATATGTTTGTACAAAGTTAGAAAGGTTTAAAGTTGAGCAGCACTCTTACTTATTTATAATTTTTTTTTTTTTTTTTACAGTGCCTCAAGAGACTTAGCTGTGCCATCTCCTGATGGCAGGTATAATACACAGCAGTACACATCTGCAGTAATATATGCCTGTCAGTGTTCAGTGTTAGCAGTTCACTTCACAGAGCACAGATGGTGAACAGAGGGAGATTTCTCCCTCTGTAACCCTGCTAGATGCTGCGGTCAAACTGAGTGCAGCCTCTAAAGGGTTACGGGTTTGGATCTGAGTGCAGCTCTTGTCCTGACAGTTGCATCGGGAGCATGGCAATATCTGACAGCTGGGTCCAGTCATAATATTTCCTCTGTTTCTGATCTTTCCCTGAACTAACCTCAGATTGTGGCATCTTGTTCTTGGGCTCAGTTTATTAAAAACACTTCCCTATTGAACCTTGTTTAGTTCTTTAACATACTTAAAGGTTTTGATCATATTCCCCCTTTCTCTTCTTTCCTCTAGACCAGGGATGGGGAACCTTCGGCCCTCCAGCTGTTGTAAAACTACCCATCATGCCTGGTGAGCCGAAGCTTTACCTTATTCCAGTAAAAAGTGATCTTTAATCATCTGCGAATTGTGCTACCTGGGCGGGGCTTCATGGTTGCAGCACCACTTAGTCCCACCCACAATAGCATTGTAGACTCTGCCCTCTGTCATCTGTGCATAGGCCCCTCCCCTCTGCAGCCATTGGTATGGGGCGGCATTGAGGGGGTGGGGCCTATACAGCAATGAAAGAGGGGCAGGGGCTGCTGTGCCGTTATGGGCGGGCTAAGTGGTGCTTCGGGTGTGAAGCCCCGCCCAGGTGGCACAATCCACAGCTGACCCCTTTCTACTGAAACAAGCACCATGACTTATGATATAAAATAAGGTATAAAAACTGCTAAATTTACCTTTTACCGCTGTGTAGAGAAGTCATAATGCAAAAAGAGGGTGAAAGTGTCACTTTAAAGTTACGCAAAGCTAATAAATGCTTACAATGTATTTAAATAATCTTGAGATCCATTTCCTTTTTTACATTTTATGTTGTGGTCTTCAAAAAAAAAATAAATAAAAAAATTAAGAAATAAAAAATATGGTTGAGTATCTGGTTGAAATCAGTAAAGGTAAATCCAGGTGACACATTCTCTGAGACATAGCAATACGATGTAAATGATCATGGGTGGACACGTTTAGGTGGAGGGGCTCCTTGGTATGTGCACGCTACAGACTACGTGCAAGCACTTCAACAACACCGTCTATGGGACAGGTAGAACTTCAAGCGGAGGCTGCACGGCAGAATCCACTTGAAGTTTCCCTGCATATTCCGTAGTCCTTAAGTAGTAAAATAAGGAACTTCTAAAGACAATTTACAAAACGTCCGCCAGAGGTGTACGCCAGGGAGAAGGTGCAGATTCAGCCCTTCTCCCTGGCGTACGCCTGCTGTACGGCCCGTTTGCCTGATGGGTGGGCGTGACAAAGCGGGGAGGAGGCGTGGCCTCCTCCCACCCCTCATTTACCATGATTTATGCTTGATCACAGGCGTAAATCATGATCCATATCTACACCTACAATAGATTTAGTGCGCCTCTTAGTGAATCCTGTTGGGGGAAAGGGGGCGGGGCCTAATATAAGACCGCCATACAAGTACGCCGGTCTTATATTAGGCCCGCCCCCTTCCCCCTGGAAGGATTCATAAATCCCTCCTCCCCCCTGTTTGTATGTGGCACTCCACACTTGCATTTTTTAAAGAACTGTTCACAAACCACCCCCCAATGAATTAGCATTGTAAACTGGTAATAAAAATGTTGATGTGAATGGACATACAACACTACAATTAAAAAAAAAAAAAAAAAAAAAAAAAAAAAACACCACAATCGATGCAAATATTAACCAACCTGTAGATATTAGGGAGTATTTACAACCAAGAACTGATCCCACAGCTAAGTACAGCTAAATTCTATTGCTTCAGCGAGAATACATTTAGAAGACTCGGTGGCAAGAAGAAATAAGCAGAAGGTTAACAAAGTACAGGACTAGATTTCTGGAGGGAAATCAGAAGAGAACACTGTTCATTATTTGTACCTCCACAGAAGCATTTAGAGAGATTCAGACGGTGGGCCGATGCTTACTGATGTTATGTGGCCTTTTTTCCATTAAGCAGCTATGGAGAAATGTAATGTATTTTCTGTTCTAATCCATCCACACAAGTGATCTTCTACTATTTTCTGCTAACCTCTGTAGAATGTAACACATACATTTGTCTTTCAGTTTTTCATCTCTGGGAGGAGGAAGGGATGGCTGCTTCTACGCATATTCCTGCTCCTATTTCTACTGCACCTCCTCTAATAATATTGACTGGAGTTTTTTTTTTTTATTACAAAGTACTTTTCCATTATATATGTCATGTTACGACCACATTAGAAGTACAATCTCCTTCTATAAAAAAAAAAAAAAAAAAAAAGAACATGGATAAAACTTTTAAACAATTTGCTTTGTGTGAAATACCAGTTTGGGGATGGGTGCTCGCAATTTTGCTTGCTAAGGATCACAGCTATTACAATGGGAGATTTATCAAACATAGAGTAAAGTGGATCGCTGCATCTGTATGCAGAATCAGGCTTGTACTACTGTGTATAGCAGCCATGACAATACACTGAATAAATAGGAGACTGTATGGTCATATTTGGCCCTATTAGGGCGCATTTACACAGAAAGATTATCTGCCAAAGATTTCAAGCCAAAGCCAGGAATGGATTTGAAAAGAGGAGAAATCTCAGGCTTTCCTGTATGACCTGATCTCTGTTTATAGTCTGTTTCTCGCTTTGGCTTCAAATCTTTGTCAGATAATCTTTCTGTGTAAATGGACCCTTACACGGGGCGATTTCCGTACAAAAAAATCTTTATATAGTTCGAATTTAACCCTTAGACGACCCAGGGCGTATAGTTACGCCATGGAAGTCTGTCCCCAGACGACCTAGGGAGTAAGTGTACGCCCTGGGTGTTTCTCCCGCTATGAAGCGTGCTCCGGAGCGGAGCGCGTTTCATAGCAGGTGGGGTCATGACCTCACCGGTAATGACACGCTGCAGCGATCGCGCTGCCGCGTGTCATTAACTCCTTAAATGCCGCGATCGCGGCGTTTAAGTGTAAGTGACAGGGGGAGTCCCCTGTCACTTACCGATCGGGACCCCCGCAGTGTGACTGCGGCGGTCCCGATCGGTAAAACAGAGTGCCGGAGGTCTCTCACCTGCCTCCGTGCGGTCCAATCGGCTATCTGCTGCACTAAGCCTGCACAGGCAGGCTCAATGAGCAGATCACCGATAACACTGATCAATGCTATGCCTATGGCATAGCAATGATCAGTGTAAAAATCAAAGTACTGGCTGTAAAAGTCCCCCAAAGGGACTTCAAATGTGTAAAAAAAAAAAAAAAGTTATAAACACTAACACACTACCCCAAAACCCCTCCCCCAATAAAAGTTGAAATCACCCCCCTTTCCCATTATATAAATAAAACATATAAAAATAAATAAACAAATAAACATATAATATATCGTAGCGTGCGTAATTGTCCGATCTATTAAAATATAACAAGCGTCATTGCGAACGGTAAACGGCGTACACGAAAAGAGGGGGAAAAAAGCGCGGATTACCGATTTTGTGTTATATTATATATATAAAAAATAATAATAATAAAAAGTGATCAAAACGTTCGATCTTCACAAATATGGTATTAATAAAAACTAGAGATCATGGCGGAAAAAATTACACCCCATACAGCCTCATAGGTGAAAAAATAAAACCGTTATAAGCGTCACAATAGTCCCATTTTATTTATAATTAATTGCCAAAAAAAAGGATTTCATTTAAAAAAAATATATAACATTAGAGAATCTGTGTAACCTGCATATGGTTGTGTTCGGACTGACCTATAGAATAATTGTATCATGTCGCTTTTACCATATAGAGCATTACGTAGACACAGGAACCCCCCAAACGTTACCATATTGCATTCTTTTTTGCGATTTCACCAATTTATATCTTCATAAATAATATATTTGGGATTCCGTCATACATGTTATGGTAAAATGAAAGACGCCATTACACAGTACAACTATTCCTGTAAAAAACAAGCCATTACATGGCCTTGTAGAAAGAAAACTGAAAGTGCTAGAGCTCTTAGAAGGGGAGGAGGGAAAAACGGAAACACTAAGATCAAAATTTGCTCGGTCCACTGGGTCATTTTGGGCCTGGTCCTCAAAGGGTTAAACGATAATGGTCCAGAGTAATTGCGGGCAACGATCGAAAAATCGTTTATGAGTCATTGATTGTTGATTTAGATCTGAACCTAAAATCATTGTTAGTCGCTGTAATTCCACATTCGTTCGCTCAAGTTCCGCATCTTTTCACTAATCGCTCAGTGTAATTGCACATTGTCCATTGTTTTGCTGGGATCAGAAGGAATTAAGGATTGTTGTAACGATTGTAACTAACGACTATCGTTTTGTGTAATATGGTGAACGATTTCAGGTTAACGATAAACAATCTAGTTTATGGTCGTTTATCGTTAGTCGTTACGCGTTAAAAATCGCTCCATGTAATGGGACCCTTACAGTTAATAAATACATGGAGTGCAGAATCATGGGAGAACAAAGTAAAAATCTAACAAACTAAATTGGCTGTCAGAAAATAACCGTGCATATTCTTGCAGTGATCAGGCTACGTTCACACCAGTATCATGGTATCGGACTGCAGAAGCCATAGGTCCCATAGCTGATCTCAATGGGATCCGTCAGCTGCATGCTGCAGCCAAAAAGCCTGCGGGAAGGCACAAGTGCATCTGCCAATTAAAGTGAACCATTTTCTTTTTTCTTTCAAATCAACTGGTTTCAGAACGTTATATAGATTTGTAATTTACTTCTATTTAAAATCTTAAATCTTCCCATACTTATCAGCTGCAGTATGTCCTGCAGGAAGTGGTGTTTTCTTTTCAGTGCTCTCTGCTGCCATCCCTGTGCAAGATGAGAGAGGTTTTCTATGAAGATTTGCTACTGCAGAGAGCACTGTGTCAGACTGGAAAAGAAAACATTTCCTGCAGGACATACATCAGCTGATGCGTATGGGAATTATGAGAAGAGATTTTTAAACACTTTCACATAAATGTTAAAGAATTGAAAATGTTTCTGTTTTTTATTAAATAACACTCATGATCCAACGAGAGACGAAAGGGTCCTTTACATTACAAAATGCCTTTTTTTGCTGCTCACAAATAGAGCACTACTTTAATAGATGGGATTATGGTTTCATGCCGCAAAGCGCAAGCATTAACTAGAGAGAATGTGCTTTGTAATAAAATACCGGGAGAGCGAGAGATAATGGACGCCCAAAGAAATATATTACCACCACGAGACTGTAAAGTGCACCAACTTATAGCAAACAGACATTTACATCAGCTCTATCATGTACGGAGAGCCGATCAATAGGAATATGGTACCCACATAGCACAACTATGGAATACACTAATCTTCCATTATTGATTTGACCTAAACCGTTCTGAATTACCATACAAATCTACTAGCGATCTAGACTCTACCATTCATCAATTCCTATACAATCCTGTATTCAATGACATAGCCTACAACCTGAGCTACAGCATAACCGTGAACACAGACGATGCTATAGCTTCTATTGTGACTATAGGGCTACCATGGCTGAATCTGATCAGAATGCAGGGGGTTAATGACCTTTTCAGTATGTATGATAAGTTGCGTTTCTGTCCTTCCTTATATGTCCTGTGTGTAGTTATAATACAACGTAATGAATAAGTCACAGAGTGGTATAGCTGGAGGGTGGATGGTTGGCCAAGGGGAGCCTTGTCATCCACTCATTCAGCTAATACATATTATCTTCCATAGAATTTCATAAGAATATATACTATTGTAACATACCAACACTATAAATTAATATGGACTTTTAATTCTGTATACAGTAACAACTTGAATAATGCTTCTACAATCTCCAATACTCTCTACAGTAATGCTCCCTTAATTGGCATACAGACTGCCTTCCGCATGGAGTCACAATGACGTATATATGCTATGTATGGTGGCTGCTGTTTTGTCTACTGAGATCACATTGTTTCAATGCAATTTGTGTTTTTCTATGGTCAGTCCAGCCGCTCTAGCTGCAGGGTTGCAGTCTTGTCATTGGTAAGGTAGCATTCATTACCAGGGACTTGCCCATCCAGCAGAGCTTACTTGACGCAAAGATACCTCTGGGTCACATCACGGGTGAAGGGGGGGGTTCTGTTGTTTGCTGCTCGGAGATAATAGTCACCGTTCCGCTGACATGCTCAGTGCACAATACTGGACAGCTATGAGATGTCCACTATGGAGATAATTCTGGCACACTTGTGACTTCTATATAAGGTACTAGTATATATACTATATAAAAGGTACTAGTTTTTTGCTTATTATTGCAAACTACATCACTGTCCAGCTCTGCTGTAACAGGATTCCTACATATAGTAAAATCAGAAGAATGAAACAATTTGGGAACAATACTAAGAAGGAAACCTCACATCTTTGAAGAGGATTTTCTGTGTCCACAAAAAATTAAAAGGAGAAGTCCGGTGCGGGCCAAAAAGTTATTTCGGGCTGGGGGTGGGAGAACAAGCGTGCATGCGCGCGAAACAGCTGTGATAGCGTCCGAGCCCGCTACAGATGAACCTGCTGTAATTTTAAAGTTTATATGAAATAAAGTCTACACAATAGTACGGTGAGTGCCCTCTTACTTCTTTCTTCTTCACGGACATATCTAGAAACTGTAGAGAGAGGGTCACTGTATCCATGGGTAGAATGATAACTTCATGTCAAGGCTCTTACAACATGAACACTGGCAGACAAAGCAATACAGGTTATACTTGCAGCAGCTTCCTCTTCACCTTTCTTCCATGTACCATAGTAGCAAAAACGAAGACTGATAACAAAGGTGTGGTTTGGTTTACAGTAGATAGCGATGAATGCGCTGTTGTTCACTTTATCGCCATACTCTAATTTAAGCATTAAAGAGCAGACATGTAAGGTGTACATCCTACAATCCCTATTTACTAAGCAGAGCAAAGAATATAGGCACCTAGAGGCAATGGCAGGCTCTTTACCAAAGCGCTCTGTAAACACGCTGTAAATTGCTCCCAACACTGGAGGGAAGCCTAGAGAAAAACATCAGTAACTAGAATCCAGAGTCGAGTCTCCCACTGCTACAGCACAGAACATTCTCAATTTAATTAACACGCGGCTCCAAATCTACAATGCCGCTTATTGACACGGTACAGATGAAAAATAATTACACTTGTCCTCAGCAATAAAGTAGTCTGTGATAATTTACCAAGAAAATGTGCTAACTTCCACATTTCACTTGTTTGTCTCTTAAATGAAAAACCAAATATCTAGTTGCTTTTTTTTTTTCCTTGCATTATTTTCAATACATAGCCCTGTGCATTGAACACACACTACCACTCTGCTGCCATCTAGTGGTAGGAAAGACCATATGCACAAAGGAAGAAAAATACTTGCTCCAAAAGGTCATAAAATATGCGTGTTTTTTTTTCTTCTTCTTCTTCTTTCTTCCCCATCCACATCTCACTAGCAAGACTATAAAAGCTTTCCTGGAACGGAGAAAATCGCATATACTTAAGAGGTCAATGGTGTCTGTCAATACTTCTAGCCTGCATTCGGATCACAAGTTGTAATTTTGTTCGTATGCTCTAAATAGATTCAGCGTGATTCATTGTAACAAAGCTCTACAAATAAACCGCTGACAAGCAGAACGGTAGAGGGGGGAAAAAATTCTTTACAAAGTGCTGAGCACTTAACAATTAATGAAAGACTGGGGAACCAATAACACCTGCAAAAATAGGTCAGAGCTTGCCTGTAGATCTCCAGTTTTTTAGCAAAAGTACCAAAAAGGAAGGAAAAAAAATAAACAAAAAACAAGTAAATTAGTCAATGCAGCATGAATAACATATATATGGGTTATTTTTTTTTTTTTTTTACTATCAGGTATATTCTTAGACTAGTAGCCCTGTCATAAATCCAGAACAAAGGCATGCATTATTTATGCTGGAGTAGGTAAAAAAAACAGCTCAGCAACTCAAAGTGATGCAAATAAAGAGAGGGTGGGATATACAGCTGCAAGCAAATCCCCCCCTCCACTCATGACATCATGACAGGGCAAAGGTCTCAGTATAAAAACGGTGTTCCCACACAAAATGTGTAGTTATAATCATCAGGAAAGAAAATAAAAATGCATAAACAATAAAGGCATATAAACACACATAAATAACAATGAAGCCCGTAGCCCCTCTGCCTTTGTCTCATACCCCCTGCTAATGGTCTGTAAGCTCAAGCATGCGAGCAGGGCCCTCACTCCTCATGTATGGATAATTCTATGTATATATCTCTCTAATGTCTGAATTGTAAAGTGCTGCAGAATCTGTTGGTGCTATATAAAAATAAAAATATAAAAACACATTACAGCCCATGGATATTTGTATACTGACATTTACCATCACTGCTCTATTTACACAGATGTTACGTACACATTAGCGGTGTGCTGTATAATAATAGACATTACGCACTACAAACAAACACCAGTAAGTGCACGTCTGCAGGAAATAAGCATTTTTACACCGAATAAGGCCTCATTCACACGTCAGTATATTTTTGCTGACTGAAATTTGTGTCCTCATTTTGGCATCCGCAATCCGCTGTAGGTAGCAGCCGTGTTATTTTGCTGACAACTTGTGTTGTGTTCAGCATTTTTGTGGATGGTTTGCGGATTGTGGAGGCTCTAATTAGGGATGGTCCGAACAAAGTTCGGTTTCGTACGAACCCGAACGCTCGGCATCAGATTCCCGCTGTCTGCCCGCTCCGTGCAGCGGGCGGATCCAGCGGGAGGACCGCCTGGAAGACCATAGGCTGTATCCCAGTTTTCCAGGCGGTCCTCCCGCTGGATCCGCCCGCTGCACGGAGCGGGCAGACAGCGGGAATCTGATGCCGAGCGTTCGGGTTCATACGAACCCGAACCTCGGGGGGTTCAGACCATCCCTAGCTCTAATAGATTTTAATGGGAAAATGTGCTACAACTGCAGTCCGCACTATAGCATGTCCTGTTTTTTTTCTTTTTTTTTTTTCTAGGGACTTAGGCATCCACAAAAAAATGTCATTTTTAGCGGGTCCGCAATTCTAGGCAAAGATAGATTACATTGCTTTCAAAAGGGCTATTCACACGTCCGCATTTTTTGTCTCTGCATTTGCGTTCTGAAAAAAAAAAAAGAAAGAATAATATTGTAAAAAAGTTTTAGTGCAGACCGCAACTGCAGTGCATTTACCCAAAGAAATCTATTAGAGCCTCAAACCATCCGCAAAAATGCTGATCACAAGTTGTGAACAAGTGGAAAACAATGTAAAATTTCTGAGTATCAACAAAAAAAAAAAAAACACAGACGCTACCAATGGGTTTTAGCAGATTGCGGAGGCCAAAATGCGGAAACTAATTTCAGTCAGCAAAAATATACCGACGTGTGAATGAGGCCTTAGGCTGGGTTCACACTGAGGAAAAGACGAGGAATTGTAGAGGAAAGTTTTCTGCTTGAAATTCCTCGCCTATTCAGCTCTGGCAGAATAGGAGCAGAATTCAAGCAGAATTCAAGCCCCATTGACTACTATAGGATTCCTCTAGCGGAGTCCGCCCAAAGAATTGACATGTCAATTCTTTGGACGGAAGCGGATCCGCAGCGGAAATTTCAGCCGGAAAGTCCGCTGTGTGAACAAATAAGCGGAAAGCCAATTAAAGCCAATGAACATTCACAATGTTCATTCTTTACGGGTGGAATTACGAACGGATTCAGAGCGCATTTTGCCGCGGAATCCGCCTGAAAATCTGCGAGAATTCCTCAGTGTGAACCCAGCCTTAGACAGCTTTCAGCTAATCTTGGCCTATGCATTTCGGCCACTTTTCTACTTGGGTTATCCCACAACTGCACATTATGATCTGATTAGGGGGTCGTCTCTAGAAAAATCCCCCCCTCCCCCCCCAAAAAAAGATCTTGAGAACAAGGAACAGTCTTCCATTAGAATGGAGTGACATAAAACCATCTCCAACGAACGCTTTACCTGACCAAATGTTTATCAACCTATAGACAGATCTGGTGCAGGCCATACAGCGATGAGTATTTGCAGGTGTCTCCCAATCTTGTTTGAAAAAAAATTAAAATAAAAAAAAAATCCGGATAAATAGGTAGAATCAACAAATAAAAATCTTGGTTTTGGAATTTTAAAAGCAGTTCTTCTGTCACCTCTAAATACATGTACCTGAATTGGGATGGCAGCCCTACTTATTATTAGATACAGAAAATGAAGGCCGTGGCGGTGTCTCTACTATCATGGATGACAAGCTTCGGCCCCCTGGAGACTAGCTTAGATCTAAGGCAGTGTGCCCTGCAGTGCAATGTTCTGAAAATATTTACACATAATGAGTCGTAGGGGCCAATTTATAATCTGATTTACATGTCAAATGTTCATCCGTCAGAACAAAACCACATGGGGGGTCTATGTATTCCTCCGTAATTAAACTATGGAAAGAGAGACGTGACCAAGAGAATAATCACAGAGGATCTGCAGCCGGCATGAATCCATGAGGGACATGGTCGCGTACAAGTCTCTTAGAAGACTTTTTTTTTCTTTTTTCTTTTTTTGAGGCATAAATTCATCATCATGCAGACAGACCTTGTTGCCATGATAACACAAGTGTCAACATCCAGCAAATAATGAAAGGTCAAATCAATGGGCGACTTGTAGCCTCATCAATGCAAACTATGGAGTGTATCTTAAGTGTGTCAACACGTCTCGGGCTGGTAAACAGTTGTTGGTAATGACAGGAACTCTGCATGACATAATGGCTCTTCAGACGGGAGTGATAAGACAGGCCCGTCGCTGTCACACAGGTTCTACAGCGAGAACTACTTCACTAAGTGCATATGTTATACCGCCGGCCTTCCGGCACAGGTCAATGGCGCAGACTGTCACCTGTCACAGAACAGACAGGAGTATACACAAATAGATGAAAACTGGAAACTCATTTCCTATATACCTTCTGTAGCAATTACTTACTTTTAGATGTCTGTTTGCGGCCAGGGCTTACATTCAATGAATAATAATGTCTCCTGGTCATGGAAGGATCACAGCTAAGCTGTGCACCGACTACGCTTTGCATAACTGACTGCCATAAGAATACTTGACATACACTGCTACAATGAAGCTCTATGGACTTGTGTGCATGGAAACAACAAATTTAAAGTCACTGTCGTTTATTTATTTATTTATTTTTCAGAAATCAATAGTACAGGTGATTTTAAGAAACTTTGTAATAGGGTTTATTAGGAAATATGGCATTATCTGCATTCAAAAAGACTTTCCCCAGGCCCCCCCCCCTCCTCCTCTCTCTCATCCACTGCTCATTATCAGGAAATCTCAAATCTTTTACATCAGTCGGGACCTGTGTAACCTATGGAGAGGGGAGGAGAGAAATTAGTCGCCAGCAGAGCAGAGAATGGATTACACAGCGGGACCTGTGTGAAAGCCAGTATTCAGAGGTCAGTGCTGAGGAGAAAGCCCAGTAATGTAGCTGTAAATTAACTCTTTGTTGTCCTGTTTTGGTGCCTCATCTCCCTCAACCCCTCCCCTCTCCATATGAGAACCATGAAGACAGGTGGGAGAGCTTCAAACTGCTTTTCCATGATAAAAATGCATTTTTCAGCTAATAAACCCAATTACAAAAGTTTCTTAAAATCGCCTGGACTATTGATTTCTGCAAAAAAAAAAAAAAAAAAAGCTTAAATGACAGTGACACTTTAAAGTGTCGCTGTCATCATAGAAAACAGAGACAAGTCAAAAGTTTTGATCGGTCCGGGTCTGAGTCTTAAGGCCTGTACCGATCATGAGAACGAGCTGTGAGAAGACCATGCTAAGAGCGATAATCTCCCAGCTCAGTGTCACGTGACCAGTCGGACTCATAATGTAAGTCTATGGAGTCTGGTTATGCTGACACATAAAGGAAAGCACTCTTTGCTCGGTACCGGTCTGAACACTCAAACCCAGACTGATCAAAACTTTTTAAATATCTCTATGTCAAATGTTTTTATGATGACAGAGACATGTCAGAGCGGATTGGCAATTGCGGAACAGGTCACTATCTATAATTGTACACCACTACGGCGGTGACTGTATACAGCACTTGCAGACGCATGAATGTAGTAGAAGACAATGTTGCAGAAACATCTTTCCTCCTTGCTGTCTTCTGTTTATCTTTTTTTTTTGTGTTTTCAGGCATTGGGTTCCCAGTGTCACAGTATTCAAGGCATAGATGGATTTACAGAACACCACGATCAGAACTGATCCTAAGTGGAACAGTAGACTGGCTGAGCTGGATTTCCTATAGACTGCTGCAGAGATCCAAGTAAGAAAGAGAACGTAAAATCTCATTTACATCATTGGTAGTATACACCCTACAAAAAACGCACAATATCTGACGCACCCTAAACACAGAACCAATCCAGGAAGGACTCGAATACAACTTTGTGGAACTTTCTCCACTCCCCCATTTTCTGCTTTCCGAATCCTGAGTGACAGGTCCACAGCTTTGCTCCTAGTACTCCCTGGATGAGAGAAGAGTTATGCATACCCACATAACTAAATAGAAAGCAAATCACCGCCATCCCTCGCTTATCCTAATGAAAACCTTCACACTATGAAAGGCTATAGTGACACATTTAGACCTGAAATCTACCTGCATGATATAAATACCAGATAATCCCTTCAGGCTTCCTTCTGTGAGTCACTCTTCTCAGTATATTTAGAAAGACTCAGCAATGACTGTTTCAAGCACAAACAGCAGAGTATGTGTTACTATGTAATAGCTACCAATCTAATCCTTCCATTATGCAGACCTTCATTCCAGACTATTTGCAATCTGAACATTAGGGATTAGTTGACACATGTAGGTGTTACACAATTGAAGATTGTTTTCCTCTTCTGTCTGTTTTAGTAAAAATATGTCCTCCCCTAGTAATCTTAGTAGAAATGTATAGCTAAATAGACAACTGGGCGTTACCAGCAGTGCCCTCCACCGTCTGAGATTAGCGGATAGTGACGACAGTGTAGGGTTATCTGGGAAGATCCAGTTTTTGAAAACATCAGAATTAGAGATGAGCAAACCGGGTTCGGGTTCGAGTCCATCCGAACCCGAACGTTCGGCATTTGATTAGCTGGGGCTTCTGAACTTGGATAAAGCTCTAAGGTTGTCTGGAAAACATGGATATAGTCATTGGCTACATCCATGATTTCCACATAGCCTTAGGGCTTTATCCAACTTCAGCAGCCACCGCTAATCAAATGCCGAAAGTTCTGATTCAGATGGACTCGAGCATGCTCCAGGTTCGCTCATCTCTAATAAGAATGCCCCTTAGCGTAAATCAAGCCATTAAATTTTTCTAAGGCTTCGTTCACATGTTCAGTGTTTTTCCTGTTATGTGGATTTAGCCCACTAGCTACATACGTGTTCGGTGCAAAACAGTCTAAGTTTACATCCGTTTTTGTGTTTTTCACAAACTGGTTAAAATGTTGGTGTTCTAGTTTAAATCCGTGTTTTTCACAGATGTCACATCCGTAAAAAAAAAACACGGATCTCATTGATTTCTATGGGGGAATCTATAGCGTGCTTCCGCTCAGAGTCTGTCATCTCCTTTATATTATATTTGCTATTAGGGTTGGTTCACACTACGGAATCCGGGCGGATAACCTGTCACAGATTTACGCTCGCGCACATCTCCGCCCATGCCATGGGCTCCTTTCAATGGTCGGGTGAATTCTGCCATCCACCCAAACAATGGACATGTCAATTCTTTGAGTGGACAGAGGAATTAACCAGACCAAAGAATGGAGTCTATGGCACGGGTAGAGATGCGCGCTGGCACAAAATCTGCAATGTGTGTTATCCACCCGGACTGCATAGTGTAAATGCACCCTTACTTTGGAATTTTATTAAGTTAATTAGGTCTTTGTTTTGGTATTTACGCAATTTAATATTAACCCCGACCCCAGGGTCGTGTTTGGCACCAACTTTCTAACTGAGTACATGCCTGTACATGCTACTGTATGCATGGCTATTCAAATGAAGGGGATTTGATCCTTGAAATATGTAAAAATATGTGCTTTTTAAATAAATATTTTATACTTTATCTTTTTCCAATTGCTGAAGTCTTTTTGGGCAGTGCTAACTCCATGCACACGGAGCAAAAGTGGCGGATTTCTCCGCCGCGGAATGCCGCCAGCCTCCCTGTCATATTGACAATCTATGGGAGGCTTGCGCGCCTCCTCTCCTCGTGCTGAAGAATGAACATGTTCATTCTTCAGCGCGGGGAGAGGAGGCGGGTGATCCTCCCATAGACTGTCATTATGACAGGGAGGCTTTCGCTCTGTGTGCACAGAGCCTTATATGGACTAGTCATTTGTTTTTTTGCACCTTGATCAGTATTTTCTTACGGGCCCCCTTGCTTGGGAGCATCCCGTTCAGACTGCCCTTAGTTGGCTTTGCAGCCCCCAATCCTCCACTGGACCACTGGCTACTCGCTGTTCTGCATCAATGACACTGAACATCTGAACAGCCCGATACAAAGCAATGAGCAATAAATTTTTTTGTGCACACGGACAATTTCACGGAATGTGTGAACGCAGCCTAAGGGCCCTATTACACGGGACAATTTTGGTGCAGAAAATCGTTATATTGTTCGAATTTAAACAATAATCGTTCCGTGTAAATTGCTGGCAATGATAGAAAAATAGTTTTTCATTGATTTAGATCTGACTCTAAAATCACTTAATAGTTTGCAGTAATTTTATAGTCGTTCGCTGCATTTCTGCATTCGCTAATCGCTCCGTGTAATTCCAAATCGTTCTTTCTTTTGCTGGGATCAGATGGAGCAAACAATCACAGTAACGATCATTGTAACCATCGTAACTAACGACTATCGTTCTGTATAATATGGTGACCGATTTAAGGTTAACAATAAACAATCTCATTTGCGATCGTTTATCGTTAGTCGTAATTTGTTTAAAATTGCTTCAACTAATAGGAGCCATAAGTGGTGCGCCCAGAATAGCAGGAATAATTTTTATTAATTTAAAGTAAAAAAAAGTATTTAAAAACAAAGTCTATTAAAAAAAAAAACTAATGGGTCAGAGGATGAACAACAGTTGAATAGAGGACCCTCAATTTCTTTACTGTTTTCCAGTGCCTCAAGCTCATGTGATGCCACAATTTCCAAGTGAATTTATAGACTGCATTCTGTGTAATATAGAAAATGGCTGCTTCCACTACGTCTGTATGACAGCTACACAAATTACTGTCAGATCTTTATTGTCTTCGCGTTAACCGCTAACTTTCTTTGTTATAAATGGTAGAGGGGTAAGCGACATTATTGCATGTCTTCACCGGCTACTTTTAGATTACAAAAACATCCCTCTGTGACAGCAAAATAACTGCATTAGACCAGGTTCACATGGGGTGAAAGTATACTTGACGACACCAATAGAACAGCAAATGCGCTGAAAACACAGCATCTTTATATTAACTGAGGGATTTTCTGTTTTTTTTACCATTGCTATAATGCTGTAAGATTTTTGTGTATTTTTAAGCTTTACTTGTCGTAGAAATCTCCTACTACAAAAGGTTTCCAATAAAAAAAAAAGGAAAATCCACACATTTTTAAAATAGGTTACATTTATAAAGCATTACAGAATTAGCTTCAGGAGGCACTGTCGCGAAAAATGTTTTTAAAGAAATCAACAGGGATTAACAGTTTTCTATGTTTAAATCAATGTTATACATATGACCACAAGATGTCTTTCTTTACTACACCTGTGTACAGTTGCTGCGCATTCACATTCAGTAGCAGAGAATCCTGGGGGAGGGGGCTTGCATTGTATGGTCAGCTCTCCTGTCATACAACATGAAAATCTCCCAGTGATATTATACTGACTGAATGGTTACATAACAAAGAGCATTGTCTCCCGGTAAGTTAATTGCCCTCAGTTAATATACAACCTGCATGATGAACAGGTGTCTTTCCTTGTGTAAGAGTGCAAAGAATTGGGAGCAAAGAGCCAAAATATAGGCATGAAGTGAGCATGGACCACAGTTTGGCCTTTTGTATAACGTCGATTTAAACATAGATAACCACATAGGTATACTGCAAAACTGCTTGCGATCACAACCCCTGTTGAGTTCTTTAAAAAAAAAAAAAAAAATTGTAACAGGTACGCCTTAACCCTTAGACGACCCAGGGCGTATAGTTACGCCATGGAAGTCTGTCCCCAGACAACCTAGGGCGTAACTATACGTCCTGGGTTTTTCTCCGGCTATGAAGCACGCTCCGGAGGGGAGCGCACTTCATAGCAGGTGGGGGCCGACTGCAATCAGCAGCCGGCACCTCACCGGTAATGACACGCTGCAGCGATCGCCAGCTCCATAGACACCATTCTATGGTCGGGCGGATTCCGCCTTCCCCTGAAAGAACTGACATGTCAATTCTTTCGGCGGATAGAGGAATCGGCCTGGCCATAGAATGGTGTCTATGGAGGCGGCGGCGGTGTGCCACCACAAACGGGCGATGGAATCCGGCTGAACTTATCCACTTGGATTCGGTAGTGTGACCCCACCCTTATGCTTTTACAAGTAGGTCTAGCTTGTATGCATACTACAAATCACTTCTTTAAAAATAAGTGGATGCACCTTTAACAATGAACTGCGAACATTAGTTGAATTTTACAGCATTAACATTTAAAGTATAGCTCAAAAAAGAATCGCCTGAAGCGGACAGCCTATCAGATATTCATAAAAGGGTGTGATCCCTCACCATATTGCTCAGCTGCATAGTTATACTTCTCGTAATGAAAGCCGGTGTGTTCCCGTTCTTGTGAACCATTATCTTACAAGCTAACAATCAAGCTAAACAGATGGTTTACTTCTCTCAAGCACAAAACACAAAGTTTGCAAATTATTACTTGGAAAAGGTCAGCATATCAGAAAAAAACCTGTAAAACTTGTAGAAGAATGAGCTCTGCAAAGAAAAGACCTTGGTATCACAAAACCACACACATTTACAGAGAAAGATGAAATAATGGAGGTAAAAAACATTTATTATACTTTGACATTTTCTATATAAACTGTGCAGATAATTCTATTTTCTTTTATTTAATTACAATATTTTGGTGTCACAAACCACCATTCTCTACAGTAACCATAAGTTGTAATGTAGATAGCATAGAAGTGATGATAGGGGCTTGACAAATGTAGTACGGTTAATGCACATCTCTTATCAGGCTATGCTGCTCTATGTAGGGGACAAATCCCATTTCTTACAGTATGTATATATATATATATATATATATATATATATATATATATATATATATATATATAATGTTGTTTGACTAACATGAGATTACAGAGAATACATTGAACGTAAAGGTCCAGATTTATCAAATAGAGACAAAAAATCTAATAGATCACTCATCAGCGGGTTCTGGAGATGCAAAGACAAATCAAGCAAACAAACAGTAAAAAAAAAACCGATGGCATCATCCAGCCAAAACTTGTCTCTGCTTTTTTGGTGCCAAAAATGTCCTAATAGTGTCGTCACGCTGCTACTGCTAACACTATGACCCTGTGGTGCCTGGTTTAACTATATGAAGTTCTGCAAAGCTAAAAGTCATATATCCCCCCCCCCTAGTCTTTCCTGGTTTTAAGCTATTTTTATAGCACATTTTTGGACCAGTTTCATTTTATCGATAACTTATTATCGATGGACACAGTGGGGGAGATTTATCAAACATGGAGTAAAGTGAAACTGGCTCAGTTGTCCCTAGCAACCAATCAGATTCCACCTTCTGAGTCTGTGAGGAATGAAAGGTGGAATCTGATTGGTTGCTAGGGGCAACTGAGCCAGTTTCACTTTACACCATGTTTGATAAATCTCCCCCAGTATTACTACTGGTTTTTCCTCTAGCTATCCAGCATACCATTAGCTTTCCCTACCGCCTGGTTGCCCTAGTGACTCATTTTAAAGCTTTTTAGAAATCACTACACCTAAATCTTTTAATATGATACTCAGCGCATTATTTTACAGTTTGAAACACGGAACCGGAGTTTCCATTGTTTTGACCACTTACAGGATGTAATAAAGATACATTATTTTCCATATTACAGACACTTTCAGGAATATTATGCCTATTGCACACATTTGTCTAATCAGAAAACAGACACTAAAAAGAATGGGATCCAGAGCAGGCCCTTGTGGCACACCACTTGTAACCAGTCTCCGATGGTTCCAAGCTCTGCTTTAGCTTTCAACTACATCTGCAGGATTTGTTACTGGATGACTGGTCAACCTTTACACTAGGCTGAAGAGTTCACTATCCTATTTTTATTTTATTTTCTTCAATTTTCCAACGTGTGAACCACCACATTTCTCTGTTAGGGTATGTTCACACAGTAAATCAGGTGGAATTCTGCCTTCCTCAGTGCGACACTGCTCTTCTATGGGAGAGCACACGTTCCTCCGCTGTCGCCGCTCTCCCTGCTTAAAGAAGTGACATGTCACTTCTTTGAGCGGAGAGTCATAGCAGCAGAGGAGCGCGCACTCTCCCATAGACAGGCTATGGGACACTGTGACAGGTGGAGTTCTGCAGCGGCGTTCCGCCTGATTTACTCAGTGTGAACATACCCCTAAGCTTTTTACATTGCATCCACACAGATAAATATTAGGGGAGATTTATCAAGCGGTCTTAAGGTTCTCTGTATTGTCCGTAGCAAACCAATCACAGCTCAGCTCTCATATTGCTCTGATAAAATAAAAGCTGAGATGCGATTGATTGCTATGGACAACACAGAGAATCTTAACATAAGACAGAAGATGGAAGTGCTGAGGGCTGCAACGCCTTTCCCGCTCCCTTTCCCCATCCTCTGCGAATGCAAAGACAGTAAAGAGCTGAGGATGCCCGAGCCCTGGTGTTCTTTATACTATAAAAAAAAGCGTAAGCCTTCATTTACAAACATAAACAAGCCCCAACTAAACTGTGCTGACTTTTCTTAATCTATGACCAGGTTTTTTGGCTAGAGTCTTTCTTAGAACGGTAGCTTCATAGATCCTTCGGGACAAAAATCACACACCTTGACACAAGGAGGGTTTCTTGACAACCCTTGCAAGTAGTACATGAGATATTAGAGTGCCATGTCAAAAAAGATTTCACTAAACTTTGCAAAGCAAATGCAGAGAAAAAAAAATTACTTGCCATCAAAAACATAAACAAAGTCTGTGTCTTCATATTGGTGCGTGTTCCTTGCAAAGAGCTGTTGAACAGCAAGAGGTACTCTAATTATGTTATGCAGCAGTTTGTCTGGTTCCAAGGATCCAAGAAGGTCATGCTGCTCCTTCAAGCCTTGTTTATTTGCCTTCTATTAAAAGTCTTACCCCGGAGCTCAGCTCTCTGTGATGTGCAAGTCCCTGTTACCTTCATATACTACTATCAAACTTAAGCGAAATATGGAAGCACTGTACTTATGGCAGTAAGTCCTCCTGGTATAAAGACAATTGGGGGGGGGGGGGGGGGAGTTTATAATTTTTGTGTATTTTAAGATTTCACACTGTTTTTCCAGTTGGACATGGTATGTATTAATGTGCAAAGTTTATTGAAGGCACACAGTCTTCATAAATGGCTATTAATAAAATCACATTAAAAACATACTGAAAACAAGTGTGACCTGAGTTTGTCACATTTGTAAAATCTGCTACCACTGCAAAAGCCAAAGCAAATCTGACTTTATTCAGGAGTTACGATAAAATAACTTGTCACTGTCGTTATAACTTTCAAAATCTAACTCAACAGTACATATAAAGTGATATAAAGCAAGTTTGCAATATACATTCATTATTTTTTGTTGTTATCATGCTGTAAAACAAAGCTGTACTTACCAGAAATCCAGGTCCAGTCTCCTGAAGGCAGATTTTCTGACTTGTGCTGGTTGTAAAAACAGACTAAACACAGGAATTCTGGGCAGTACAGAGAGTCACGGCTCAATGTGTCCGTCAATCACATGACTGCCTTCTCTCTGTGAGCGCTCAGATGACCGAGGATACACAGGACTTCCTGTTTTCTGACTCTTTGAGAAAAAAAAAAAAACTGTCAGAGAACAGGAAGTGCTGTGTTTTCTAAAATACACAAAAATAATAAATGTAAATTGCAAACTTGCTTTATATCTCCTATTGATTTAGATTTTGAAAGTTATAACAACAGCGACACTTATTAGTGTGGAAGACAAAATGCACACAAAAAGATGTGCAAAAGCAATGATAATCCATAAAGAGGTGCATAAAGAGGTGTACATTTCTATCTGCAATGTGTTCCCGATATTTACAATTTTAGGACTACTCTACAGTTAACAGAAACTCCGTCTGACTGTGGAACTCCCCAAAACTATTAGAAGGATCATATAAAAACACAGCTGACCACCTGAGCACTGGTTTCTACTAACTGCAACAAAGTGCTTCCAACAATGTGTGCCTTTCCCTTCTCTTTATGGCTGCCTGCACTATTTTTCTAAAAGGTGTGCGAGGTTTGGCAGGAGCGGGTGTGGCCTCTCACAACCCTGCAGATTAAAGGGGTTTATCCAGGATTAGAAAAACATGCCTGCTTTCTTCCAAAAACAGCACGGCTGTTTTCTTCACTTTGGGTGGGGTTTTCTGTTGAAGTGAATATACTCAGTAGAAGCTCTATAAGAAACAGATCACTGATCTCAGGGAGACCAGCCAAAGATAACACTGCCGGCTGCTGGTTAAAGCGCTCAATGCAGTGAAATCCTAGGTGCATTGCTCCCAGGGAAACATAAACATGCAAAAAAAGAGCCTGTGGAGCCTCGTTTAAGAGTCTCGAAACACAGGACAAGCCAGATATCAATAGAAGCTCTGTCAGTCAGGTTATAGAAGCTCTGTCAGTCAGGTTATATGTGGGAGTGCCTGGTGTCGGACACCCACCAATCAGGAATTGATGGCCTATCCTAGGACAATCTCTCAGATAAGGGTTTATCTGGTCTTTTGATGGTCTATAATTATGACTTTCTTAACGATCATGGGCCATATTTTGCTGCATATTGGCCAATAATCGCTTTGTGTATTAAAAAAATAAAATCTCAATTTTTTTCTCGATTTTTTCAATTCTTTTTATTTTTTGCTAATTATGATGGGTGTAGTAGTAGAAGCATAGTGGATAAGGGGTGTAGTAACAGTAGAAGCGTAGAAAAAGAGGTGTGTAATAGTAGTGGGCGTAATAGCAGCAGTTTTATGTATAGTAGTATCAGGAGTGTGGGTAGTGGGAGTAGTAGAGCAGTATTGGGGGTAGTAGTGGGAGCAGTATTGGGGGTAGTAGTGGGAGCAGTATTGGGGGTAGTAGTGGGAGCAGTATTGGGGGTAGTAGTGGGAGTAGTATTGGGGGTAGTAGTGGGAGTAGTATTGGGGGTAGTAGTGGGAGTAGTATTGGGGGTAGTAGTGGGAGTAGTATTGGGGGTAGTAGTGGGAGCAGTATTGGGGGTAGTAGTGGAGCAGTATTGGGGGTAGTAGTGGAGCAGTATTGGGGGTAGTAGTGGAGCAGTATTGGGGGTAGTAGTGGAGCAGTATTGGGGGTAGTAGTGGAGCAGTATTGGGGGTAGCAGTATTGGGGTAAGCAGGAGAGCAGTATTGGGGGTAGTAGGAGAGCAGTATTGGGGGTAGTAGGAGAGCAGTATTGGGGGTAGTAGTAGAGCAGTATTGGGGTAGTAGGAGAGCAATATTGGGGGTAGTAGTAGAGCAGCATTAGGGGTAGTAGTAGAGCAGTATTGGGGTAGTAGGAGAGCAATATTGGGGGTAGTAGTAGAGCAGTATTGGGGTAGTAGGAGAGCAATATTGGGGGTAGTAGTAGAGCAGTACTACTCGCACCTCTCTTCTCTGTCCTGCTGCCTCCACACAGTGTGGAAGACCTAGCCGGACATGCTGGCACCTGTAGTCCCACACCCCCCCCCTCACACAGGAGCTGCAGCACTGAGTGGTGATCTTGAGTAGTGTTAAAAGTGAATTCATACACATTATCAACCAATAGGAAATTGTCTCATATACACGTCTGGTCGTTTTATTTAGATTCTAAATTCAAGCTAGCCTCATGAGGACACTGGTAGAAATCCATGCACCTTCTTAATGCAATCATACAGATCAGAGAGCAACGCCATAAAGGGAGCTTAGCAATCTTAAATATTTCTATTAGTGATTAAGTTCATTTTCTTACAGATTGCTGCCGTGTTACTATATACTTGTTAATCCTGTCTGAACATTCAGCTCCACTCATTAGAACAAACATCTGCTACTTGCGTTGTTAATGAGAGACGTAATGACAAGATGAAGGAAAGACACTGACACGTTGATTAGTAAAAGAGCCAACGGCTCTGAACACAACATTCTTCCAAATTTATTGCTACAATTGTTATTCAGAAACAACCTCATTCATTGCATGGCACACACAAATTTAAAGGGGTGATCCGACGTTCCAAAATTTTTAAAGGGGCACTCTGGCGTAATTTTTTCGTTTTGTTTAAAATCAACTGGTTTTAGAAAAATTTATAGATTTGTAATTTACTTGCATTTAAAAATCTTAAGTCTTCCCATACTTATCAGCGGCTGTATGTGCTGCAGGAAGTGGTGTTTTATTTCCAGTCTGACACAGTGCTCTCTGCTGCCACCTCTGTCCGACTCAGGAACTGTCCAGAGGGGAATTTGCTGCTGTTCTGGACAGTTGCTTTCTCGCACAGGGATGTCAGCAAAGAGCACAGTGTGTGAATAAAAATAAAACACCACTTCCTGCAGGACATACAGCAGATGATAAGTAGTGGAAGGCTTGAAATTTTTAAATAGAAGTAAATTACAAATCTATATAACTTTCTGAAGCCAGTTGATTTGAAAGAAATAGATTTTTGCCGTCGTACCCCTTTAACACATTGCTGTCATATTAGTAAACATAACAGACATGTTATGCTTGCCTCGTCATGCTCCCCCCGATGTGGTCACTGTTGTTTACCACTGTCTGTAGCTGCTGTTACTTCGCTGTGGTTGGATGAGCTGGCTGTCACTCCGTAGACAAGCTAGTCTTGGAAGTAACTGCGGCTACAGACAGCGAGGGACACCGGAGACCACATCGGGACACAGGGGGAGCACAGAGAGGTAAGCACAACATGTTTGTTATGTTTACTAATATAGCAGCAGCATGTTAAAGATTTTGGAGTGCTGGATAACCCCTTTAACACTTAACAAAGGGCCATGTTCCTTAAAAGGAATGCAGCTCTAAGTATGATATTGTTACAGCCTCATGTCTTTTATGCTTTTTCCATGGCACCGAAGGCCTCTTCCCAAACCTCTGGAGCAGGTGTCCCATCCAATTTACTAAGAGACGCGTGCCTCTTATTAAATCCAGTGGGGTACCCTAGGCCTGGGCTTTAAGACTAGTGTATGAGTATGCCAGTCTTAATAAATGTCCCCAATTGTGAGCGTTTCACTGAAGTGTCCGTGAACGGATGCCACTACGGCCTACGGGTCACCGATACCACTGTTAAGCATACATTTAATGTATCTGCCACCAATAGGTTATTAGGGTACTAGTTCCATTGATATATTAAAAAGATATTGAAAACTGGTAAACTGATGCCTGCAAACCACACAGTGGCATCTATTACACGTAGGCTAATATGGTGTTCATTCAATGGAGCCTTAGGGCCCGTTGACACTAGGGAATCGGCAACAAAATTCCGCTCAAACCCCACCCCCCTCGTGGACATGACAATTCTTTGAGCGGAAAAGGTGTGGAAAGCGGAAGCGTGCAAGGACTCCCATTGAAAGAGATAGCTGGCAGGATTCGGTGGAGAGTCCGTGGGTGGGGGGTTCCGAGCGGAATTTCGGCGCTGATTCCTTAGTGTGAACGGGCCCTTACAGCGTTAGATTATTATTTTTTTTATCTGAACATAATGCATTGGCTACAATAATGTCTCGGCTAACTACAAAAGAAAACAACTAGCTGAGCACTTATGTGATTTCATATAGTAGCTACACTTACCGGGTACCATCTGCTTTCCAGCTCACTTTATATGACTTCTGCTCGAGAAATTTGATATTGTTTCTGTCCATGGATACAGGCTGTGCTCCAGGGAACCCAGATCTGAAAGACATTGGTTTTATTTTTTTTTTTTCCCTTAATGATGTAATAGGAATAAAAAATTTTTATCACGTCTGAATGACATTTCCTACATAAAAAAAAAACGAGACGGCTTTAAAGACAAAACTTTACAAATGAGTCTATGTGAGCAATGTTTAATGCGTGCTAAAAACGAGGATGAAGAGGAGAATCTATCAACCACAGGATAATGATGCCAGACGTCAGGAAGGACAAACAGTGACATTTTAGTTTGGCGACTAGCGTACGTGCTATTATGTGAAGTACAGTGAATACTGAATGTATGATGAAAGGTGTTTAATAAAAGAACGTCCTCTATAACATTTCAGATGTTTTCAGGATACATGGGGGAGATTTATCAAACATGGTGTAAAGTGAAACTGGCTCAGTTGCCCCTAGCAACCAATCAGATTCCACCTTTCATTCCTCACAGACTCTTTGGAAAATGAAAGGTGGAATCTGATTGGTTGCTAGGGGCAACTGAGCCAGTTTCACTTTACACCATGTTTAATAAATCTCCTCCATAGTCTTTAAAAACCGTGACTGTGCACAGAATACAGAAACTGCACATTAAGATCCATTACTTTCTATATAGTTATTCAGTTTAGAAGCAATTTTTCATCTGATGAAAGAGATTCTACCAAGTGAGCCTGAAAGTGCTAAAAACTTGCTTTTCCGATATTAAAAGGTAGAGATAGTTGGGTAAAAAGGAGTCATTTCAAAGATGAAAGGGAAAGCTCAACTTATTCACAATTCTATCTCTTTGAAGAGAGCATAATATATACCAAGTATACAGCAGCCTTCACTGTACACAGATATGCTCACATTCCATCAGAGTTCAGTTCAGCCTGTATAAGGGTTAGGGCTGGGCCGTATGCCGCAAAAACACCGATACAGTCACTGGCGTCGGTTAACCGACCTCAACCTAGCCAGGACGGTATCTGCGGTAATTTTTTATTTTTATCTCCCAGAGAGCTCCTGCACACAAACTCTTGGCCGGCGTGATCGCTGCACGTTATGTGCAGAAACGCCGGAATCGGAGCGGGAGGAGCAGCAGGGCCCAGGTGAGAATGCCCAAGTGCACAGCCCTCCCCCTGCACCCGTCCAGTCCGAGTGCCCGACCTCCGCCCGTCCCGGCGTCCTTGCACGGTGAGGGGAGGGGTGGAGGGCGGAGTGTGGACCGGCACCAGTCCCGTCCGAGGGCCACCCCCCGGCCGGCGAGCGCTGCAAGTTAATGTCCTGTGTGCGCAGGGACCCCGATGTGCGCGCGGGAAGTGGAGGAGCAGCAGGGTCCAGGGGAGAATATTCCTGATTGCACAGCCCGGCGTCCCTGTACACACAGGACATTAACGTGCAGCGCCGGGGGAGAAGGGCATTCGGACGGGACTGGTACCGGTCCCCCAACACCCCCGGCCGGCGAGCGCCGCACATTAATGTCCTGTGTGTGCAGGGAAGCGGCCATGTCAGAGCTGAAGGTGGAGGAGCAGCACATGGGGGCGGCTGTCCTGTAGTCCCCTCAGTAACAGTACAGGACTGTAGGAGGAATAATGGGCTGCAGCAGGCAGGAGAAGTTATTGCTGTGTGTGGTCTCCTGCCTGCTGCAGCCTATTATTCCTCCTATGTTACAGTCCTGTACTGTTACGCCCCCCCCTGTATACCCATACACCCCTGCCCGCCCCCCTGTATACCCATACAACCCTGCCCGCCCCCCTGTATATCCATACGACACCTGCCCGCCCCCCTGTATACCCATACACCCCTGCCCGCCCCCCCTGTATACCCATACACCCCTGCCCGCCCCCCTGTATATCCATACGACACCTGCCCGCCCCCCTGTATACCCATACACCCCTGCCCGCCCCCCCTGTATACCCATACACCCCTGCCCGCCCCCCCTGTATACCCATACACCCCTGCCCGCCCCCCCTGTATACCCATACACCCCTGCCCGCCCCCCCTGTATACCCATACACCCCTGCCCGCCCCCCCTGTATACCCATACACCCCTGCCCGCCCCCCTGTATACCCATAGACCCCTGCCCGCCCCCTGTATACCCATAGACTCCTGCCCGCCCCCCCTGTATACCCATACACCCCTGCCTGCCCCCCCCTGTATACCCATACACCCCTGCCCGCCTCCCCCTGTATACCCATACACCCCTGCCCGCCTCCCCGTATATTATAGGGGAGAGAGAGAAAAGAGAGAGGAGAGAGAGGAGATAGATAGATATCTTCACAGCGTGTCAGTGCAGCGCCATCTACAGCCCCCTATAATGTGCCACTCATAATGTCCCCATAACAGTGCCTTTGTACTGTCACCTATACATAACATACTATATACCCATCATATATACTGTACGTCCCTGTACTGTCACCTGTATATACTATATACCCATCATATATACTCTGAGTACCTATAGTACATAGCTATATACACGTCCTGTAGTGTGTACATAGCTGTATGCTGTATACCTGTATATACACGTCCTGTAGTGTGCACATAGCTGTATGCTGTATACCTGTATATACACGTCCTGTAGTGTGCACATAGTTTGGGTTGCTGCTCATGAAACATTTATTGAAAAAAACTATCCCCAGTTTGGCACGGCCAAGTGGGTGTGGCTTGTAAAAGGGTGTGGCTTACAAAGGGGGCATGTCATAGTTATCGTCCAATTATCGTTACCGCAGCTACATATGCGATAAACCGCGATACTGATTTAGGCCAATATCGCCCAGCCCTAATAAGGGTATGTTCACACTGAGTAATATAGACATAATTCCGCAGCGGAAATCTCCGCCACTGAATTACGCCTGCCTCAGTGTATCATATGTCAATGGGAGAGCACACGCTCCTCCGCACCCGCCGATCTCCGCTCAAAGTAGTGACATGTCACTACGGCGGCAGCGTAGGCACCCTTCCATTTGCTCCGACGCGGAATTCCGCCGTATTTGCTCAGTGTGAACATACCCTAATAGCAAAGTATTCACAGTGCTGTCCCATCCTATTCATAGAGAGGCCAGCCCATAGCTTGAGGCCCATAGGAGATAGCAACAGTCTGCTGCTGCCGCTCCTATGGCGGCGAGTGGCGGCCAGCAGACTGTTATTATTCACAAATTATTCAACATGCTGGAAGACAAGGATCAGCCGACATTGTGCATGTCAGCTGATCATTGCCTTTTAACAGGAGCTATTACACTAAGCGATTGACGGCCGTAACGGTTGATATTCAGCTGAATACGTCTGATAATCACTTGGTGTAACAGGGCCTTTTGTCTCACCCAGAGATGCGTCATTACAGCAGATTACAGCCCACCAGCCGTGACTATTTGGAAGACAAAGATTGCCCCAATGCCTAAATGAAGATAATTTGTCTCTGGCACAGGACCTAATAAAGCTTTTCACCCGGGCAAACTAATGAAATATTCGTTAGGACTGACTGTATGAAGCTTTATTACGAAGGCTTTTTAGCTATATACCTGTACAGTATATGCCCTGACTAGTTGCCTTCTTCTGTAAAGGTAAATGTACACAAGCAGAAATATGAAACATATTACTTCAGATGTCAAAAACAATGTTACGATCCCTTTAAATTTACTTTTAAGCAAATCAGAATCAATGGAGCCGCGTCAGAGGGGCGGGGTTTCCTCCCACTGGGGACAGGCTGGCTCGCCTCCAGTGCTTTGACCCCTGTCGGTACCCAGGAATAGAATGATACCGTACATGGGAACCGGGTCGCTGTTCAAAAACAGGACAGCGGCATCGTTCTATCCATGTGAAGGTCTGGCTTGAACACCTCCGTAAAGCGACTCTGTACCCACAATCTCACCCCCCCCCCAAACCACGTGTACCTTCGGATAGCTGCTTTTAATCCAAGATCTGTCCTGTCGTCGGTTTGGCAGGTGATGCAGTTATTATCCTAAAAAAAACAACTTTTAAAGAGAATCTGTGCCCTAACTTTGCACCACCCCTCCGTCCTTCCTCCCCACCCTCATCATCATTAGGAATGCCTCAAGAACATTTTCGCCTGTCTGAACATTGCACAGGTGCCTTAACAATCCAGCCCATGTGCTGTGCTGACACAGCTGATGAATGGGAGAAAATCTGCCTGGAGCATTCCTAATGATGAGGAGGGCAAGGAGGAGTGACAGAGAGGTTGTGCCAGCCTAATGCATACACAATCTAAGCCCCGGCCGTTGGGCATGGGGCTGCCAGTTTAAAAGTTGTCTTTTAGGACAATAACTGCATCACCTGCCGAACGGACCCCAGGACAGATCTTGGATTAATAGCAGCTATCTGACAGTACAAGTGGTTTGGCGGGGGGGGGGGGGGTAGATTGTGGGTACAGAGTCACTTTAATTTTACAGCCATACAGCTCTGATTGATCCTATCACACAGGCATTTGATATACAAAAAAGGAAACTATTGCAGCATAGGTAGACCCATTAATGGAAGACAGAAAAAATATACATACCCTTCCCAGTTGGTGAAATGCTGACATTTCCTTTGTATTTCTCCAAGTTTCGGCTGTGTTGTTACCTGGGCTACGTGTTTTACTGGTATACCTTCTAAAAATATTGCACCCTGTGGAAATAAAAATAATAGCAATTTATTCATAATCTAACCTCCTGCATGATAATAAAACAGCCGCTAACATCAACATAAAGAATAAGAAAAGAAGGAAAGCAAACAAAAGCAAATTTAAATGTCTTTAACCCTTTGAGGACCAGGCCCAAAATGACCCAGTGGACCGCGCAAATTTTGATCTTTGCGCTTTCGTTTTTCCCTCCTCCCCTTCTAAGAGCTCTAGCACTTTCAGTTTTCTATCTACAAGGCCATGTAAAAGCTTGTTTAATGTGTAATGGAGTCTTTCATTTTACCATAACATGTATGATGGAATCCCAAATATATTATTTATGAAGATATAAATAGGTGAAATCGTAAAAAAGAATGCAATATGGTAACGTTTGGGAGGGTTCCTGTGTCTACGTAATGCACTATATGGTAACAGCGACATGATACTATTATTCTATAGGTCAGTCCGAACACAACCATATGCAGGTTACACAGATTCTCTAATGTTATATTTATTCTTTTAATGAAATCCTTTTTTTTGGCAACTCATTATTAAGAAAATGGGCCTATCGTGACGCTTATAACGGTTTTATTTTTCACCTACGGGGCTGTATGGGGCGTCATTTTTTCCGTCATGATCTCTAGTTTTTATTAATACCATATTTGTGAAGATCGGACGTTTTGATAACTTTTTATTAATATATATATATATATATACATACATAAAATCGGTAATCCGCGCACTTTTACCCCTCTTTTCGTGTACGCCATTCACCGTTCGCAATGATGCTTGTTATATTTTAATAGATCGGACAATTATGCACGCTACAGTATATTATATGTTTACTTATTTATTTTTATATGTTTTATTTATATAATGGGAAAGTATAATGGGAAAGGGGGGTGAGTTAAACTTTTATTGGGGGAGGGGCTTTGGAGTAGTGTAATAGTGATTTTAACAGGTTTTTTTTTTTTTTTTACACACATTTGAAGTCCCTTTGGGGGACTTTTACATTACTTTGATTTAATACACTGATCACTGCTATGCCATAGGCATAGCATTGATCAGTGTTATCGGTGCTCTGCTCATTGAGCCTGCCTGTGCAGGCTTAGTGACCAGAGTGCTGATCAGACCGCAAGGAGGCAGGTGAGAGACCTCCGGCGGTCCGTTTTAACGATCGGGACCCCCGCAGTCACTTACAATTAAACGCTGCAGCCGCGCCGCGATCGTTTAAGGAGTTAGTAGCACGCTGCAGCGCTCCATAGCTCCGGACGTACCGGTACGTCCAGGATCGTCTGGGCACAGACTTCCAGGATGTACTGGTATGTCCTAGGTCGTCTAGGGGTTAAAAAGGAAAGCGTCATCAAAAAATTATTTAAATAATGTTTAACATATTTTTAAGAATTTTTATGACATTTCTTCTAACTTTCCATTTTTCTATCTTGCAATTTTCATTCTCACCACTGGGGTTAAAACTAATCTGAGACTTCCTGGTCTGTTTGTGGTGAAAAGAGGAGGCTTCTGTAAAGTGATCTGTACAGCATTGCAGCGACTTGTGACACCAGTAGTTAGAGAAGACAATAGCAGCTCCCTGTGGAATGACCTTTTTTAAAAGGTCACAGACCACACTCAGTAATGCTTTACATTCATCTCATCTCTGTCTATTGCAGTCTATGTCCATGAGGCTTGCTGTAAAGCATGTCACGAACTGCTGTTAACAGCAGCCCAGGCAGTATGGAAGCCCCCATAAAAAGGTACAAAATGTGAAAAAAAAAAATAAAAAAAAAGAGGAGGATGACAGCGTTAATCCAATTTTAAAAAAATCTTCATGAGAATAAACATACAGCAGCTAAATAAAAAAGTACAGTCCTAAAACAGATTAGAATAAAATAACAATTTTTTTATCTCACTCACATTCCCACACTCCTTTTAACAGACAGATAGGAAATAATAAATCAACTGCATAATGTTGGCCAGATTTCCATTCTGTATCCTGCTGTAATTGTGAATGCAGCCTGAGCCATCACACAGACCTTAACTAAAGGCAATGTAATGTGTTTTCTGTCAGATTCTTTACATGGCATCAAAGGGAGACGACCATTCTGGATCAGACTCTCAGCACTACCACTGATCAGCTGATTGAAGGGGTAGAGGTGGTCACCTGACCGCTGTAGCCTAATTATTGCCTGCCAGACACAACAATGAACATTTTGTAGTGGCTGTGACACATTGTGCAATCTCATTGTTCTGTCTCTTATCAGCTGGGGTGTAGAGAGCCTGACACTGATGGCCTAACCTAAGGAAACATGAATATTACAAGCAATTAAGATGGAGGTTGCTGATTAAACCAATCAGGTCTCATTACTGTCAGATCAAAATACCTGCTGAAGGTACACCGTCATTTATTGAAAGGCACAGGTTGCCAGATGGCTAAAGTATCCCAGAGAGGTGTATGTCAAATAATACATAAAATCTGTAAAAGTATTTTATATTTTGTAAGAATGTAACAATTTAAAAGCTTAAAATTCTCTGTAAAGAATTATTTCATGCAAGAAGAGGAATGATGAGCAGTATGACTCATTCAGCACCTACAGGCGTAAATGTGCATCTATATTATATACAGAGTAATGATTCCATCTTGTCTGCATTATTACAATAGAAAGGACATAAAACAGTCATTAAAAAAAGCTCTGCATAAAGGACCTGTTATAAATGGGGCACCGAGAAGTGGCATTCTTCAGAATCTTAAGTGTGAAAAATTTGGTGGATTTGTCAAATATAACGAACTTATGTGTGACAGCTAAGAGATAGAACATGGCGGCTAAGAAGTAATGAGTAAAAGAATTCCACATTTAATTTTAGAAAAATATAGAAGATTTTTTTTCGTTCAAATCAACTGGTGTCAGTAAGTTATATAGATTTGTAATTACTATTGTACATTCGCTCATCTCTATTTGCATTGCATACTGATTAAGGGTATATTCACACGAACGGACTCGCAGCGAGATTCTCGCTGCGAGTCCGGCAGGTCCTGGCAGTTCCCACACACTATATACTCGCTGCGGTCTGAACGACCGCAGCGAGTATGTAATTCTACCGCCCTTAACCCCTTCTGCTCCCGCCCCGGCTCCCCCGCTGTAAGCATACATTACCTCTCCTTGCTGCACGGGTCCGGCGTCCTGCTCTCCCATCCGGCCAATCAGTGGCTGCGGCTGGGCAACACACTGATTGGCCGGACGGGAGAGCAGGAAGCTAATTTTTAATGGACATGCCAGTCTGTGAATACCAATTTACTACAGGTACGGTGTGTACAGCTGGGAGACTGAAGACTTATCTGGGCATATTTAAAAATTAACAGATCGTTCCGGAACCACTCAGAGAGGCTCCATAGTACATCAAGCTGTGTCTCTTTCTCCCCAGATGGTGCCACCACCAAGGGCGAATTCATGTTAAGGCTATGTTCACACTTCGTAAAAGTACGGGGTGGAACACTGCCTATTCTTGTATGGGATCCCGGCCAGAGTGTAAACACATAGTATATGCTCCGGCCGGGATCCCATGCGCCGCCGCAAAGAACTGACATGTCAGTTTTCTGCGGCCGCAATTCAGTGAATTGCAGCCGCAGAAAGACCTGTCAGTTCACATAGAACACTGCGGCCGGAAAGATCATTCGGCCAGTACTTAAGTACTGGCCTGAATGATCTTTGCAGAGACCGGCCATTCTGTGACCCGGCTGGGGCACGGAACGGCCGATCTCTCACGCAGTGGGAACATAGCCTAACTCTAATTTTGAGTCTAGGCTTTGTGGTCAAGAAAAATTTCCACTAGCCTCTGCCTCATACTGGCAGTCTATGGGAGGGCTTGTGCCTCCTCTATCCATGCGGAAGAACTGACATGTCAATTCTTCCGAGGGGAGAGGCACGGAGAGAGGAGGCACGTGAGCCTCCCATAGACTGCCAGTATGACACGGAGGCTGGCGGGATTCTGCGGCGGAGGGTTACGCAGTGGAATTCCACAAGTTTTACTCCATGTTAACTAGCCCTAAGAATTGCAGAATCCTGTATTTATCCACAGTTACTTACTGGTGGTGCTTTGAATGCTCAGTCGTAGGTAGTAGGTAAAGGTTCTAATGGTGTGTTAGCATCAAAGAGGCTTAAATAGTGTGTTAACTGTGAAACTATGCTTTGTGTATGTAAAGGCAGGAAGAAAGAGGACAAGGAGTTAGAAAATTCCTTAATGGGAACTTTATGCTATGGAGAATAATGATCCAACAGCCCCTGCAGTAAGAAATGTATGTCAGTCAGTAAAGATATTTTAGATAATGTGACAAAGAGGAACTAAATGCGATGGGACAAGTTGTTGGATACAAACACAACCTGAAAGTACATATTGCTGAGTAAAATGAGAAAAACTGCAGAAAATTAAAAAAATTATGTAAATTGTTCCATGGTTCTACAACAATGTGTATATACTGTAGATGTAATCCAGGATACATGTAATTTCAGGTTCTAACACTCTATAATTATGCAAGACGTATACAATGTATTCTCAGCACTGAGCTGAATTCTTTTGACGATTTCATGATAAAAAAACTGATTTAAAAAACACATATCGAAACACATTTCTTGTGTACACATAACGTAGTCGACCACATTTGGGGGCAGACCGGCACTCTGGGTGCAGGCAGTGCTCCTAATGGGTGCCCCAGTGCTCCTTACGGTCTCACTGGACCGTGAAACACACGTCTAACTGCACCAGAACGGTGACGAGGAGGACAGTAAGAGACATACCTTCCTCTTTCACATCTCCAGTGCAATAGGGACATAATCGGCAGGTTAGAATCGTTCTAATCAGTACATGTAGAAATAATCTTCAGTGGCACTCACCATAATTTTTTTTTTCACCTTTATTGAAGTATAAACACGCTTTACAGGAAACAAGAGGACACTCTTTCTCAAGGCATGTACTGATAGGAATGGACTAATGCAAGTAGAGCACCACCTACACCTTATGAAGTGTCTATTTGTACTAAGATATATATATAAATGCTGGGACCTGTAGTGCCGGTGACGTGCTGGACTTTGATTAGATTCGTTCTAACCTGATGATAGTTCCCCTTAAAGTTGAACTTTCCAAGAACAACTTGGAGAACATGTATCATAAATACATTCACACACAAAGTTTCATGCAATTCTAATTCAATACAATTTCCTCAATACAATTTTTTTTGCCAATGAATGTAAATCAGCTTGAGGCTGGGTTCACACTACGTATATTTCAGTCAGTATTGTGGTCCTCATATTGCAACCAAAACCAGGAGTGGATTAAAAAACACAGAAAGGATCTGTTCACACAATGTTGAAATTGAGTGGATGGCCGCCATTTAATGGCAAATATTTGCTGTTATTTTAAAACAACGGCTGTTATATTGAAATAATGGCTGTTATTTACTGTTATATGGCGGCCATCCACTCAATTTCATCATTGTGTGAACAGATCCTTTCTGTGTTTTTTAATCCACTCCTGGTTTTGGTTGCAATATGAGGACCACAATACTGACTGAAATATACGTAGTGTGAACCCAGCCTAAGGGTGCGTTCACACCTACAGGATCCACAGAAGATTTGATGGTGCAGATTTGATGCTGTGTTCAGTTATTTAAATGAAATCTGCTGCATATCCGGTAAATGTGAACATACCCTAAAAGAAATCACTCATCATACAATGTCCTATCTGTTAGGCCTTTATTAACCAGGGTACACCCCAAGATGATGGACGCCCAAGGGACACTTGACTCCTTATTAACATAAGCCATGATAAAAATCAATTATCAAAAACACGAGGAAGATTAAATGGGTTTAGTAATGTTGGTAAAACCATATGTGTACCACATACATACATGTAAAGGAGTACAAATGGTAAATTTATATCCCTGTACTGTTGTCCTCCACCCATGGAGCTAAACACTTCTTGGTTTCCTTTCTGAACTGTGACCCTGCTGTTACCATGCAACAGTGCAGACACTTTTTCCACAATCCCTCTTGCTTGCAGACTCAGTGGAGACCAACTTCCAGTACTTCCTGGAGATTGCAGCTGGATTAAGCATGTCTGGCCCACCATAGTGGGTCGTAACCAAGGGCAGCACATTATTAAAACAAAGCAGGCAATGGGAGATTACCAAGCCTATATCTCTCAGACAGTACAGTCTCAGAAATGCTGATGTACCTTTCAAACATGTTTGGATTCACATAACGTATCATTTAAACTTAGTTTTTAACCCTTTAAACTCACTTCCCAGTGACCTAATACGCAATGTAAGAAGTTTGAGAGGGTCAATCTCCCCATAGACTCCATTCTAATTAGATTTTAACATGCCAGATATCTTCCCCTGGGAATGCATTCAATTATATAGACAGAACAGCTTGATGCCCTAACAAACAAAAACACACACTTGTTTTGATAAAGATTAAATGTTATTCTCCCTGTTAACATCCATAATGGGATTGTTAATCTATTTAAAAATATCAAAAAAATTATCAATGTTTGTATCTCCAAAAGACAAGAAATGGATAATGAAATTCATAGTAACAAAGCCGACTTAAGACCCATATTAATGTGGTGACCTTTTGGAACACAAGAAACTGAATTTGTTGAGCAAATACCGAATGTATTTCACTGGCTTAAAAGGCTATGGACTCCTTGGCACTTATTTTTTTTTCTTGTTGACTTGTTTTCTGAAGGCAAATCTCTCACTATTTAGCCTTGTTTCCCATTTGGATAAGATAAATCAGTCAAATGAATGTTTTTGATCCATCAGTGTTTGAGATAACAGAAGGGAAGGGGTCTACACTACAGCTTGGATAGTAACCAGGGGGTTTGTTGGGTTCAAGAGGAACTTTCTAGGACAGCTCACATAGGCCCAGCAGAACAAAGAACACCCAGAAGAACCTTCTGCAACCTTCTGAAACAGGTAATTTTCCTGCACAATTCTTACACAAAAAACGCTCCATAGTGTATAGGTATCTACTCACATAAAAGGGTCAAAAACCTCATATGGACCAAAGCTTACTAAGGGAAGTCAGACACAACACTGGTATGAATCTACCAATGTATTACTTTAGTGACATGAAAATCCTACAAAAGCGGTTTAAAGGACACCTCCGGCGCTGATAAAAAAAAAAACTGAACTGACGCTCCAGTTGGGGTCTTTATTTTTTCTTCACCTCCTGGTTTGGGCTTTCCCATGATGCACTGTGTCTCCTGTGATGTCTAACTGACTCGAGTCATCTGACAAAGGGAGAATGGCCTAACAGGGCTTAGACCCGCCTCCCTCTTGATGATGTCATTGCCACAAAATGGCTGCCACAGAAAAGCCTGGGGTCAACAGTCATTAGTTAAGAATAAGTTTACTTCATTTCCTGGTGGGAGATTGAGGGGGGGGGGGGGAGATAGGGAAGGGGGGCAGATGGGTGATTGAAGCATATTACAAAGTTATGTAACTTTGTGATGTGTTTCAATTACTGGGAAAAATATTTTCGCTGGAGTATCCCTTTAAGGCTAGATTCACACATACCGTATCCGCAGTGGATTTCATGCTGCGAGTTCACAGCGAAATCCGCTGCGGATACCTTCCCTGTCAGTTTCAATGTTATTCCATGCCACTTGCCCCCTCCTCTTGATATGTCGCGCTTTCCCTCCCATTGTTGACAGTTTGTTGCCTAGGTTGCAGACCACCATTCTGCTCTAAAGGCAGTGGACTGGTTGGAGTACATATAGCCATGATGAAGATTTTAAGAGATACAGCGTAAATATACAGTACAATACATATAAGTATACTATAGCTACTGTATACAGTACAATACATATAACTAAGTATACTATAGCTACTGTATATATACACACACCAGCCAGACCACTGCTTTTAGAGCAGAGTAGTGGTTTGTAACTTAGACAACAAGCAGTCAACAATGGGAGGGAAAGGGCACCATATCAGGAGAAGGAGACAAGTTGCTAAATTAATGTATTTGTAAAAATATTTAATTTGACAAGTTTTACAAGAATAATTATATTAGCGGAGATGAGAATACTGCTTTAGGCCACGTTCACATGCAGTAAGAGACCAGCCTTTCCGTGACCCGGCCGGGTCACGGAATGGCTGGTCTCTGAAAAGATCAACCCGGCCGACTGCTGTACGGGACAGATAATCTTTCCTGACACAGAGTTCTGATGCAGGCGCATCCGTGCACGCCCGCATCAGAACTCCCCACTGCACACTATTGAGCGTGTGGCCGCAGCCGCTCGCTCAATAGTGAGCACTGACATGGTTTTCAATGAATAGAGGCCGCAGTAAACACGTTAGTTTTTTGCGGCGCCGCGAGGGATCCCGGTCGGCGCGCATACTATGTGTATACGCTCCGGCCGGGATCCCTTAGACAACAAGGTAACCTATATTTCCGAAATAATCACGGCTGTTGTACAACGCCCTTGGTTTAGCAAAAATATACGTTGTGTGAACATAGCCTTAGGGTGTGTTCACATTTACAGGATCCGCAGAAGATATGATGGCGCAGATTTGAAGCTGCAGATATCAATGTAACTAAATGACTGAGTACAGCATGAAATCTGCTGCGGATCCTGTACGTGTGAATGTACCCTGAACTCAAATCAGTTAAATTGCACATTTCAGTCTCCTTCATCCTGGTCAACTTCCTGTAAGATCCTGCAGGTTGGTAGTTTCCTAATTTTTATTTATTTATTTTTTTTATTAAAAAAAAAAAAAAAATTAAAAAGGTTGTCCCATTTTGATTTTTGTTTTTATAATTCTTTGAGTTATGGGGCATGGAATAGGAATAAGAAGTAATGAGAGTTTAATTTCTGTAAATGACATTATACCTCATTCCCCTATAGATTCTAGCTGCCTGGCAAACAAATTGTTAATGTACAGTATAAAAAGGAAAAAAAAACAGATGGTCTACAAATAGTACAAAGTACAGATTTACTGCAGTCTGAGTGCAAGCATAGGAGGAATCCCAGTGGATAAACTATGCCATGTCGAGTAACCATCTGTTTTACTAACACCTTAAGGACAAAATACCACAGGGAAGAAACTTGAAGACAAGAGAACTTCCATTACCTAAAGGGTCCGTTTCAAATTAGACAAAACACAATTAACATTTTGTTTTCGCTTTGCCAAGATCAAATATAAGACTCTGGTTTATGTAATAACTTAAAGTGACATTTAAGAAATTGAGGAATGAAGAAAATGATACAGAAGCATGTAAGCCCCACAGGCATCATCCCTACCAACATTATTAAACTCATGTTGACAGCTATTAAAACTACTGAAGGAAAATCTCAATACACAGCAGCAGCCCAAGTCACCAGTCTTACATGAGACAACAAAGGATAGAAGACATACTGTATTCCTCTAGTTTCTATGTGGCATCTTTACAGTATGTGGCTTGTATGCTTCCTCCCCTTTAGCTGAAGGCGAACATAACTGCAGTGATATCAGCAGCAGAAAATATGCACCAAAATGTGCAGATTTTCTGAAGCCCATCATCCTCTGTGGAGGAAACTCATTCTGCTGCAAGAATGTAGCGACAGCCATATTTAACTAATAAGCTGCAGGGCTGGTAAAAATAATAAGTATCAAATGCTTACCTGCTTGTGCTCCTGCTTCAGTCTCCTGGTCCCTGCTCACTGATGCCCCCCTAAGCCAATCAGTGTGCTGTGCCGCTGCAGCCGGGAGTTGGTCAAGCCTGCCGTCAGTGAGTCAGGACCAGGAGACTGTAGCAGGAGCATGCCGGGGGAACGAGGTCTGGTAAACATTTGCCGGTTATTATTTTTACTAGCCCAGCAACAATAAGCTAAATATGGCTACATTCTCCATGTGGAATAAAAATCCACTATGAGAATGCAGGGCCATACACAGTAACACTAAAGAGTAGGAACGCACCCTTAACCTTCATTGCAAGTCGGTTTATGCAGATTTTTAGTACAGTGGGTAGATGAGATTTTCAAAACCTTATTCACTTTGCTACTAACTGTAAATCTGCAGCAAATCTGCTACAAATGGACATACCCTGCCCATACCCACTTAGGGTACCATTACATGGGCCGATGAAGAAGTGATCAATATTGTAAACAAGCGCCGATCCCCCCCCCCAACTGTACATGTAAGGGTGCAGAGCGGTTAACGTATCTGGTATCTTTGTGTGCAAATATGTGTGAATATACAAGGTTTATGATCCTGCACAGTTAACTGCGGAAATGGAAAAAATAACAAAAGAATACCAAAAAGATTTTTTTAATCACTTTACAAAGCAGAAAAAAAAAATTGGAAGTAAAAGTGATCAGACAGTCTAACCTAAGCAAAAGTGGTACAGATGGAAAGCCCAGTGACACAGGAAAAAAAAAAAAAGTTGTGATGAAGCACAGAATTGCTGTATGCAAGTTAAGTATCATTGTCATTTTTACCGCAAGATGAAAAGAAACGATTACTCCACAAAACTGCGCAATTACATTTTTTTTTCTGTCTTTTTCATATACTACAGTTAGTCCTGCAAAAAACAGAAGCCCTCATTGAACATTTTAAATGGTATGGATCTTAAAAGGTAGGAAGAAAACCTAAGCTAAAAAATTTGGGAGTGAAGAGGTTAAAAGAAATTTACAGTACTTTAACACCGCATACAAAATATATATTATTTAAAGAGAATGTACCATCAGGTACATCCTCTTTAATATGACCCACGGATAGAACAGCGCCATCACAGGGAAGCCGCTGCAGCAGTCTGGTTCTTGTGTGGGGATCTATTCTATCCATGGGTATCTGTCCAGGGCTGAAGCACAGGAGGCGGGGCGGCCCGCCCCCAGTGGGAGGTAGTTCCCTCCACTCTATGACACGGCTCCGTTAGAATCAATGCTTTAGCCCCGGCACAGTCCCCGTGGATAGAACGGTGCTGTACATTGGAACCGGGCCGCAGTTCAAAAAACTGACCGCTGCACCGGCTTCCCTGTGATGGCGCCATTCTATTCATGGGTCATATTAAAGACGATGTATCTGATGGTACATCCTCTTTAATCTTTCCATATTTCCTGTAAAAAACATAAAAATATATTTTTTTTTAAATGTGAAAAAAAAAAACCTCTAAAAAGAAAAGAAAACAAAAAATCTTGTGATACTTTTCCTCACTACCTACATACTCAACCACCGCTCCATCTAAACTACTAGCCACGATCACTGTACTCTGGTCCATGATAAGGAGGACATTGCTGGAAAGTGATCTGTACAGAACAGGTAGTCAGAATGAAAACTAGAAATATTAGAAATATACCACCAAGAACTCTTAATACATTAAACATAAAAGCTGAAAAAGTCCTAATTTTTTTTAATGGAGAACATTTTTATAAAATAAAAATATGATTAACAGATTGCAAAATAAGTAAATAAAGAACACGAGTGACTTACGAGTTTTAATCTCTCTTTTTTCTTCCTGTGTAGGCCGGTTCCTGAAGACCCTGGCTCAGCCTCTTGAACTATACTGTTCCCCTCATCATCCACATCATCGTCCTCAAAACACCAGTCTGGGAGCTCGGGAGCAGGGGGCGCATCCTCAACATCTCCATAACGTTGAAAAAGCTCCTTTATATAATCAGCTTTGTAAATACCTGGTGGCCTTGCTTGAGCATAAGTGGCTACTGCTGCCTCGATGCTGCCGGGAGAAACACAACAGAGCTTAAATTAACATTATAAATGCATGCACTAAAAGTAATGCGACAAGCAACACAATACACACTGTACTAGACAACTTCTATAGAAACAAATTGTGAAAGGATGTGACAAAATAAGCCAAAGCTGAAGTACAAAAACATTGGCTGTACAAGAATGCCATTATGTACACAATCCTAAGCAATAACTATCAGCATTCAACTAGAATTCAATACAGTACAGGAAATTCCAGGAAATAAAGCAGATCTATTAGCTGAGTATGAACATGCTATGTACAGAAAAGCATATTGTAGCTACAAGTCTATTAGTACTGTGAGCACAACCTGACATTTTGACTAATACATGGTAATAAAGCAGCCTCATACCAATAATCCATGGTAACAGCATCATACCAAACATACTTAGAAGGCTCAGTCTATACTACAATGTCCGGTGGGCTTAGTTTAACACAAGCACTGGGATGGTCCCAGCTAGAGATGAGAAAACTTCGAACATCCTAGTCTGAACCCAAGCGTGCGGCGTTCGATTCGCGGTGGTTGTTGACGTTGCATGCCACCGCTAACCAATTGACACATGCTCTGGTTCGGACAAACTCAAACATGCTCAAAGTTCACTAAACTTTAGTCCCAGCACATGCTTTAAAAAGATCCATAGAGCCGCATTCACCCAACAGGGCAATCGTGGAATTTTGGCATCTGTTCCGGACATATATGTCAGCGTTTGCTGAATGCAGTAGCGCAGACTTCTACGTTAAAAAAATATAAACTGTGCGGCTCCCTTTGTATGATAGATGCCACTATTCATCAAAGGCATGCATTAAACTTACACGTTGACGTATACATCTAGCAGACACTAGAGATGAGTGAATATCTAGCGTGCCTCATTTGATTACCTGGCCGCACAGGCGTGGTTTGCATTTGATTAACGATGGCTGCACAAGTTGGATGCAGCCCTAAGGCTGTCTGGAAAACATGGATACAGCCATAGGGTTGCATCCAACATTCAGCAGTGTATACAAGATAGCTGAATTTTTTCTTTAAAGCAACTCTGTACCCACAATGTACGCCCAGAACCGCTTGTACCGTTGCATAGCTGCTTTTAATCAGGTGATGCAGTTATTGTTCTAAAAACAACTTTTAGACTTGCAGCCCTGTGTCAAATTGGCGTGGCCTAAAGTGTCGGTGCCCTAGGCCTGCACCGCCTCTCCTCCCTGCCAGCTATGCGACGGTACAAGTAGTTGGGGTGCGGGGGCAGATTGTGGGTACAGAGTCACTTAAACCTTTTCTAATGCTACATAAAAGTAAGTTGAAGTTGTCTCCATGTATCTGCTTCACTTCAATGTCACTGCTCTTTAAAGCAGATGAAATAAAGCATAGTAATTAGAGATGGGCGAACCTGGAGCATGCTGGAGTCCATCCGAACCCTAACTTTAGGCATTTGATTAGCGGTGGCTGCTGAAGTTGGATAAAGCCCTAAGGCTATGTGGAAAACATGGATATAGTCATTGGCTGTATCCATGTTTTCCAGACAACCTTAGAGCTTTATCCAAGTTCAGCAGCCCCCGCTAATCGAATGCCGAACATTCGGGTTCGGATGGACTCGAACCCGCTTCGCTCATCTCTAATAGTAATTAAACATTAAACATGTCCAATATATATAAGCACATTAAAGCAGTGTTATACAGTATATACACCCTGATGTTTCTATCAATGATAAATAATCAATGATAATTGCAGATGAATGAGTTACTCAATGTTTTCATGCTATCATTCTATCACAGCTTTCTGTCAAAAGAAACCCTATGAGGTTAATGCCCACCACAATTCAGAAAGGTAATACTTCAGAATTTAATATAAAAAAAAAAAACAATATTAATAGAAAAATTAAAACCACGGTTGATGTTCTTGTCAAACATAACTCATCATGGTAATTTACAAAAACACCAGATAGAGAGAGAGGTGCTAGCTAAAAAAACAAAAACTAACATTAAAAAAAGAAAAAAAAGGTAATTATCATACACAGCACATCCAGCAAAACCGTTTTTCTGAATATTGCATAAATACATTTTTTTGGGCAGCTTAACTGCCTTAAGGAAATGCTGCTAATGTCTCATTTTGATTTGTGGCTTGAGTTTAATTGCCAGATTATATGTAATCAAATTAAAATGCCGGAGAAATATATTGAAAGAACACTCCGAGCTTAAAAATTCTGGAATAAAACGTAGACTGAAGCAATTAGATAAACGTAACAAGTAAACAGAACAATTAGAAGAAAACAGGGCAAAAGTCAGAGGCACGGAAAAACACAAGGATAGCAATTTGCAATAACATGGGATATGCCATTTAACAAGCTAGACTAAATTCAAAGGACAAAAGATAAAGTGCAGTTTTTACAGTCAATTTTGCGCAGGGTAAAGCCACAGAAGATAATAGCTTGGGGGACTATTTTACAAATCATTTGTCACTTGAAAAATTTATCATGCTGCAGATCTATCGTTGTCATGTAAGTAATGTTGGCACAGATTTCACTTCCAATGTAGCAGGAGTGACATTTCTTTTGGGACATATGATAGGTAGATACCACTTTTCTAAAGAAAAATATAGATCCAACCTCAAGATGTCGTTAAATTTTTTTTTTCAGAAATCAATAGTCAAGACGATTTTAAGAAACTTTGTAATTGGGTTTATTAGGCAAATATGCCATTATCTGCATGTAAAAAGCCTTTTCCCAGGTCCCCACTCCCTCCTCTCTCTCATCCACTGCTCAGAATCAGGAAATCTCTGCAGTTTTTTCATCAGTCGGATCTGTCTGGTCTATGAAGAGGGGAGGGGGAAGGAGCGAGATCAGCAGGCAGCAGAGAGCCGAGAACAAAGGATTGCTCAGCGGGGGACCTATTCAGAACCCTAACTCTTTGTTGTCCTGTTTTGCTGCTTTTACCTTCTCTCTCCATAGGAAAACCATTAAGACAGGGGGGAGAGCTTTAAACTGCTTTTTCATGATTAAAATTAATTTTTCGGCTAATAAACACAATTACAAAGTTTCTTAAAATCGCCTGTACTATTGATTTCTGCAATAAAAATTTTAACGACAGTGACACTTTAAGAGTTCTTTCACCTGGATCTCAGCTAAGCATCTAGCCATTGTTACGGCTAATGCGGTGCCCATTTTCCAAGATAGTATTCTGGTGTCTAAATCTATAATGGGTTCAAAAGGTGACAAAGATAGGCCACGGAGGACAATATTCAGATCCCGGGATGGAGAAATGATAGAGACTCTAGGAAACAGTCTATTAGTACTAAAAAAAAAAAGTCTTTATCTATCTATGATTTGCTAAGTGACTGTGAAAATGTGTTAAGAAAGCAGATTCTGGTACCTTAAGTATACTTAGAAACATAAAAAACTGTCAGGAGGGGAAAAACAAACAAACACCTGGACCATCTACTTTACCCTTTCAGTATTTCCAAGTAGCAGTACTTGGTTTTGGCCCTTTATCCAAGCAAATTTGAAGGAAACCCAAGAACTTGCTAATATATAGATGGGAAGGATCTAAAGGGAGAGGACCTGACCAAGAGGTAAATGTCTTCCAGATAGATGGCATTTGTCACCTTTTTCCTACTGTTCTGAAGGGTTTTGATGGCAGGAAATAGCCACTTTGCCCCCAAACGGGTTATCCAGCATTGGAAAATCATGGCCCCTTTCTTACAGAGACAGCATCACTCGTCTCTAGTTTGGCTGCAGGTTTTGCAACTCAGTTCTATTAAAATGAATGGGACTTAGTTGCAAACCACACTGGAGACAAGAATGGTGTTGTCCCTGGAAGAAAGTGGCCTTGTTTTTCTAACGCTGGATAGCCCCTTTAAGATGGACTCTAGTCCTGAACCTATACCTGTACCTATACCTGAACGTGGAAGGACATAGGGCTTCCCAGGCTGCAAGAGGTTTTCGGAAGTTTGAGGAAGGATGATTTAGACTTTGAGGCTATCTGCCCTGAAACATTTGTTGGATACACGTATCCCAGCCTCTCTTGCGTGCATCTGTAGTAACTAGGTCCACAGGAGATTGATACCACTGTACTCTCACTTTTTTTGTTCCTTCAACCACGAGGATAGGGATTTTTTGATTCTTTCTAGAAGATACAACATCTTGTTCAATGAAAAAGGGCTCTACTCCCAGACAGACAGGATTTGCAACTGGAGAGGCCTCGTATGGTCTTAGGCCCAAGCTACCACCGGAATGCAGTTGGTCATTGACCTTAACAAGCACGTGGCTGCCCAGATGGAGACTAGTCTCCTCCAACCGGAAGAGAGAATTGTTCTCGGTTACAGATATTCTCCTAGTCCTCAGAAGCCTAAGTGATAGTATGCCTCCTACAGTTCTGCAGGCATCAGATGGTTTTTGACAATGAGAGGGATGGTGAATTTCACTGACACCATCTTGAAATGATGATAGGTCACAACCCTGTTGAGTAGCTTTAAATGTTTTATTATGTGATGAAAACATTTGATAACAACCAGGGTTCTGGTTTACAAATAGAAAAAATGGTGTGGATTAGGCCTTAGGTCCATTTACACAGAAAGATTATCTGACAGATTATCTGCCAAAGATTTAAAGCCAAAGCCAGGAATGGATTAAACCTGAATCAGTGCGACATAAGTCTAAGGTGTATGAGGAGCTTAACAGCTAAATGATATGTGCAGGACATCCGGAAGCCATATGTCTTGCCACCAATGTCAGGGCTTCCAGCTGGCATTTTTTAGTAGAATTTTGCTGCAGCCACCCCTCAGGCCAAAACCTTCTTCTCAAGTTACCAGATTTATCGCTAGTCGAGTATTTATGTTGAGACAGCTATGGCAACCAATATGTGTGCAGGATGGACAGGCCCCACTGTAGGAAATCACTTTGGAGAAGTAGACATACCACTGGTTTCACAACCAAATCAATGTAACTCTGAGTTGCTAATGTGCCTGGAAGAGTAGAGGTGCCTGGCTACAGTACATTACCCTGCCCCAAACCATATTCCTGTCAGTAGGACAAGTGTGACTTCCCTGCTCAACAATGAATAGGGAATAGAGCTGCAAGATGGCAATTTTCAGCTATGAATCCCGCTTGTGTCTCAGACGCAGTGAAAGCCTCAGATTAATCTGGAGGCCACATAGACAATGCCATGAAGAGGCCTTCAAGCGGGATCGTCACACCTGTTGTATTGACAGGATTATGGTGTGGTATAATGCAGAAAAACAGTCCACGTACATTAAAAGCTCAATGTTTTATATTGATTTGGACTTGAAACCAGTGGTAAAGCCATTTTTTGCTAAGTGTTTCAGGGGCGGAGTTAAGTCCGGGGGAGGGGCTCGGGGAGCTGCAGGTGGGCTTTATAGATTGTCCAGGGAGCAGATAGGATATAGGGGCGGTCTGCTATATCATTCAATTCCAACAACTGCTTCTTGGTGAATTATTTATTTATAGTTTATGACAATGATTACAATTTCATTAACTTAAAGCCAATGTACCAGCAGGTATAATGCTTTAAGATTTTTACATCAATAGACCAGCGCTGGTCTATTCCCGCTCACCGGCCAGGCAAGAAGCACTGGAGGCGGGCCCGTGTTCCCCCAGTGTGGCGTTATGCCCTCCCCTCTGTGATGCGGTAGTATTAGAAGCAATGGAGCCCCACCACAGAGGGGAGGGGGTTTCATTACACTGGGGTAAGTGGGCCCACCTCCAGTGCTTCAGGCTAGGCTGGTGACCGGGAACAGACGGCGCCGTGCGTGGGAACCAGGCTGCGGTTCAATAAAAGGACAGTGAAACCAGCATCCCCGCATCAGCTAGGCCACTATCAAGTCTCTCTGCCTGTCAATTATCCCCACACTGAGCGCTGATAGGGAGAGAGCAGTGACTAGTCCTGGGTGGCTTCCCGTCCAAATGACTAGTTGCCATCCCTCTCGCTGTCTCGTGCGGCAGAATAAAACTTGTTTTTCTTCTTACTAAAGCTACTGCTGCAGCCACAGCCGATACATGCCACAAGCTGCACAGTAGCAGTATACTGTGCCGGAGGAAACCATATTGGCACAATTGTGCTGATTAATTCCCTTAAAGCGTCCACCATTTTTGCCAGGAGAATTAATTTAATGGCCAGACATAAAAACAAACAGTGATACTAGTTACCAGTGAGCTATGTATAGGGAGATGCTTGGAAATGCTGGCAATGCTTTAGAACAGACGTATCAAACTGCGGCCCTCCAGCTGTTTTAAAACTACAATTCCCATCATGCCTGGACAGCCAAAGCTAAAGCTTTGGCTGTCCAGGCATGATAGGACTTGTAGTTTGGCAACAGATGGAGGGCCTGAGTTTGACATCCCTGCTTTAGAACAAAGAAACATCCAGTGCCACCACAGAAGGTAATTTTTGGTTTATTCCAGTACAATCGTGCAACATTGAATGCGCAGGATTACATGGTCCCTGCTACAATCCCCCACACTCCCACAAACAAATTCAAAGGTTCTCCTCTCACAGCCAGCAGATTCATTATTTACCTTGCTTGAAAAATTTAGTATACACTTTTTCATTTCTTATATAACCACAAAAAACATGAATTACTAACCGGTAATTGCTTTTCCTCGAAGCCCATGACGGCACCCATGGAGAGGTCCACCTCCCGCTCCTCTGGACAGGAAACAGTTCACTGGATCCATAAAAGAAGAGACCGCCCCTTCATCGCCAGTTCGTTACCAAGGAAACTCAGGAGCATATCTAAATCTTCTTTGGAAAATCAATATATTTTCATTTCTTTTTTTTTTTTTTTTTTAAACTTCTACTAGTTTAATATCATATAATACTTCTTATATGACTATCTCAATACAAAGTCTTACTACTAGTGTAAGGTCAATATATACAATATTAGGGAGGGTATTAGGCGGGTGCCGTCATGGGCTTCGAGGAAAAGCAATTACCGGTTAGTAATTCATGTTTTCCCTCTCGCCCTATGACGGCACCCATGGAGACTAGAATAGGAATTATGCCTAGGGTGGGACCACTGCCTGCAATACCCTTCTCCCAAAGATTAAGTCTTCTTGAGAGGATAACTGGAGCCTATAATGCTTAAAAAAGGTATGGGGGGAGCTCCACGTAGCAGCCCTGCATATTTGCTCAATAGACACTGAGGCTCTCTCTGCCCAGGATGTGGCTACTGAACGGGTAGAGTGAGCTCCGAACCCTGATGGTACTTCGATACCTGCGGTTATATAGGCAGAGGAAATGGTGTTCTTAATCCACTTAGCTATCACCTGGGCAGATGCAGCCTTCCCTCTATTCTTTCCCTGAAAGAGTATTAAAATATTATTGGAAAGCCTCCACTGTTCTGTATTCTGTAGATAATGAATAAGACATCTCCTGACATCTAGACAGTGAAAACGAGACTCCCCCTCATTAGAGGGGTTGGGGCAGAATGAGGGGAGTACCACTTCTTGGGATCTGTGGAAATCAGAAACTACTTTGGGAAGGAAGGCTGGGTCTGGAGATAGTATCACCCTATCCTCTCTAATAGACATATAGGGTTGCTGAATGGAGAAAGCTGATATTTCTCCTACTCTCCTGGCCGAGGTAATAGCTAGAAGGAAGGCTAACTTCTGAGAGAGAATCTTGATGGAGAGATCTGCTAAGGGTTCAAACGGAGGTTCTGTTAGCTGGGAGAGAACTAGATTCAAATCCCACGGTGGGAGCTTGGGCTTGATGGAAGGGAAGATTCTATCTGTTGCCCTCATGAACCTCCTAACCCAGGGATGTTCCGCCAGTTTAAAGTCAAAGAGGGAACTAAGAGCTGAAATCTGGACCCTAATAGTACTAGGCCTTAATCTCTTATTTAGACCTTCCTGTAGGAAATCTAGTACTACTGGGATATCTGGTGGAACTAATACATTAATGGGTTTGTTTACAAACCTACAAAATGCTCTCCAAGTTCTAAGATATATCTCTGATGTGACTCTCTTTTTACTGGCCAGGAGGGTGGTGATGACCTGCTCTGAAAGCCCCCTGTCTATGAGGATCTGCCTCTCAATAGCCATGCTGTCAGGTGGAGATTCTTGACTTCCGGATGGTAAATTGGACCCTGACTGAGAAGATCCGGAGTCTCTGGTAGAACCCAGGGATCTGTAACTGACATGACCCTCAACCAAGAGAACCACACCCTCCTGGGCCAGAATGGCGCTATCATGATGACCAGAGCTTTGTCCTGCCTGACCTTCCTGAGAACTCTGGGGATCATCCTGAACGGGGGGGAAGGCATACAGGAGTCCCTGATTCCAAGGATGGGCTAGCGCATCTATCCCTATCGGGTTGTCTGATGGGCTCAGGGAGAAGAACCTCTCTACCTTTTTGTTCGCTTTGGAGGCGAAGAGATCTATTACTGGAAGACCCCATTTGGCACAGATCTGCTGAAACACTTCTACTGACAAGCTCCACTCCCCCTGGTTTAACTGGTGTCTGCTCAGGTAGTCTGCTTTTACATTCTCTGACCCCTTTAGATGTAGTGCTGTGAGGGAGGAGAGATGAGGTTCTACCAGTCTGAAGATGAAGTGTGCGACTCTCATTAGCTCTCTGGATCTTGTGCCCCCCTGGTGATTTATGTACGCTACTACCGATGAGTTGTCTGACTGGACCTTTACATGTCTGTCTCTTAGAAGGGGTAGGGCCTGGGATAGGGACGTGAAGACTGCCCTCAGCTCTCTGACGTTCTGAGACAAGGCAGCTTCCTCTGGCTTCCATAACCCCTGGAGCATGATGTCTGTTGTGTAGGCTCCCCAGCCCCGAGGGCTGGCATCGGTAGTTAGGATGACTTCGTCTGAGCGTACCCAGGGAACCCCCTTTTCCAGATTTTTTCTCTGGGTCCACCAACTTAGGGAACGTACTGTCTGTGGAGAGAGAACACATAGAGAGTCTAAGGAGTCTGTAGATCTATCCCATTGAGAGAGGATCTGTGTCTGCAGTGTTCTGGAATGATACTGGGCCCAGGGGACTGCGGGAATGCAAGAGGTCATTAGACCTAGAACTGACATGGCCTCTCTGACTGTAGTGCTCTGACTGTACATGAGGTGTTCTATTTTAGTCAGTAACTGGGTCACTTTACTAGCAGGTAGGAAACATTTCTGAACACGGGAATCTAGGAGAATTCCTAAGAATTGGCAGGTGTGAGAAGGGGTCTTGACTGATTTCTCCTCATTTATTTCCCATCCTAATTTCTTAAAATGACTTCCGCCTGTGTGATCTGAGATTGTAAGATCTCCGGAGAATCAGCCACCAGGAGAAAATCATCTAAGTATGGAACAATGATGATATCTTGTTCCCTTACATGTGCCATCACCTCTGCCATAACTTTTGTGAATATTCTGGGGGCCTGTGAAATACCGAAAGGCATGGCCCTGTATTGTAAGTGGAGGAAGGAGCCCTTGAACCACACCGCAACCCTGAGGAATCTCTGGTGTTCTGGGTGAACTGGAATGTGATAGTACGCATCCCTGAGGTCAAGGGTCGCCATGGAGCAATCTCTAGAAAGATTCAGAATGGCTGAAGATATAGTTTCCATTCTGAATTTTTCATAGGTAAGGAACTTGTTAAGGGGCTTTAAATTAATTATGGTACGAAAGGTACCATTTGGCTTCCTGACCAGGAAGAGAGTGGAGTAGAAGCCTGCTCCCCTCTCTTCCGCTGGTACAGCGACCAATACCTGTTTATCCAGGAGAGACTGCACCTCAAGTTCCATGGCCTGTTGACGCTCTGGATCCCGGAATTGAGTGGTGACAAATCTACTGCCTGGAGGGGACACAAACGAAATTTTTAAACCATCCTTTATTGTGTTCAAAATATTCTTACTGGATGATATTTTATCCCACTCCTGGCTATATAGCGAAAGGCGACCACCCACCGGGGCCTGGCGTCATTGGGGATTGGGTTTTTTGGCAGAATCAGCAGCATTGAACAACAGCCCTCTACCCCTTCTAGAGGTCCTCCATTCCCTTCTACCTGAAGGGCCTCCCCGCTGACCACCCCTACCTCTGCCCCTATAATTACTTTTGGGAGGCTGGGGTACCACTGGAAAGCCCTTCTTTCTATCTGAAGCTTTCTCAAGGACTGCATCAAGGGTGGAACCAAAGAGAAATTCCCCCTCACAGGGTACGGCACATAGTTTTGCCTTTGAAGTAATGTCCCCTTTCCAGTCCCTTAGCCAAACTGTACGCCTTGCAGAGTTGGATAAGGCAGCAAATTTGGCATTTAGTTTTAAGGTATCTGCTGAGGCTTCCGATAGAAACTTGGCTCCCTGGCTAATATTGGGGAGGGCAGCCAATAATTCTTCCTTAGGGGCATCGTCCCTAATCTTTGCGGTTAGTTCCTCAATCCAAATGTCCATAGATCTGGCTACAGATGTGGCCGCAACAAGAGGCTTAAAAGAAGCAGCAGCTGCCTCCCAACCTTTTTTAAGGTAGACCTCTGCTCTTTTGTCCATAGGGTCCTTTAGGGTAGCAGAGTCATCAAAAGGCAGGACCCCTTTCTTAGCTATCTTCGCTAAAGGTGCATCCACTTTAGGGGCTCTATCCCAAACAGCTGTCTCCTCTTCATTAAAGGGATACCTGCGCTTCATTGCCCTGGGCACGAAGAACTTTCTGTCTGGGTTGTTCCACTCTCTTTTAATCAGGTCTTTAATAGTATGGTGGATAGGGAATACCTTTCTCTTCTTTGGGGTAAGGCCCTGAAACATTCTGTCCTGTACAGTCTTGGACACAGGACTGTCCTCTAGTTCCATAGTGCGTCTTACTGCACTGACTAACGGATCAACCTCTTCTATGTTGGACTCTAAAGGTTCCGACTGGTGAGACTCGGTACCAATCTCCTCACCAAAATCCTCTGTCTCGGACATAGGATCCTCCTCATCTGCCACCGTGCTGGGACCAGGCCTAGGTTCAGACCTGGAGGATTCTCCAGTCTCCACGGGGACTAGGGTCTGTGAGGGAAGGGATGATTTAATTTCCCCTTTAATAAGCTCCTTAATGTCCCTCATGAAGGATGGTGTTTCTTCCTCCAGGAACCTATTACGACAGGAGCTGCATAATGTCTTATTGTGACTACTCAGCTTCCTGTCACACACAGGACATTCCCTGGACTTAGTACGGGATGTTTTCATCTATAAGAAAAAATATACATACTATGTGTAAATATCTCAAAGCATCATAAATATTGTGAGGGTACCAAGTTAGCCCCTGTCATACCGGTTGAGTCTCAGAAGGGGTCTCAGGATTATCTGCGCGTTCTTCCATTGGAAGTAGATGTGTCTGCAGAGTTTGCACGGAGCGTGCTGAATGCAGAGATTGGCAGCCGGGAACGTGCTGAAAATGCAGAGTGCACAGCCAAAAGCCTGCTGAAATACCTGCTCAGCGTGGACGCCACCTCGATGACTGCTGGGCTCCCCTTTTTAAATCCGGCGCCAAGGAATGGCTGGCTCCTCCCCTCCGCCGCGCGCCAGCACACCCTCTCCGGATCGTGCCAGGATAGGCTCACCTGACAGGCCCCAAGCCTGTGGCCCGGAAGAGCACGGCCCCGCCGGAACCCCTCCCCGGAAGCAGTCAGAGCGTCCCCGGACGTCAGACGCACGTGACGTCACCACGTCGACGCGCGCGTCCCGCAACCCGGAAGTGCTAGGACCGCCTGCTTACCGGAGGACGCGTGGCCGCTGACCGGAGAGCCAGGGAGGATCCGGAGGTCGTCCATCTGACAGGTGCTGGGGAGAGAGCCAGTCTTGGCAGCTGCTTCGTTAGAAGACTTACGCCGCCGGGGATGTCGGCAGTAAGGTAGGTAAGCCGGTTGCCCCATTCCCCTCTTCCTATGATGGATCCTTTGGAGAGGTGGGAGAACCACCTCCTGCCTCCTGCTCCAAAGGACAGGAAACAGAACTGGCGATGAAGGGGCGGTCTCTTCTTTTATGGATCCAGTGAACTGTTTCCTGTCCAGAGGAGCGGGAGGTGGACCTCTCCATGGGTGCCGTCATAGGGCGAGAGGGAAATATAAGATGCACACACCTTTTTATGTGCCCTGTCCTATATGTTCTGGGGCCTTCATTATATTATTCAGTACTGCTAGGCTTTGTATCAAGATCACTCAAATCCATTGTCAGCCGATGGAGGTAAATACAAAAGAGTTGGTGCACCTTCAATGAATACTGTAGAACATTTACAAAAACTGACATCTGGAGCTCAGCATCTGACTGCAAACACACATCACAGCGTATAACGCCACAGATGGAGGAAGTGACCGTGTTGTCCCGTCTGATGCTCCAACATTAACAAATGATACACCCCTAACCTCAGTAAAGCTGAATGTAGGGAATCCATATTTGGAGCCTCCAATTGTAGCTCTGTAGGACCTCACAATAATTTAAAAAAAAAAAAAAAGCAGAGCAGCATGCAGCACTATTCTTAACCCCTTCTGGACCAGGCTAATTTTCATTTTTGCGTTTTCGTTTTTCCCTCCTTGTGCTTAAAAGGCCATAGCACTTGCATTTTTCCACCTAGAGACCCACATGAGCCCTTATTTTTTCCATCACTAATTGTACTTTGCAATGACAGGCTGAATTTTTGCATAAAGTACACTGCGAAACCAGAAAAAAATTCAATGTGTGGTGAAATTGAAAAAACGATTTTTTTTTTTATGTAGGGGGTTTTTCTTTTTACGCCATTCGCCCTGGGGTAAAACTGACTTGTTATGCATGTTCCTCAAGTCGTTACGATTACAACGATATGTAACAAGTATAACTTTTATCGTATTTGATGGCCTGTAAAAAATTCAAACCATTGTTAAATATATGTTTCTTAAATTCGCTCCATTACCATGCTCATAACTAGAGATGAGCGAACCGGGTTCGGGTTCGAGTCGATCCGAACCCGAACATTCGGTATTTGATTAGCTGGGGCTGCTGAACTTGGATAAAGCTCTAAGGTTGTCTGGAAAACATGGATACAGCCAATGACTATATAAATGTTTTCCACATAGCCTTAGGGCTTTATCCAACTTCAGCAGTCACCGCTAATCAAATGCCGAAAGTTCGGGTTCGGATCGACTCCAGCATGCTCCAGGTTCGCTCATTTCTACTTATAACGCTTTTATCCTTTGGTCTATGGGGCTGTATGAGGTGTCATTTTTTGCGCCATGATGTGTTCTTTCTATCGGTACCTTGATTGCACATATGCGACTTTTTCATTGCTTTTTATTACATTCTTTCTGGATTTGATGCAACCAAAAATGCGCAATTTTTAACTTTGTGATTTTTTGTGCTTACGCCGTTTACCGTGCGAGATCAGTAATGCGATTAATTATTAGTTTGGGCGATTACGCACGCGGAGATACCAAACATGTTTATTTACTTATTTACTTTTATTTAAAACATGGGAAAAGGGGGGTGATTCAGACTTTTAGGGGGCTTTTTACTAATAACACTGGGGGACTTCTAGTATAAGTATAATAACATCGGCACTCGAATGCTTTCGGCTGCTGCCGAAAGTTATACAACTTTGTAATGTATGTTATGTCTGTGAGTCGCCCCCTTCCCCGTGTCCCACCACCCCCGCCCGTGTACCCTGAAGTGTGTGGTGCATTATACATTACCTTATCCGTGTCGAGGCCGTCCGCCATCTTGTGCCAAACGTCAATCTTCGGACGGACAGCCGAATCCCTGCCGCCGTGTCACAGCTGTGCTCAGCCGCGATTGGCTGAGCACAGTTATGCTCAGTTAATCGCGGCTGAGCAGCTGATGCGGCCGCGTCATCAGCCGCTCATCCGCGATTGGCTGAGCATAACTGTGCTCAGCCAATCGCGGCTGAGCACAGTTGTGACGCGGCGGAGGGGGACGGCGGCGGCGATTCGTCCGTCCGTCCGAAGATTACGTTTGGCACAAGATGGCGGACAGCCTCGACACGGATCAGGTAATGTATAATGCACCACACACTTCCGGGTACACGGGTGGGGGTGGTGGGACACGGGGAAGGGGGCGATTTACAGACATAACATACATTACAAAGTTGTATAACTTTGTAATGTGTGTTATTCTGTGAATAATTTTTTAGCGCCGCACTACCCCTTTAATTAGCGGGCACGGTCCGATCGCCATGCCCGCTAATTAAAGGGGTAGTGCGGCTACATGACTCACCCGGGGCCGCGGCGGTTCAGAGAGACAATGATAGAGACAATGATAAGCCGATGAAATGATCATCGGCTGATTGTTGATTTAAGTTTGGACCTAGAATAGCCAGGTGCTGGCTGCGCATCGCCACTACGGCCTTCTCTTCTGTGCTCTGGAGCTTCGTGGTTGCGGCGGCTGCAGTGTCCAAGCAGCCTGTCAGGTGACAGGCCACTCAGCCAATCACAGGCCGCGGTGGTCCTGGTCTGTGATTGGTTGCGCGGCCTGTCAACTGACAGGCTGCCCAGATGCTGCTGCCGCTGGGGCAGGGAATCTGTGGAGCACAGGAAAGAAGACCGGGAGCAGGGAGAGGTAAGGCATCAGGTGTTTGGGCAATCAACGATGTCCATGCAGCTCTTACTACCAAATTATCGGGCCGTCCAATAGGTCTATTTTAGTAATTTACTAAAACAATTGGGCCACAGTCAGCCAGTGTAGTAGAACTTGAACTTGATGGATCCCAAAAGTCAAAGGGATCCATCAAGCTCCACTGGTGTTTATCACTTGATGGGTCCAGCACTGTCATCATGGTTTCATCACCTATACATGATACATTGTCATGAAAGCCACATTGCAATGTAAAAAGTCCCTTATACTTTAGGCTAAAATGAAAGCATTTTTATATATAAAATAGGCTAGTCAGCATACTAAATGTTAGGGTAATACATGAATATGGTACAGCATTGTTTTAGATGATAAAGACTATTACCTCCAATCCATCTTCTCGACTAAAAAGGCACAGATTAAGAAACCAGTTCTATTAAAGCCATGAGTGCAGTGGACACCTAAGGGACAGAGAAACAATTAATATTAGGTATAGTATAACACTAACAACGTACTATAAAACAATAAGGCACCCGTGTAATGATGGCATTGAACTGAATACTTATATGTCGCATAGCGTAGTTAGGCAATGTCTTCATGTCACTAACATAGGAAACACAGCTTTTTTTTGTTTTGTGCGTCATATAATTTAGCGATTTTATTCCCTATATGTTTTTGTTGTTTCTTGGTCTTGTATACACATAGCAAACGTGAGATATTATTTATAGGGCTTAACAGGTGTTAAGGTCATCAGGTATGTCAAAAGTGATTGATCTGGGTGTGCAGGCAAATTGTTGGTTTTTGAAAGGGAGTTTTAGAAGGGATACATTTGGGTCTGTACTCACATCTTTATCTTTAATTATAGTGCTTGAAAAAGCACTATATTGTAAACCGTATTCTTCTTCTAGCCATTTTTCTGCGAATAAAACAACCCGAATCGCCTTGCGCACAGACTCTGTTCGAACTGTGTTTCGAAGCCCTAGGCGGTGGCAGGTGTGCTATCTATTTTTGGTTTCGAACGGATTTGTCGTTTTTAAGAAATTTACATTTAAAGACCCCTAATTTCCCTTAGAAAATAATGGCCCATTGGAAATAATGGCCACACTCTAAACGCTGACAGCCAATCAAAGCACATATGCAAATAGCTGAACTATAGCAGCCAATAGAAATTCTAAGGTCTTGTCAGTCAATGCCTCACAACATCCACACAGTCACATGTCCACTATAGGCCAATAGAAGGTGTAGAAGATGGAAGGTCCTTAACAATTTTGTCTTACTGACATGAGTAAGATTGTCATGGTAACAGAGCAATGATCTTTACCATTATAAGTAGCAGAGTTCAGTTAGTAAAGTAGCAGAGCTGAGTCAGCCATGTAGCAAGGATGGTACCTAAGTCGCTCTTAAAGGGACAGTACCCAAGTCATTTTTAAAGGGGCATTACATAAGTCGCTCTTAAAGGGACGATGCCTAAGCCGTTCTTAAAGGGACGGTACCCAAGCCGTTCTTAAAGCAACTCTACAATCTGACACCCCCCCCAAACCACGTGTACCTTCGGATAGCTGCTTTTAACCCAAGATCTGTCCTGGGGAGTACGGAGTCACTTTAAAGGAACGGTACCCAAGTTGCTCTTAAAGGGACGGTACCCAAGCCGGTTTTCAAAGGATGGTACCCAAGTCTCTTTTAAAGGGACAGTACTTAAGCTGGTCTTAAAGGGACAGTATATAGGTCACTCAAAGCGTTGGCACCAAAGTCGCTCCTTAAAGGACTGTACCAAAGTCCCTCTTAAAGGAAGGGTATCAGGGGTTTAAGTTTCTCTAAAAGGGAAGTCACTGTTAAAGGGGCGCTCTTTTCAAGCACTATGTATTTCCCTGGAAATGCAAATCTAGTTCTTGTATTTATTTTTTGTTTTGATTTGTGCTTAATAAAATGTTGTGATTTCATTCCCCATATGTTTTTGGATTATTTCCTGAGATGAAAAACCTGTAATATAGCATTGCAATACACCTGTGACCAAAACATGGAGGCTCCCTCTAAAATATTCTAATATAATGTAACCTTTTCTCTTCTTGAGGCAGACCAAGCAGTATTTGTATGGAGAGCAGTGGAAAAGAAGTTTATTACCATTGATCAGTATTGAGCAATGGGAGTAAAAATAAAAAAGTCGGTATTGGCTCTATGGCATCATTAGCAAGTTGGAGAAGCAATCAATAGTCTAAATGGAGTCAAATACATCTGATTGGTAATATATAATTAGATCATTTTATTGTTTATTGATGAAGAAACTAGATGGCTTTCTAGTCAGTAAGTGTTGGAGTTTGTCTTCCATGAACCTATCTTTAAAGTTATTGGTGGCTTGTTTTGTTTTTTTTGAAGATTGGGCGATTACAGGTACTTAAAGGGATATCCAGGTGCTACAAAAACATGGTCACTTAATCTTGTCTCCAGTTTGGGTGCAGGTTTTGAAACCCGGTTCCATTGAAGTAAATGGAGCTTAATTGCTTAATTGCTAACCACACCTGAACTGGAGACAAGAGTGGTGCAAAAGTAGCCATGTTTTTGTAGCGCTGGATAACCCCTTTAAAACCAAACCTCTGGGACTATGGGATCTAAATAGTCTTATCTGTGGATAGTGGGAAATTGGGTTCCTAGGAAACCCACTAGTCACAAGGTAATGCCGCATGAGGGGGACGGTGACCCTGTAAGGACTGTATTTGGATTGCATGTAAGAAAAAGGCTCCAGTCTCTATTTGGGTAGCTGCTATTTTTCACATCAAGACACTGAACCAACATACATTTAAGTCTAGCAAAAAAAAATTTTTTCTATAAAAAGCGATAGAAAGACATAAAGCTACACTAAAAATACATTTCTGGGTTTAAGACAATTTTACAAGCAATAAATTACCTGTAAATATTGTGAAACTTATGGCTACCATAACCATACCTCTATAATTGTGCTGTATGACTAAAATAGACAGGCAGAGCCATCTAGTGGCGGATCTAGTGCATTACACAGTTTCCTAGGAATATGTATATTGACAGTATAATAAAAAGGTGAACAGCTGTAATCATAATTTGTACATTGTACCAGATTTATCAAAAAGTGTGTAAAATAGAAACAGGTGTAAGCAGCCCAAGGCAACCAATCACAGCTCAGTTTTGTGTACTGAGAAGTACACTTTAACAGCAGGTTCTATTTTAAGCATTTTGATAAATCTGGGCCTATGTATTTAATTTACTCAGTATTTTCAAAATTTTAACCCATACCCACACCCCAATGTACAGTTGTGTCAAGGTGCCGGAAAAAGAATATAGAAAAGTCTCTCTATACCATGGGTCTCAAACTCGCGGCCCTCCAGCTGTTGCAAAACTACAATTCCCATCATGCCAGTGGCCAGGTTTACTCCCTGCAGCTGCAGGGAGCCGATCCGTTGTCAGGGCAGTGCGAGGCCTCTGCAAGGCCTCCCCAGGCTGCCTGACAGCGGAGATTGTTTCAGCAATCATATGCGGAAATAATGGTTCAATACAGTACTGCATTGATCTCTATGAGTAAGCAGTGTATTGCTCATAGAAGTCACTACAAAAGCGATGAAAAAAAATTACATTTATTAAATTATATATATATTTTTAAAATAAAAGTTTAAATCACCCCCAACATTTAGTATTGTTGCATGTGGAACCGCACAAATTATTTAGTTATCATATTCTGGATCTCACACCAAAATCAGCGTAAGGGCCGAAAAACACGTGTCGGAGTCATGGCAGCATCCCAGGATGGTCGAGATTCGGGTATGTGTCCAGGACTCTTTCTGTCCTAAGAATTACTCTGTGTTGCTTTGAGTGTCTTTTGCACTGTGTGTGAAGGCCTAGTGAATAGTGGTTTGACCATTGTGTCTATGCCATAATACTTATTGTATCTGCACCCAGTGACCATACTATTGTTCAGTATACAGAGAAACAAAATTGGATGGTGGCACTGACCTTGTACATGTTTGTAATCTATACCAGTCTGGTGTGTCATCTTCTTGTGTTATACTCATTTTTAAATTTAATTTACTACTAAAGCATATGCATTGACTGATTTATATATGGCAGAGTAAAGTCTGTATTTTTCTAGATAGGCAGTTTTGATAGGTAGGAGATTGCCAGTTACTGTGGGATATCATTACTGTTCCAACAATTAGTGAGCATTCCTGTGTTCTGTGTTTCTCCTCAAAAACGTCCACATTGTCCTGTACTACACACAGATCCACTACTAAGAGCTTCTTGTCCACAGATAGCAGAGGGATTTTGTTATACAGACCAGATAATAGAGATTTGCATACAAAAGTCAGAAGAACACCAAGCAGCACAATAACAAGTATACAGCAGCAATATCTAGTTCTTAGGGGGTACAGTTTCTCTTTGTGGGGACTACCAGCTGGTGTATAGAATATTACAGGCCAGGCAATGCTCCCTGGGAAAAGAGACTTCAAATTAGTTCTCTTTTGTGTCACCAGATGAAGGTAGCTTCCCTGTAAATAAACAACAGACTCCTAAAAGAACAATGAAATTGACCAGGGGCTATGTGTGTACAATTCTAAGTGTGTATATTTATATATGCTTGTTTTTCCTTGGGTTTGTCATCTGTAGACTAGACATAAGAGCCAAGCAGCAGCCTGAGGAACAGACTCTAAAGATAATGGAATCTCTCCAATCCACAAAGCAAAAAACAAAACAAAAGAAAATATATAAGCATTTCCTACAGACAATTTCCACTGTTCAAATGTTCTATTAAAGAGGTTATCCAGTGTTAGAAAACCATGGACACTTACTACCAGAGAAGACACGACTCTCGTCTTCAGTTCAGGTGTGGTTTGCAATTAAAGGGGTTATTAAGCGCTACAAAAACATGGCCACTTTCTTCCAGAGACAGCACCTCTCTTGTCTCCAGTTCAAGTGTGGTTTGCAATTAAGTTCCATTCACTTCAATGGAACGGAGTTTCAAAACCTGCACCCAAACTTGAGACAAGAATGGTGCTGTCTCTAGAAGAAAGTGGCCATGTTTTTGTAGCGCTGGATCACCCCTTTAAGCTCAATTTATTTCAATGGAACAGAGATGCAAAACCCCACCCAAACTGGAGACAATAGCCGTGTTGTCTCTGCAGAGAGTGGCCATGTTTTTCTTACGCTGGATAAAACTTTAAAGAAATAGAAATTCAGGAACTGATTAAGGGTCCTATTCCATGGGATGATTATCGTTCGCATATTCGTTAACGATAAACGATCCAAACGACCGCTATTTCAAAAGACCTGAAATCGTTCACCCATTTACATGAAAAGATAATAGTTACTTATAATCGTTCTTGCGGTCATCTTGTCGTCGCTATTGCGAACGACCGCACGACTTCTTATTCAATGCGAACGATTTGCCAACGAGCAACGATAAAAATAGGTCCAGGTCTTATTGAACGATCAACGATTTCTCGTTCGGTCGTTAGTCGTTAACTGCTATTCAAACAAACGATTATCGTTTAGATTCGAACGATTTAACGATAATCTGAACGATAATTGTTCGGTGGAATAGGGCCCTAAGGTGGACCTGTCCTCAGACATTTGCTATCTAAATGTAAAGGCAGTATATAGTAGGGCGTCTGCCCTGAAACAGGAGATATAACTTTTATTTCAGTCCCTCGCAGTGTTGATACACAAGCTTTAGGCCAGATTCTTGCAGTCCATGCATTGACTGTATACTATGGACTGAATCTTGGAAATCCCAACATCGCTATTCATGATTATGCCATGAGCTCTGAAACAATCATAACGATTTAGAGTTCAGAGTTACAATAATGACGTTATGAAGTATTCTGCAGCGTTTACCATGTAAACTGCTCCATTGCTGTAGCCTCAGTCTCCCTGAAAATGTAGTTTCATTCCTCCCCATGCTGTATGCAAATCAACTTGAACTAGAAATGTGGGCGGTGTCTCTGTTGGCTCCTGGGCTGTATTCACTCCCTTCTGAGCTGTAATCCCACCTCTGAATTATGTAGCAGGCTCCTGGCCTGTGACGCACACCCAGCGAGGTGGAATTACAGCTTAGAAGGGAGTGATTACAGCTTAGGAGCCATGACTAGCTGAGGGAGAGGCGCTGCCCACATGACCAGTCCCCATTGATTTGCATACAACGCGAGTGATGCTGAGCTTTATTACTGTGTCATTTACAGACTGCAGCACAGAAAGGGTTAAAGGGTGGGCATAAAGCTGCTGGGCCATTGGACCTATGCATTTAACTCTAAGTTATAGTTAAATACAGTGCACTGACAGAGCAAGGAACCATTGGCTCCCCGCCCTGCCAGTCACGCTTGTGGCTGCAGGCAGCATTCTGCCTCCAGTAACTTTTTCCCCCAGCTCCCCCCCTCCCCAGCTTGCAGGATTAGGAGTAAGAAGAGACATTAAAGGCCTACCCAGGAAACAGATGAGTATGTGTATTTGTTATTTTTCTTCTTTTTACAAAGAAGGGGGGGTGCTACTTTACTTAAATGTTTCATTGAGCAAAAAAAAAAGTGAGATTTAAAATTGTCCATTATTTAAAAAAAAAAAAAAAATTTGAGATTTTTTTTCTTGGCCAGTGGAAGCCCCTAAGAACTGACCCCCATTTTGCAAACTATGACACATTGCAGGGTACAGAGGAAAAGGTGACAATTTATGTAAGTGTGGAGTACATCAGGGTATAGGTGGTTGATGTGTATAATAAAAATTAGACTAATAAGGAGGTGTGGTATATATCTTTAAAGCACAGTCCAGGGCAGGTTTTGCAGGGATGTATAGTGACCTTCCTTATCCCCCTGTGAAGAGTAAACTCTTCACTGTTTGAGTCCCTCCCTTTATGGCAGATTGTGGAACTACTCCTGGAAAACGCTGCTCGGGTAAAATTTGTGTGGCTTCAAATCCAGAAGTACCTGGTCCCCCCCAAATATCAAAGACTTAATACCCAACCCTTGAAAGTCCAGGAAAGTTCCCTGCTGACTGGCCTGGGGTCTCTGTACTGGCATATAAGGGCTGATGTTGCCATGAATTGTTGACAATACAAGAACATCCCTCTTGTTCTTGAGCAACAATATGCCGTTGCTGTGTAATGCCCTGCGATAACAGTCCAAAATACTTTGTGGGAACACAGCCTTAAAGAGGGTCCCTTAAGCAACTGTGTAATGAAAAAGTTCTGAAGATTGGAACATATTTGGTTTCATATGAAGATCTCTTGCTTTCCCCATCACTGCTGTTTTGGAAATCTCAGCTATGAACTCAAATAAAGGAAATCCAAGTTCAGCAGGAGCAGTCACTTATGGCTTGGATCACACAGCATGAAATGAAATGCTCGAGTATTACGACTGTCCTATATCAAGCTGTCACACAGTAATATTCCTGTGCCCACACAGGCATTATAAAACTAAATTGAGGGCAAATGAGTTTCTTAATTGTGCAATGAGCAGGACCAGAGAGACTGCTGAACCTAAACCAGCTGAGCGACAGAACAGTCTTCAGCTGTCAGCGCAGTCAGCTTCCTGGCTGCCAAAGCCGGATATCTGTGTTCTGCACCAGAACATGCAAATCACAGAGCGCATTGGCAGATTAACCTCTGGGAATCTATTGGCGCTTTTAGAGGTAATGTGCCAACATGGACATGCATAGTGTAGTATAGCTCTCCACAATAAGTGGAACGAGGTTTCTAGGATTTAAAGGGAATTCATTTTTGTGTACAATGTGTCCTAACATGTATTTTATGCATTTAACGTGGCCTGCTAACCCACAAAAAAAAACAACACCACACTTTATCTAATCAATCAAATATAACTCTAGTTCCACTTGATACATTCAATTATTTTCCTTTGCAACTGACGGTGATCCCTTATATTAGTCTTCCATTCTCTCCACCTTATTTACTAAGGCCAGATTCACACTACGTTTTTGCAATCAGTTTGGGGAAAAAAAATGCATTTGTGTGGAAAGGAAATTATAATAAAAAGAACAGGAATGAGATTGAGAGAATAGAATTGGCAAAAGTTAGGGTCCTATTGCAGGGGTCGAGGAGTGCCCGATCAACTATGTAAACGAGCGGCGATCTACTAGATCGCCACTCGTTTACTGGGCCTATTCCACGGCCCGATGATCGTTGAGCGAGGGCTGCAGGGACATCGTTATTGATGTCCTTGCAGCATCATACATTACCTGTCCAGGCTTCTTCTCCGCGATGTCTTCATCTCCAGGTCCCGCGCGCTCTATCTTCAGAATGGCCGGTCAGCTGACAGGCCACACTCAGCCAATCACAGGCCGCGGCGGTCCCGGCCTGTGATTGGCTGAGCGCTCCGTCAGCTGACCGGCCATTCTGAAGATAGAGCGCGCAGGACCCGGGGATGAAGACAGCGTGGAGAAGAAGCCTGGATAGGTAATGTATGATGCTGCTGCTTGTCAAATCGTTGGTCGCCCGCCGCGCACCACTATTCAACCGTAGCGATGCGCGGTGGGGGGACGATGATTTTAGGTCTGGCCCTAAATGAACGATCGGCTGATCGTTCTCTCTATTTCACCGAACGATAATCAGCCGAATCGGGCCAATCTGGCCGATTATAGTTACTGTGGAATAGGGCCCTTAGACTTGTTTTTTAACAAGTGGGATGTTACTAAGATCGGACATAGTAGACGACTTGATGTCAGTATGTATTGGGTAGATGAATAATAAGGAACATACATATACATACATATATATATATATATATATATATATATATGAGATGTGACATTGTATGGAGATTTGGCGAGTATTAACGTAAATCTATATAGTAGAAGTTTAACGTTCTTCAGATTATTGTATATATTTGAATAAGAAAAAAAGATCTTTATGGAACAATCCATAGATTAATTTCAGATGCTTCATTTAGTCCTCCAGGATATAGTGTATTTAATTTGTATATCCAGAACATCTCTTGTGGCTTCAATGTGAGAAAGCGATTTTGTGCACTGGATGGTATACAGTCGATCGGACATCCTGTAAAGCTAAAGAAATCGGTGTTATGACAACGATTTCTATAGCTTCACAGTATGTCCGATCGACTGTATACTCAAACAGGTCACCTGACATCAGCTAGTGTTATTTACTATTTTTATGTTTACATTCTTACTATTGTATGTATTTTAATGCTTTCCTAATCAATAAGGTCCTTTTAATAGTCCCAATTTCCTGCCAGCATCTGGCATATAAACGGCCTGCTTCCTACTGTTTACTGACTTGAGAAAGGGGTCCCCTGTACCCCGAAACATGTTGTCCCTTGAGACAAATAAATGTGTTTTTAGTAATACCGGCTTTGGACTTTGTCCCATATCTACTGTCGGCCAGCGCCGGTAAAGGTTTCATCTACATCCACCGCTGCCAACTGCGGAAATTCGACACCCCACCACTCTGCATGACAGTATTGCAGTCACCCAATACCAAAATAAGACATTCAGGTTTACTTTGACTGTATCCAAACAAGACCTCCAATACCGTTGCTTTAAACTTGGGAGGAATATAAATAAATGCTAGAATACATATCATTTCCTCTACCCTCCAATTTAAGAAAACAAACCAACCCTCCCTATCGATTTCTTGATCATAAAGCTGCCACACCAGGTTCCTATGGATCAGTACCGATAACCCCCAGTGCATAGTTGGAAAAGGTGGTGTGGTAATGGTGGGACCACCAACGTTTACTGTATCTGATACCATATGCGTTTCAACCAAACACACGATACATGGTAAAATATCTGAACACAGTTTAATCTAACACAGTAAATGCCACTCTTCACCACATGAACTAACCCTTTTACGTTCCAAGTCAGTATCTTAAAAGACCCATTCACGAGTAATAAAGCAGGCCACGTTAAATGCATGAAATATACTGAACTGAGCGATATTAGAAAGTATCTGTGGGTTATTACACAAAACATGGTGACCGGTTCCTGAACTGAGCGATATTAGAAAGTATCTGTGGGTTATTACACAAAACATGGTGACCGGTTCCCTTTATTGCAATTTTCCTTAAAGAGTCACTGTCGTGAAATTTTTTTTTTTGCAGAAATCAACAGTTCAGGTGATTTTAAGAAACTTTGTAATTAGGTTTATTAGCCGAAAAATGAATTTTTATCATTGTTCTCCTATGGAGAGAGTGAAAAGAGACACCAAAACAGGACAACAAAGAGTTAATTAAAAGCTACATCAACCCTCTCTCCTCTGATGTCACCACTGACCTATATGACCTCTGAATAGCACTCTAAATAGCTCCCCTGAGTAATCCTTTGTTCTCTGTTTTCTTTTTTTTTTTTAAATCAGATCTTTTTTATTGAAACAAAAAAAGCTAAGACAGTTGACCATTGGTCATTCGTTATGGGACCCCCATCCATCTCCCACTGCTCCTTGATTGTCAGAGGTCTGCTGGACATAAAGACGAATGCGGTAAATTAAAATCCTCCTGTAAATGGGCGAAAGACTTGAAGGCTCCCTCATGAAATAGCTGCGAGAGAACATTCGAGCCATTCTGTTCCCAAAACAAAGCTCCATCCAATTTGAGCAGGTGCGGGAACCCAGGATTGCACCACAGCGAAGTGTATTTAGTATATTGTCCGCACTCTAAAAAGCGCTTTATCTGTGCCCAGACTTTACGCAGCATGGGCAGTAGAATTGGTACGTCCGGGGCCTGGTCTGAGATGCGATCTCCAACAGACATATTGGGACTCTGCCTCCAGACAATTGTTGAAAGAGTAGCCCTGTAGGGGCCATATATTCCGATACACCCCAACCCCGAAGCTGCTGAAATTGTGCAGCAAGGTAATATAGATATGGGTTAGGGACAGCTAGGCCACCTCTGTCCTTTCCCCGTTGCAATGTGTCCAACCTAATTCTAGGTGTCTTTCCATACCATATAAGCTCTCTGAACAGGGACTGAATTCGCTTAAAATGCACCATTGGCACCCAGACTGGCGCAATATGTAGAATATAGAGGAGTTGCGGCATCAAAATCATTTTAATCAGGTTGGCCCTGCCCGCCACCGAAAGAGGAAGTTTACGCCATATTTTTAATTTTCTGAGCAGATTTTGTTAGTAAGGGGAACAAGTTAAGAGAGCGGTATTAGAGACGCCCGTGACTATCTGAATGCCCAAATACCGAAATTGAGACACTATAGGGATGGAGACGTCACCCACCCGTAGCTGGTTAGGAAGGGGATCTAGGGGTAACAGTGCCGACTTGTCTCAATTAATTAGTAAACCGGAATATTTTCCAAAAGGTACTTATAAGGTTCATGACAGGCTAAAAAAGAGCGATACACATCCCCTAGGAACAGTAACATATCATCAGCATATAATGCTATACGATCCTCCATGTCGCCATGTCTGAACCCAACTATATCATCTGAGGCTCGGACCAAACAGGCCAACGGCTCTATTGCCAGGGCGAAAAGAAAGGGGGATAGGGGACACCCCTGTCTAGTTCCCCATTGTAAGGGTATGTACTCTGTTTTCTGCTGCTGACATTTCTCCTCCGTCTCTTTTCCCCACTCCCCTCTCCATAGAACAGACAGGATGCCTCTGATTGAGATTTCCTGATTCTGAGCAGTGGATGACAGAAAGGAGAGGAGGAAGGGGACCTGGGAAAAGGCTTTTTAAATGCAGATAATGGCATATTTGCCTAATAAACCCAATTACAAAGTTTCTTAAAGTCACCTGGACTATTGATTTCTGCAAAAAAAAAAAAAAAAAAAAATTTAAATTCAGGACAGTGACTCTTTAAGGACGGGCACAATTTTCGCTTTTGCATTTTCGTTTTTTCCTCCTTGTGTTTAAAAGGCCATAGCACTTGCATTTTTCCACCTAGAAACCCAAATGAGCCCACTAATTGTACTTTGCAATGACAGGCTGAATTTTTGCATAAAGTACACTGCAAAACCAGAAAAAAATTCAAAGTGTAGTGAAATTGAAAAAACGCATTTCTTTTATTTGGGGGGTATTTGTTTGTACGCCATTCACCCTGGGCTAAAACGGACTTGTTATGCATGTTCCTCAAGTAGTTACGATTAAAATGATATGTAAAATGTATAACTTTTTTTTTATCTGATGGCCTGTAAAAAATTCAAACCATTCAAACAAATATACGTTCCTTAAAATCGCTCTATTCCCAGGCTTATAGCGCTTTTATCCTTTGGTCTATGGGGCTGTATGAGGTGTCATTTTTTGCACCATGATGTTTACTTTCTATCAGTACCTTGATTGCGCATATACGACTTTTTGATCGCTTTTTATTACATTTTTTCTGGATTTGATGCGACCAAAAATGCGCAATTTTGCATTTTGGGATTTTTTTTGCGCTGACGCCGTTTACCGTGCGAGATCAGGAATGTGATTAATTAATAGTTCGGGCGCTTACGCACGCGGCGATAGCAAACATGTTTATATATTTACTTTTATTTAAAACATGGGAAAAGGGGGGTGATTCAAACTTTTATTAGCGGAGGGGGCTTTTTACTAATAACAATACTTTTAGAGGAGCGATCTCCCCACTAGACACCAGGGAACGGATGCCTCCGGTAATCGGAGGCAGCTGTCAACTCTGACAGCTGCCTCCGATTACCTTATTAGCGGGGACAGCGATCAGACCGTGCCCGCTAATAGCCGCGGTCCCGGGCTACTCGCGCCACCCGGGATCGCGGCAGTTCAGAGCGGGGTCGCCGCACGGCCCCGCTCTGAACACCTCATAGGGACATATGACGTACGGGTACGTCATATGTCCCTAAGAGGTTAAAGAGAATGTGTCATCAGAAAATAAAGAAAAACTTCCTGTCAGAGGAAGTGGTCATGGTGAAAATCACTAAAAAGGTTCAAAAAAGTCCTGGATACATTTCTGTAATAGTGTAATAACATTATAGGTTTAGATAGAGATGGGTAATTGACCTAGGAATTTGTTTTTGTTGTTCTAAAATTTTCTCCATAGGAAAGCTGGCATCTACCTCATGAGTTTTTTTTCCTTTGGATCAATTCTGCATGGTGATAACCTGAACTGGATAAACATGTCTTTTTTCAGCATTACAAGCTATGTTACAATGATAATTTAGAAACATACCAATAAGCTCTTCCGGGCTTCTGTCCATGAATCTCTCACAGAGTCGGATAAAAGTTTCAGTGTTTTCTGGTGTTGGACATTCCCCATGTCTACAGAACAAAAATCATTACTGATTTATTATAGCAGGTTTTATTCTAGCGCTCCGTATTTATTACAACTTACATATCTTAATCAACGATTTTAGAGACCAAAAAGTTTAATCTAGAAGCAAGAAGAATATTTTGTATGATCACGTAAGAACAACTCTGCACTTACTATAGGAAATCCCTTACAGGAAATTAATAACCCCTATTTTTTTGCCTTTTTAGAGCAAAATGTTCTCTTCTCTAGCTAAAAGTGGATGTGGCTATCTGGTGTACTTTGTGCCACATTTTCAAACCTTCTGCACCACTTTTGGTTTAAAACAGTGGCACAAACTTACGATCAACTTTGGTGTGTTAAAGGTTGTGATCTTAGACATTTAAAGGTACATTTCCTTTAAGCTTTGCCTATGGATAGAACAGTGCCAACACGTGGAAGCTGTCCAGTCCAGTTCCCGTGTACAGCACCATTCTATTCACGGGCTGAAGCAGTGGAGGCGGGCCGGCCTGCCTGCCCCCAGTGGAAGGAAGCCCCCACCTCTCTATTACGTGGCTCCATTGATTATAATGGAGCCGTGTCATAGAGGGCGGGGGTTACCACCCACGGGGGCGGGCCGGCCCACCTCCAGTGCTTCAACCCCAGCCAGTGTTCATGAATAGAACAGTGCCATAGTAAATATAAAAAAAAAAAAAAAAAAAAAAAAAAAAGACTGCAGCACTGGCTTCCCTGCGCCGGTGCTGTTCTATCCAAGGGCAAAACTTAAAACAAAATGTACCTAATGGTACATTTGCTTTGAACTAGCAAAACGTATAGAATACAGATCCTTGTTTTCCAGCATGCAAGCTGTGTGAGATGGGACACACACATTAATATCACTATGCTACTTCTTTATTTCTGTGAGATGGTTAGGGAGCAGTAAGACTATGTTGGTTCCTCAGGTGTGCTACAAATAACCACTTATTTTTACACATTTTGTAATCTCGATGCATCACATTTGAAAATGTGGCAAATAGAACAATGGAGCAGCAATGAAAGAAAATGGCTTTAAACAACTTTTTTGCTATCCCCAAAGAGGGATTTAAGACATAACATTTTAGGTTTCCATTTTAACCCCCTTAGTGTAGTGACTGGCCAATCTTGGAGTTATCAATCAGGCAATTTTCTAACAATTTTCTTGTTTTTTGTTGGAAATTTTTTACTTTTTAATGGTGCCATTTTGGGATTCAAGTAATGGGATAAAATGTCACTTCTTTTTTAATATTAAACATGCGCTATTCAGCATGCAGAAATCACATAATATATGTATGCATTAGGGCACAACGAATAAAACGATAACAAATTTGTATAGTATTACCACTTTGACAAAATAGAAACTTTTTTCTTAAAAAAAAATTCTTGACACATTCCAAGTTATATAGCTTTCTAATTATAGAAATAGTATAGTTTTTATTGATATAATTTTTTACTTATATATGACTTTTCGATCTCTTTTGTTGTTTTTTCACCCCACAGTCGATTAACAAAATACAGCTTTTTTTTTCAGGGAACCAATCACAATAAAATGGCCCCTGCAGCTATAAATACATATGTTATAAAGCCCCCCAGCACTGTTTCCAATCATATAAGGAATCGCTATTGGTCCACTCCCCGCTGAGCATGGGCTTCTCCCGACTCATTCTTACGATCGTTCAGGGCCTCAACACTCACCATGTTTTTTGGCATTCCTGGGTCCATGCAATGGAGGCAAATCTACAGCAAAGCAGCTGGACAATCGTGAAAATGGTTCTACATAACAACCTTGGAAATAATACAATGACATATAACTTACCCTTTGCAGTTAAGCTTTATGTACTTTATTCCTTCCTTTTCAATATCATTCCGATCATAGAATCTGGTAGTATTGGTTAAATCAACTAAGAGACCCATTTTTACCTACAAAGAAAGGAAAAAACACATTAGTCTCTAGGAGAATATTCTTCTCCTCCAATGCTACTATTCACTTTAGGATTCTGCACCTACATTTCTGTGGTGAACTATAATTCGCTAAGAAATATTTATAAAAATAACCAATGCTAAACATAAATATTAGATTTTAAAAGGCTATGGATACCTTTAAAATGTTCTTACTTTTGTGTATCTACAGCCTCTGCAGCTTACTTGCTTCTCTATAGACAGTCCATGTGATTCTCCCCTACAAAATGGCTTCTGTATCATTCATACACCGCACAGGAAAACATACACTGTCAGGAATATATGGATACAGCCCATGGCTCCATGATTTCCAGGACTCCCTAAGGCAGCATCCAACTTCTGTAGCCGCTGGGAATCAAATGTTGAGCGTTCAGGTTCGGACAACGTTGCTGAACCCTAACAGTTTGGTAGGTCTGCTCACCACTACTCAGGATAGCTATCAGTCATAGCTGAAAGGTAGGGCTGGGAACACTCTAAGGCTACGTTCACACAACATTCATTTATGAAAACAAAAGCAGTTCTTTACATAGTAAAATGTGTTGCATTGCAGTCAATGCAAACAACGCCTGTTGGTCACACAATGTGTTGAACCGCCAACAATGTTTGCCACGGCCATTGAAGTAATCGACTTATCAATTATTTCCATCCGTTGTGCATTGTTTTCAATGCAATTTTCAACGCAACAACGTCAATTGTTTTTGAGTGCCAAACAACGGCTGTTGTCCGTATGGTGTGTGAACATAGCCTTAATGTAGAAAACTCTGGGCACTTAAAGAGAGTACATTTCCAGGGCAGTTATGTTTTGACTTACGCTTGACAAAGGGGAATCGTCCCTCGTAACATAATAGACTGTTAGGCGTTACCGGAAATCCCCTTGAATTTCTTATTGTCACTGTTGTTTGTATAAACTTTTGATACGTCATATAAACATGTCAAAAGTTTTGATCGATCCGGGTCTGAGTGTTCAGACCCGTACCGATCATAAGAATGAGCGGGGAGAGGATCTGTGTAAGGAAAAAAAAAAGGAAGTCGGGCTCCATAGACCTATATTATGAACCTGACTTTTTTTTCTAACACAGAGCAGGGTGAGAACGTGCTGCACCGCATCCTCTCCTACAGGTATGAACAGTCCTGTTTGCAGGAGAAGGATTTCTTTATTCTGGCTTAGCATTTGCCTGCATTGTAATTGTATGCAGCCAACGGCCGAGCGGGAAGAGCTTTGTCTCCTGCGTGGGCCCCTCGGCAGGATTTTTGCAGCGTATCCTGCCACCTGCTCCAGATGATGGTACCCTTTAAAGCTGGATTTGCACTTTGTGATTTCTATAAGTATTTTCAGTTCATTCAAATCAGACATCTCTTACAAAAACAGAAATAGCCCCCAAACCCCAAAAAGAAATTAATCTACAGGAATTCCATAAATGGCAAGGTTTTAACAAAGGTCTTAACCTTAAAAAAAAAAAAAAAAAATCCTGGCGCTTTTGTTTAATAGATCGGACAATTACGCAATTACACAATTACGTATATGATATATTTATTTATTTAGGGGGTTGATTTAAATTTTTATTGGTGGAGGGGCTTTGGGGGAATTTTAAATGCAATCATTAGATTGCATACACTTATCATTGATATGCCAGAGGCATAGCATTGATCAGTGTAATAGGCGCTCTGCTCATTGGGCCTGCCTGTGGCAGACTTAATCAACAGAAGGTCGATCGGACGCCTGGAGGAAGGTAAGAGACCTCCGGCAATCTGACACAACGATCGGGACCCCCACAGTCATTGCGGGGGTCCCAATCGGTAAGTGACAGAAGCCGCTCCTATCACTTACACTTAAAAGCTGGGTTCACACACTGTATACTTCAGGCAGTATTTGGTCCTCAAGTCAGGTCCTCATAGCAACCAAAACCAGGAGTGGATTGAAAACACAGAAAGGCTCTGTTCACACAATGTTGAAATTGAGTGGATGGCCGCCATATAACAGTAAATAACTGCCATTATTTCAATATAACAGCCGTTGTTTTAAAATAACAGCAAAAATTTGCCATTAAATGACGGCCATCCACTCAATTACAACATTATGTGAACAGAGCCTTTCTGTGTTTTCAATCCACTCCTGGTTTTGGTTGCTATACAGCCTCACAAATACAGCCTCAAATATACATAGTGTGAACCCAGCCAAACACTGCGATTGCCCTGCAATCGCGGAATTTAAGGGGTTAATGACAGGATGCAGCGCGATCGATGCAGCCTGTCATTAACGGTGAGGGCCTGGCTGCTAATTTCAGCCTTCCCCACCTGCTTTGAAGCGCACTTCGCTCTGGAGCGTGCTTCATAGCTGGATATACACCCAGGACGTACCTGTACGCAAAGGGTCGTCTGGTGACAGGCGGCCAGGGGTTAAAGGGGGTATCCAGCTGTTAAAATTTTTGCATATATTGTTGGACTGTTGGTAAACATAATAAACATGTTATGCTTACATGTCTGCGCTTCCCCAATGTCGCCTCTCTGGGTCCCCTGCTAACTGCATCTCCGCTAGGGAGAGACAGCCTGCTTAGCAAATTATTGGCTAAGACAGAACAGCCCCACGGCCAGTGATTGGCTGAGCAGGCTGTCACTCCCGAGATGAATTTGTCTCAGAAGTAGCAGAGAGGTAGGAATAACATGTTTATTATGTTAACCAACAGGCCAGCAATGTATATAAAAAAAAATGTAACAGCTGGATAACCCCTTTAAGTAAACCTATGACTTACTGACTGATGGAAAGAAAAGAGTGTCAGAAATTGTCATACATAAGTAACATTGGACTTTCACACTTGGATGTCGGATCTTTAAGCAGTGTCAACCACGTTGAACTTATGTGCAGAATTCACATGAGATGGTACCTCACCCCCTCCAGGTTATCTCACATCCAACTATTCCAAAATATGTTGGAGAGGTTATGGCCAAGTTGCTATCCAAATCCCTACGTGGTGGTCTTACCCCAATATAACAAAATGCTGGGGTGAGGTTTTTTATGTCATTTCAGAAATAAATTTAGCTCCAACACACAAAACCCCTTCACTTGCAATTCTAGATCTCCACCTGGTGTACGAGCGTGCTCTTTGACTTGCCGATAGTTGGACTCCCTGACCTCTGTACAGGCCTGTCTGCAGGGTGATAGCTTAAAGGAGAAGTCCGCCCATTTTAAAAATTTGGAAGCTGCCAGTGGCTATCACAACTTGGGGAAAAATGCCTCTCCTGTCTGATGGACTGGCCGCTTAGCTAATCAAAGACTGGAGCGGTATCCCGCCCAAGTCAGTGACTGGCTGAGTGGCCAGACCATCAGCCATGTTGTGACGTGTCAGCACCGAAGATCCGGTTGCCTGGCAGCAGTCCCGAGTCCGGTCCCTTCGCTCACCGGAGGCACGTGGAGAGGTAAGTACGTACTCCTGACTAAATTCCTTGCTGTACCTGCAGGATTTAAAAAATGGTCGAACTGCTGACTGCTGCGCTTTAAAAGTCCTACTGGTCCACTTGGCAGAACGCACAAATTACATTTCATCTACGGAATAATTGCAGATATTAGTACAGGAATAAAGATATGTTTTCCTCTTCTAATGTAAAATGATGTCTTCTAGCAGGGGAATACCTCATACCTTTAGACTCTTCAGGTAGTTTGACAGCATGCTCGGGTTAAATCTATTCTCCTCAGGAACCTGATCATCATATTTGGGTCCCAGCATAGTCTTCAAAGGTAAAAATTTCCCTAAGAAGAAAGCAAAAAAAAAAGCATTAATAGGAAATTCCTATAGTGGGACGGTCACCAATTGCTGTACAATGTTGCTGATGATACCAGTTGTGAAGCAGAGAGCTGAAGGGGATCTGCCAATATATGCCATCAATCCCCCACCAGTGCCATTTTCAGCTGCCAAACACTTCCTGCTCTCATAGGAAAAGCCAACCAGCCAACCAATGGCTAACGTAAGCAAGCATTTCCTACTTATCAAAAGGAGAGTAGAAAGCGATCGACAGCAGGAAGCAGCACAGGTGAGTCCTCCCCACTCAGAGGTCTTTTCAATATAAAATAAATCCTCTGGAAAACCCCTGTAACCTGTAGGTCGTGGATTGCCTAATGTTGCGTTTACACTGAACGATTATCGTTCGAATCTTCGCATTTGAGCGATAATCATACCGTGTAAACACAGCAAACGATCAAACGACGTGCGAGAAATCGTTCATTTTGATCTTTCAACATGTTCTTAAATCGTCGAAAATTCGCAGACCACTTAGTGTGACAAATAGGCTTAAGCGATCTTACAAACGATCGCAATAACGATTTTTCTTACGAATTTTCAAACGATTTTTCTAACGATTTATTAGTCTACACGCTGATCGTTATAAAAAACAAATTGTTGCTTCAAAATCGTTAAACGATCGATTGGGCGAATTATCGCTCTGTGTAAAGGTAGCATTACATAGAGGCTTCATGACATATAGTCCCATGTTATGTCTCTGGGATCTACAGGGTCACAGCGAGGCTACTGATGTAGAGACACTTCTGATCCTGTCCATCAAACATGGTAGAAAGTGAAACTGGCTCAGTTGCCCCTAGCAACCAATCAGATTCCACCTTTCATTCCTCAGACTCTTTGGAAAATGAAAGGTGGAATCTGATTGGTTGCTAGGGGCAACTGGGCCAGTTTCACTTTCTACCATGTTTGAGAAATCTCCCCCTCTGGGTCCATTTACACAGAAAGATTATCTGACAGATTATCTGCCAAAGATTTGAAGCCAAAGCCAGGAATGAATTTGAAAAGAGGAAAAATCCCTGTTCCCGGTTTATAGTCTGTTCCTGGCTTTGGCTTCAAATCTTCGGCAGATAATCTGTCAATTAATCATTCTGTGTAAAGGTACCTTTAGGGTGCCTTTACACAGAGAGATTTACCTGACAGATTTTTTAAGCCAAAGCAAGGAATGGATTTGAAAACAGGAAAAATCTCAGTCTTTCCTTTATGACCTGTTCCCGGTTTATAGTCTGTTACCGGCTTTGGCTTCAAAAATCTGCTAGATAAATCTCTCTGTGTAAAGGCACCCTTAGATGCAGAGGTCATTCCCAGTCTCTAGGGAGCCTGACAAAGAGAGAATTGCGACCTGTAAGTATTTTGAAAAGTTATAAATGTGATCAAATAAGACTCCACTTAAAATATATCATCAAAATTCTCCAAGTCATTGTATATTAAAAAAAAAAAAATAAAAAAAATAAAAAAACAACAACTTTGACACATCACACAAACACACAGTGAAAGGTTTTGATCATTTAGGATCTGACTGCAGGAGACATGCTCCATAGAGTTACAATGCAGCCTGCACTAACAATTGGGGGAAGGGGGGGTCTAAACATCAAAACCTTTACCATGTCTGTGTGACACGTCAGAAGTTTTTTAAAAAGTGACAGCGACACTTATATGTACCTGAAAATAAAATAAATTCTATAATGCACCAAGTCAACCCCTTAAAAACTTGTTTTAAGCAGAAGTTCTCTTCTCAATAAGTAATGCTCTAACCACCAGATAGGGAATAACAAGCGGATTCATGGACGTCCAACCCCCGCCGATCCCAACAAGAATGACAAAATTGTCCCCAAAATAAAAAGAGCATATGCACATGTGGCCATTCATTCTCTATGGGGGCTCCAAACATTCCCAAGTCAGGAAAACATTTTGTCTGTGTTCTTGTATTGGGACCAACCTGCTTATTGTTCCCTTTTACTGTGAATGGGGGGGGGGGCTTTTCGAGATGTCAGTGTGACTATCCCTTTAATTCTGTGAAGGTACTAAAAAAAAAAAATTGATATTACAATATTCATACCAACCCACATAATAAACATGGCATAGTAGACAATGGGAATGCAAAACAATACTAGTAACGGACAAGTAAAGCTGGCACACATGGTGTAGTGCCTAATGACCCCTCCTTGCCTAGTGCCCCTGGCGCCCCCTGCAGGTCTGGCCATAGGATTACACCTATCCATCACATATGGAGGGGATGCTGACACTGGCTCAGTACTACAGGTGATTTAACCCTATAAGATCCTATACGCCATGGGTGACAATACAAGAAGACTATTCAATGCTACTGTATACTATCTGTCACTGCCATTGTATTCTATATGCTACTGTATACTATCTGTCACTGCCATTGTATACTATATGCTACTGTATACTATCTGTCACTGCCATTGTATTCTATATGCTACTGTATACTATCTGTCACTGCCATTGTATACTATATGCTACTGTATACTATCTGCCATGTTGTCAGAGCACTGTAGAAGGCAGGCAGGTGCAGTAATGATGACACCCCCAGGAGTAGTAGTAGCATGGAGCGCCAGACCACATGACTAGAGAGAAGCGTGCTGCCCCATTTACCTGCCACTGGCTGTCCCCTGCGAGGGCAGTTTAGCCACCTGGGCGGTATCTTGTTATGAGCCATGCTGCTCTAACTCAGGGGAGGAGGAGGATGGAGGAGAGAGCAGCAGACTACACTGATATTATTGTTCCTGGAGGCTCTGCCGTCACGTGACACCGCTCCAAACCACTCACACAGCGGCAAGCTCGCACTGTGACGTCACCCCCTTACGTAACGGAACAAGGGCTCCCACCGGGATCCCGCGTCTCGCAAACCCCATTCAAAGTGGTGCACTCAGCCCACAATGCACTGCGGCACCAGGCTCCGCAATGCTTCCGGGATAGGGAAACTTCCGGTGCAAACCGTATGGGTGGTGGAGACATCTAGCGGGGAACGGTAGTACTGCGTGACAGGTGTGACGAATGTGTGGGAATACGGCTGCATACGTTTTATCGTCTGAACGTTTATTTACCGAGGTATAAGCGCCGGTAACGGCAAAGTAATGTATGGTGGGTAGATGTGAGACCTGTGTGAGGACGGACCGTGTGTGTAGACGCCGCAGTCTGAGCCACAAGTGGATGGAACACAGAACAAGCTGCACAGCTGCCATCACTGTACAAAGACTGAGAGAAGACTGACCAAAACTGAGACAAACTGCTGCTCATAGCAACCAATCACAGCTCACCATGCTGAAGTTGGTTTCTTATTCACAGGATTTTTTCCTCGCTTTTTTAGGCCGTGTTCACATGGCATAAGACACTGGCCATTCTGTGACCCAGCCAGGTCACTGAACGGCCGGCGTCAGAGAAGATCATCCTGGGCGATCCCATGCGCACCCGAATCCCAATTCCCTGCTGCACACAATATGCCATCCACAAGCTCCATTATGCACTGACAGGCTAGGACGGAGCGTATACAATGTGTCTACACTTCAGCCGGGATTCTCTTTAACTGCAGAAATACATAAGTTCTGCAACAACGGCCGTGATAACTACAGAACTTACATTACATTACTGGAAAAACCCTCCCTAGACCCATCCTGTGCTGGCAACTATAGACCTGTCTCTAATCTTCCTTTTATCTCCAAACTCTTGGAACGCCTGGTCTATTCCCCCATTACCCGCTACCTCTCTGACAATTCTCTCCTTGACCCCCTACAGTCCGGCTTCCGTCCTCACCACTCTACAGAAACTGCCCTTACTAAAGTCTCTAACGATCTCCTCACCGCCAAATCTAAAGGTGACCATTCACTTCTCATTCTCCTGGATCTATCTGCAGCATGTGACACTGTAGACCACCAGCTCCTCCTCTCCACGCTCCGCTCTATCGGCCTCAAGGACTCTGCTCTTTCCTGGTTCTCCTCCTATCTCTCCGACCGCTCCTTTAGTGTATCACTTTCTGGCTCCACGTCATCTTCTCTCCCTCTTACAGTCGGGGTTCCTCAGGGATCAGTCCTGGGCCCTCTCCTTTTCTCACATTACACTTTACCCATCGGACAAATCATCAACAAGTTTGGTTTTCAGTACCATCTATATGCTGATGATACCCAGCTGTATACCTCCTCCTGTAATATCACCCAGCTATATACCATCTCTATGCTGATGATACCCAGCTGTATACCTCCTCCTGTGATATCACCCAGCTATATACCATCTCTATGTTGATGATACCCAGCTGTATACCTCCTCCCGTGATATCAGCCCCGCTCTTCGACAGAACACCAGCAACTGTCTGTCTGCCGTCTCTAACGCTATGTCCTCCCTATTCCTAAAACTAAACCTTTCTAAGACTGAGCTTCTTGCCCCCCACCTGACATCTCCATCTCTGTCTGTGGTGCAACCACAACCCCTACACAACAAGCCTGCTTCCTTGGGGTTATAGAATGCATTACCCAAGACTGTCAGGCTCACCTCCAATACACAAAGCTTCAAACGTGTCCTCAAAAAACTGATCTGTTCAAGCAGGCTTACCAGGTTCCCTAATTTGACTGCTACCCTCAAACCACCACCACCACACGCAAACAGACACATACATACATGCACATACATACACACACACACACACCAAGCATTTAAGCACTTAGACCTGTGCATGCAAGCATTAGATGGTGACAGGTTCACCCCCCCTTACCTGCACTGCCTTATTTATAAAGATGCCCGGACCATAAGAACAATGATGCACTTTGCCCCTCTGCCATTTTGTTTCGCACCCCCTCCTGATAGTGTGTAAGCTCATGCATGCGAGCAGGGCCCTCACTCATGTATGGATAATTATATGTAGATCTCTGTAAAGTCTATTTTTGTCTATGTATGTACCCCAGAATTGTAAAGTGCTGCGGAATCTGTTGGCGCTATATAAATTAAAATTATTATTAGTGTGGACATAGCCTTAGGCCAGGTTCACACGTAACGCATCCGCTGCGGATACTTGCCCATTCACTTCAGGGGGCTGATATACTCGCAGGGGGATTGTCATCCCGCTGCCAGTACAGTGCTGGCCAAAAATATTGGCATCCCTGCAATTCTGTCAAATAATACTCAATTTCTTCCAGAAAATGATTGCAATCACAAATGCTTTGGTAATAATGTGTTCATTTATTTTACTTGCAATGAAAAAAACACAAAAGAGAATGGAAAAACAAGTGCAAATCATTGATCATTTTACACAAAACTCCAAAAATGGGCCGGACAAAAGTATTGGCACCCTCAGCCTAATACTTGGTAGCAAATTCTTCTCAGGCAAATTGCTTGCGGTCCCAAACGGCCATTTTGAGATCTCTTCACAGGTGTCTATGGGATTCAGGTCTGGACTCATTGATGGCCACTTTAAAAGTCTCCAGTGCTTTTTCTGAAACCATTTTCTAGTGCTTTTTGAAGTGTGTTTTGGGTCATTGTCCTGCTGAAAGACCCATGACCTCTGAGGCAGACCCAGCTTTCTTACACTGGGCCCTACATTATGCTGCAAAATTTGTTAGTAGTCTTAAGACTTTATAATGCCATGCACACGGTTAAAGGAAATGTACCATCAGGCCTGGGCTGAAGCGCTGGAGGTGGGCCGACCCACCCCCAGTGGGAGGAAACCCCCACCCCTCTATGACATTGCTTCATTAGAATCAATGGAGCTGTATCATAGAGGAACGGGGGTTTCCTCCCATCGGGGGTGGGTCGGCCCGCCTCCAGTGCTTCAGCCCAGGCCTGATGGTACAGTCCCTTTAAGCAGTCCGCCATGTTTGACTGTAGGGACAGTGTTCTTTTCTTTGAAAGGCCTCTTTTTTTTCCCTGTAAACTCTATGTTGATGGATTTTCCCCAAAAGCTCTACTTTTGTCTTATCTGACCAGAGAACATTCTTCCAAAAAGTTTTTGGCTTTCTCAGGTAAGTTTTGGCAAACTCAAGCCTGGCTCTTTTTATGTCTCTGGGTCAGAAGTGGGTTTTTCCTGGGTATCCTACCTTAGAGTCCCTTTTCGTTCAGACACCGACGGATAGTACCCTCAGACTGCAGGGCAGCTAGAACTTGTTTTGATGTTAGTCAAGGTTTTTGCAGAAATCAATAGTACAGGCAATTTTAATAAACCCCCTCATTAAATTAAATAAAAACTGTCAATTGCTGTATCATTCATTAGGGTGTTTTGCAGTGCAAAACTGAACCTCTTAGTGTCAGAAAACCGATCCCGTTTGATCGCTACTGCGTTTTAAAGAACAGCTTTATTCTGTCCGCATGGGCAAGGGAGTTCCACGTTTAATAGATCATGTGAGAACAGCTCACAATGGAGATACCAAGCTTCTACAATTTATTGGCTTAGAAAGAGTTAATCCTCCAGCTGACGGTTCCGACAGACTTAAATATTTGCTAAAAAGTGAAATGCTGTGGATTTTAAAGCCTGACGCTACTGGCCCGAGTGGCCTTAATGAAAGGAATGACGTGAATACTTTGTTGCCTTGATATTCTATCTTTACATTGTTTCATATGCTTGCTTACCTCATACCTACGTGTATACCTCCTCTTCACATCACGTGTTCCAAGCCAGTTGGAAGCACCGTGTTGGGTGTGAAACAATTGTTGCTCCTTCTGTGAACGCACCTGCTAAACTCCTTCCCCCTCCCCAGCTAAAGTCTTCGGTGTCTCTGCAATAAACCCACTGCATACTACAGATCAGTGAGTGCTATTCCTTTGTACCACATTATCTCCTTGTACCGTTCAAGCACAGCGAACTCTAGGGTTTGACACCATTCTTTGCTGATGTTCTCCTTCATTTCCCTGTCCCGTTGCGTGCTTCAAATCAGTTGGTGCCAGTTGCTCCACTCTCCACTACCTGTTTATATGTTTTATGCCATTGTTCCACCAAGGTCCACTGTTGTCCATGGCTGCAATTGGATGATTGACTGGCCGATTGACAAAATTTTAAACTTTTAATCTATGTTCACACTACGTAAAAGTATGGCCGTTGTTGCCGATGGCAACAACGGCCGTACTTTTGGCACGGTGGAACAATGCCTTACTGTCAATGGGATCCCGGCCGGAGCATATTCACATTGTATGCGCTCTGGCCCGGGATCCCGTACGGGGATGGAAATAACTGACATGTCAGTTTTCTGCGGCCGCAATTCAATAAATTGCGGCCGTAGGAAACCCTGTCAGTTCACACTATGAAGCGAGCGGCTCCGGCCGCTTGCTTCAGAGTGTGCAGAGGGAAGCTCTGATGCGCCCACATCAGAGCTCTGCGGCCAGACAGATCATCCGGCCGGTACTTAAGTACCGGCCTCGATGATCCGGGCAGAGACTAGCCGTTCCGGATCACAGAATGGCCGGATGTTCACGTTGTGTGAACATAGCCTTACAAGAACATGCATTAACAAAGTCATCACCCTGTAATAGTCCCAGTACTGTAGCTACTATAGTTTGGCTGTGTTATTGAAATTCGTTAAGAGTTTGATTCACGAATCTTAATGAGTTTGATCAAAAATTTGTGAACCTCACAAATCAAGTGTTTGTCTGCTCATCTCTAGTCGAAATGTTGCTGTATTTTGCAAGGGATGCAATAAATTCTCAGTTTGGACACCATCTATGGCTGATGTTAGATTCTCTTTTTCTACTTGAATTCTACCTCTACCAGGGATTGTAGGCTACTAGCCTGCATCCACCAACATCTACCTGGCCTATTGGGTTGTACTGTAGTATGTGCCATTGAACTTTACAATATAAATAAATAAAAACTGCCGCTTCCTCATACCAAAGTGCGTGTAAATTAGGGGCCTGCCACCCCAGCAACAATGTCCAATGTGAATACACACACAAATGCCAATGCAAGTCAGTTCATAGATAGAAACAAGTCGGCACTACTACGGCTTCTATTACACAAGTAGCTTCGCCAGCAGCGTATATAGCAAAAGTTCACTCTTACATCCACCTTATCATGCGGTGCAGCAATCGGACAAAGTTCAGTAATAACTTGTAAAGTGCTAGGCAAGAAATAGAAAAAATTCCGAGTGCACTCACCGGTGCGCCGATCAGTAGGCGTGAAACAGCTGTAATCCCTGGTGGAAGGTGTTGGCGTCCTCCTTTCCCTCTCCCCATGAATTTACACTGCGCTAATATGCGCGAATAAAAGGATATTTCATCTACACCACCGGTGAGTGCACTCGGAATTTTTTCTATTTCTTGCCTAGCACTTTACAAATGCCAATGCGATTTTTCTTTCTTTAAATGCAAATTTTCACATCTTACATGTAGTAAACATTTCACCCTTGGTGCAAAATATCGCTTGTGAACGAGGAAGAAATGAATAAAGTCCACGGCTCACATGGAGCTCTTACGGTCCTCTCGAAGCAAGGTCTTGACGTCCGCGTTCACATGCTAGCTGTCTTTAGATTAGAAAATTATTAAATAGTCATTGTTTTTTTCTGAGTTTCTTAGGCCAGGTCCCTGAGGAGGCAGAGCGTAAAAAAATGGCGGCATTCTAGCGGCAGCTGAGGTGCCAATTGTGTGTATTTTTAGGAATATACTCTTATTCCACTTCTAGGTTTTACTTGTATTGTGATCATTGTCAAATGAATTTAGGGTACATTCACATGTACCGTATCACTGAAAATTTCACGCTGCAAGTTGGCTGCACATGGATTGTCTGAGCAAACGGTCAGTGACCTGGGAGCCAGAAAACAGACTGGAGGGTGGGCAGGTATTATATTGTTTCAGGCCCAGTTGCTAATTAGTTAAGTAGGCAGTGGCTACATTCTCACAGCGGAATGAGAATCCTCTGCGAGAATGTCGAGCCATAGGCCATAACAGTAGTTGGTATTGCAGCGGATTTTGCTGCAAAACTTGCAAGGGTAAATCTGCAGCAGAACAGTACACGTGAACGTGCCCTTAAACTGCTTAGTGTTGTGGGTTTCCTTCTATATTTTTATGTAGTTACATTAGGAGTATGGAGACTTCATTTTGATTACTATAATCGCAGTTTGGGTATTGCTAGTGCAACCTTTATTCTGATAATATTAGTGCAGCCACTTCTTTTCTCAAATAGATGGCACCATTTAGCTGTAATTGTTGTTTAATATCTTTTTCTATGTTTTAAAGGGGGACTCCAAAAAGGACATTTTTCTAAATGCCTGGGGTGGAGGTGGGTGAAAAAAATAAACATTCACTTACTTCCTGGGCTCCAGCGCTGGTGTCCGCATTCTGGGGCTTCAGTCCCTCTTTCTTACTCGCTTCCTGGTCAAGAGACAGGACTTAAAGGGGTTATCCAGCGCTACAAAAACATGGCCACTTTTCCCCCTACTGTTGTCTCCAGTTCAGGTGCAGTTTACAATTAAGCTCCATTTACTTCAATGGAACTGAGTTTCAAAACCCCACCCAAACTAGAGACAACAGTAGAGGGAAAGTAGCCATGTTTTTGTAGCGCTGGATAACCCCTTTAAAACGTGATGTCACACCTCTACGGCCACATCTTTAGACGAGGAAATGGCCCAGGAGGCAGAATGCGGGCACTAGGAAGGTAAATGGATGTTATTTTTTTCACCCACCCCCTCCCCGGGCATTTTGAAAAAGGGGCACTGTCCAGAGTTCTCCTTTAATAAGGCAGAATCAACTTGCACTACAGAGTGACGGACCAGCACCCGACTCCCAGTCTTTATACTCCATCTATGTGGATCCCTTTGTATTTTACACATTTTAACACTATTATATTTTACTAATCATTAAATAATGAGTAATTTTGAGTATACAAAAGTTTCTGTTTAGTTTATTGGAGATAGTATGTGTATGGAAACACAGTAACACTGGGTTTGTAATTTAAACCAGGAGATTATTTGTCATTGGCAGGTCCACACTGTGTCAGAGTCCATTTTAAATTACCATTCGAAACCCGAGCGTTCAGCTTGTTATCGCCTTTGTACTGGATCTCCTTCTCCAGAGATGTCAAGCTGATGGAATGCCCGTTCAGCCGGTCAGTGCCTAGGGCGGGACACCACTGCACTGATTTGCTGAGCGGGTAAGTCATCAGCGGGGTTGGGTATGTCACTTGGAAAAGTTAAAGGGGAACTCTGGTTAAGAAAGTTTTAAAGAGGATGTAACACCCGGTACATCCTCTTTAACCTGAAGCCACGGATCGATCAGCGCCACCGGCCGGTGCTGAAGCACTGGAGGTCGGCTGGCCCGCCCCCAGTGGGAGGGAATTCCCTCCCCTGTATGACGCTGCTCCATTCATTCTAAGGCCTTATGCACACGTTCAGTATTTTTTTCTGGTCCTGGAACAACCCGTGAAAAATTGCGGATTGGACATCCGTATTCCATCCGTATTTCCGTAATTCCATTTTTTTACTACTCATTGCTTTTCAATGCACTTCATCCGGATTTTTTTGCGGAAATACGGATGCCAACATGTTACAATCCGTAAACAATCCGTAACCAATTGATTTCAATGAGAGGATCCGCAAAAAAAATGGGTCCGCACCCGGTCCGCACTAGGACATGTCCTTTTTTTTTTTTACGGATTGATTTTCATCCATTTCTGCTACTGATCGTGTAAATAGCCCAATAGACTTCAATGTGCACTAACTCGGATCCGGAAATTACGGAACGTGTGAATAAGGCCTAAGCGAGCGAGCATACAGGGGAGGGAATTCCCTCCCACTGGGGGCGGGCCGGCCGACCTCCAGTGCTTCGGCACCGGCCCGTACCGCTGGATCGAACGGCGTCGTGCACAGGAAATGGGCGGCGGTCCGAAAAACGGACCGCAGCATCGGCTTCCCCGTGCCGGCGCCGATCGATCCGTGGCTTCAGGTTAAAGAGGATGTACCAGGTGGTACATCCTCTTTAAAGGAGTCCACATTATTTTTGAGCCGCTGCACAAAGATACATACTTACCAATGATGATCGGCACGGCTTCATTCCGGTCCTGCGGTCTGTGGCGTCACGGCTGTTCTGACTGCTCTTCTATCTCCAGGGCTATTGAAGACTGGAAGTCAGGGTCTTCAATGCATCTCTATGAGAGCGCTCTCATAGAGATGCATTGGAGACTGACTTCCGGCCTCTCTAGCTGCAGAGCTGAAGCTAAAAAGGTCATGTTGGCGCCCATGGAATTTGAACGGCACCGCATGACTGGACTAAAGCCACGCCACGGGACACCGATCATCATTGGGAAGTATATGTGCCAGCCTTCAGCCGGGGGGATGCTTCTTTAACCCTGTTCAGCCCCCATCCATAATCTAAGCTTGTTCGTAAAAGGTTTGTATTACATGAATTGGTGCGTTTGTCTGCAGCACATCCTGACTCACACCCTAAGGCAGGGGTCCTCAACTGGCGGACTCGGACCGCGGAGGCCAGCTGTCCGGACCCCTGGTCAGACCTCCTAACCGCCCCGGATCCGGTCCGTCCCGCACCCCACCGCACTGCCTCCCGTCCCATAGGTGTACTGTTCTTAGATGTCAGTACGCCTGTGGGGCTGGGGGCAGTGTCGGTCCGGCCCCCGGCTTATACGCGCTCTCTGGGGATGTCCCGGGGATTCCCCAGCAGAGCGCGCACCACAGACCACAGTGTACGCTGCCAGCCTGTCCTTCCCGGAAGTGCAGGCCGGCAGCGTACGCTGGGGTCACTGATGCGCGCTCTGCTGGGGAATCCCCGGGACATCCCTACAGAGCGCGTATCAGCCGGGGGCCGGACCGACGGGAAGAGAAGAAGACAGCCGCAGCGGGGAACGAGGTGCTAGGTGAGTTGTTTTTGTTATTTTTTTTTTTCTGTCTGGGGGGCATCTACAAGGGGAGAGCGCACAGCACAGGTGGACTATATACTACAGGGGGGACCTCACAGGGGGCTATATACTACTGAGGGGGCTATATACTACTGGGGGGAGCGCACAGGGGGCTATATACTACGGGGGGACTTCACAGGGGGCTATATACTACTGAGGGAGCTATATACTACTGGGGGGAGCGCACAGGGGGTTATATACTACAGGGGGAAAGCACAAGGGGGGCTATATACTACTGGAGGGAGAGCACAGGGGCGCTATATACTACTGGGGGGAGCTCACAGGGGGCTATATACTACAGGGGGACAGCACACGGGGGGGCTATATACTACAGGGGGAGCTCACAGGGGGCTATATACTACAGGGGAGAGCTCACAGGGGGGCTATATACTACTTGGGGGGAGCTCACGGGGGCTATATACTACTGGGGGGAGCTCACAGGGGGCTATATACTACAGGGGGAGAGCGCACGGGGAGGCTATATACTACTGGGGGGAGCTCACAGGGGGCTATATACTACAGGGGTACAGCGCAAGGGGGGGCTATATACTACAGGGGGAGCTCACAGGGGGCTATATACTACAGGGGGGAGCTCACAGGGGGGCTATATACTACTTGGGGGGGAGCTCACGGGGGCTATATACTACTGGGGGGAGCTCACAGGGGGCTATATACTACAGGGGGAGAGCACAGGGGGGCTATATACTACTGGGGGAGCTCACAGGGGGCTATATACTACTGGGGGGCAGCGCACAGGGGGCTATATACTACAGGGGGAGAGCGCACAGGGGGGCTATATACTACTGGGGGGAGCTCACAGGGGGCTATATACTACTGGGGGGAGCTCACAGGGGGCTATATTCTACAGGGGGAGAGCGCACGGGGAGGCTATATACTACTGGGGGGAGCTCACAGGGGGCTATATACTACAGGGGGAGAGCGCACAGGGGGGCTATATACTACTGGGGGAGCAACAGGGGGCTATATACTACTGAAGGAGAGCGCACAGGGGGGGCTATACACTACTGAGGGAGCAACAGGGGGGCTATATACTACCAGGGCAGTCACCCCCTTTGTAGCTAATGTCAAAGGCCTGGTGAGAGAGAAAAAAATGCAAGTTTTCCCGCTAATAAGCAGCAATTCTGTATATAAATAGTTGAACGTTTGTGACAAAGTAACAAAACACGTTTCCTACTGATGTTCAGCTTGGACCTTCACCTGACAATAGACCCCGGTAAGTGGACCTTCACTAAAAGTTGTTGAGTACCCCTGCCCTAAGGCTATGTTCACACACTGTATTTGGAAACCTATGGCCGTAGTGGTCATTGAACAAAACAGCTAAATTTCCGAATGCATTGACCTCTACTGATTTAAATAGAACGGCCATTGTCGTGCACATAGTGCATCAACTACGCCCATTGTTCACTGCGACAGCAAAAAAAATAAAAAATCACAGCGCCTATTTTCTACGGCCGTTGTTAGCGAACAACAGCTGTACAAAATAGACTGTTCGCACACTGTGTGGCAGTTCTGCTGGCCGTTGTGTGAATGAAAGTCAATGGTTAATTGATTTTCATTCACGCCCATACGGCCAGCAGACATCTATGGGTATAAAATAATGTTCCTACTGCTGATAAAGCATTATCAGTCAGAAGAACATGTTAAACAGCGGACGTTTCAAACAAAGGCTGTAGTTTTACGTTGTTTTGCATGGCCTGAAGCCGCTGAAAATCCTCCTTGACGATAATCGGTGATTGACGGGCCTTCTGGACTGTCAATCACCCATGACAGGACAGAGAGCCGTGACTAGTCACAGCCCAGATGACTAGTTCATGGCTTTCTCCCTGCCTGAGGTAACATATACCTCAGGATAAGGGGTTGTGTTGGAGATCAGCATGTACAGTCACAGTCATGGCGTTATAAGTGTATGTGTGTATGCGCAGCCGTCCATCTTCCAGAACAGACCGTAGGATCAGCTATGAGACAGCAGCGGCGGCCACAGAGGGCGCGCACCACGCGCCGTCTCCTCACAGGCCGCGGGCACGCGCCTCAGGAGCGCGCGCAGGCGGAGCCCGAAACAAAAACACAACAGTGGAGGCGGGAGCCCCCGAGCCGACATCTTGTGCAGTAACCACCGAGGCCGTCATTGTCTGCACGGCACAGCGGTCTATCTCCGAGAACAAGCTGGACGCAGGCAGATCGTCAACAACTGGAAGGTGACACAAGCAGCTGGGGCGCAGCGTTGTTCTGGAGCGTTACGTCTGTGTGCGCTCGGTGACACGGAGCTGTCATGTCCGAACCTGGAGGAGGAGGAGGCAGCGGGCGGAGGCGGGGGAGCAGTGTGAGCAGAGCGACAAGCTGCGGACGCAGAAAGAGGAGGAAGAATAAAGTCAGATCGACCCCGTTCCCAACCCGACTACACCACCATAACCCGCTGCAGAGGGGATCAACGGAGAACGGAGCCAGGAGCCCCAGCCCGGGTACCGGGGAACCGCAGCCCGCCAGAGCCGCGCAGTACAGACAGCTCCGGAGAGAGGTGTGTCCGGGCTCATCCCATAGCCAGGGAGCCCGTGTACCGCAGCTATATACGACCTGTTGTCGCTTCATTTCATCAGCGGACAGTGTCAGGTAGGCGGGGCTTCACAGCACGTGGGCTCTCCCCAGCCAGGAGATGGGCCCAACTGCCATAGAGCCCCGCCTACATGACACTGTCCACTGATGAAATGAAGTGGGGGGGGGAACACAGTATTACTTATATAAGAGCCCGTTCACACTACAGAATCAGCACCGAAATTCCATAGGAACCCACTGAATCCCACTTGCTATTACTTTCAATGGGAGGCCTCGCCGCTCAAAGAATTGACATGTTAATTCTTTGAGTGGAGGCACACAAGGCCTCCCATTCAAAGAGATAGCAGGCGGGATTCGGTGTGGAGTCCGTGGGCGGGGGTTCCTGAGGGTACGGTCACACTGCGGAATATGTGTGGAGACTTCAAGTGGATTCGGTCAGACGGCCTCCACTTAAATTCCTGCCCTTTCCATAGATTCAATGATATTGGATGGCAGAATTCACTTGAAGTCTTCACAGCGTGAACAAACCCTAAAGGGGTCATTTGGATGCCAGAATCCTTTATATTTTGCTGAAAACACAGTGAAAATAAGAATAAAAGCACATCCTTACCTACCTGTCTCCCTCAGGGGCTTCCCTGTGATGTCTTTTGGTCCCTGCTGAACTCTCTGGCTGCTACTTCTGAGATGGATTTCTGTGCCACGATTAGCCGCGGGGGGCCGTCACTGCCGAGACAAGTCCATTTCAGAAGAAGCATCCAGAGTGTTTAGTAGGGGAACAGAAGATAACAACAGGGGAATCCCGATAGAGCAAGGTGGGTGCGTATGTGGCTTTTATATTTTCAATGCGTCCCAAGCAAAATGTAAAAAATTCTGTTATCTGGAATACCCCTTTAAGGCCTTGATTACATAATTTGTTCTGGGACCTACAGTGAAACAGACATAAACCCTTACGTATGTACTGAAACATGACGGGTGATGTAAAGGCTGGTAGGAGCACCACAGCCTCTTCAATGCTTACCAGCGCTCATGCTTGCACACACTGTACTTTTAGGGTACAAACCCACTTGACGTATTTGCTGCGTGAATCAGTCTTAAAAATAAGCAGGCAAAACGCAGGTTGGCTTTATACAATTGTTCTGCGTTAAAATACGCAATTGCGTATTTTTGAAGCGTGAAGCTTGTTGTTAGCAAAGCATTAGTTGTTAACAACCTGTGTGAAAAACGCATGTAGCTTCACGCTTCAAAAATACGCAATTGCGTATTTTAACGCAGAACAATTGTATAAAGCCAACCTGCGTTTTGCCTGCTTATTTTTAAGACTGTTTCACGCAGCAAATACGTCAAGTGGGTTTGTACCCTTAAAAAGGAACTGCAGCATTGCGCTATTCACTTGAATGGGATAACACTGTAGTCCCTTGCATCACCACTACTAATAGTACAGCACTCGCAGGCACAAGTGTTAGTAAATATTGAAGGGACTACAGCACTTGCAACACAACAGTCCATAGTGTCGGAAAGTAAAGTCAATGCCAGGGTTGGGAGAAGATCTTTGTACTTATTGTACTTAGAGTACAATGTACGTAGCGACTATAGCGTACAGACACCATACATGAGCCATGTTAACCATCCCTGGCTAACTATTTTTTTATTCAGTTATAAATTTGTGTAAATCTTAGGCTAGATTCATACTCGAAGTAATGGTCGAGGACCTTTGTCGTACGTTTGTTTAGCAGGTTCTGAGTGGACAAAAAAAATTCTACAAGCAGTAATTTTATGTCCCCTTAAATCCTGCAGAATGTACAGACACCAGACGGAAACCAAACAGACTCCATTGAAGTCCATGGAATTGTCTCGATTTGTTGCTGTCTGTTGTTAAATGGCCCTTCTGTCTTAGTTTTGTGATGTGACGTTGCTGCAAGTGTGAACCCAGCCTTATCAGGATTTCATTGATTTGGTTTAGAATGTATAAAAGCACTAGGGATGAGCAAATTTACAGTAGGAATGAAGCAAATCTCTTCGTTCCTATCTGTATTCCACTCACTGGGCACGGGGCTTTGAAGTCTGCTCCACTCCGTGCCGTTCCTCCTCAGGAGCTGGGAAAAGATGGATCCCGTCCTAGGAAGCTTCTCCCAGTTTCCCAGGACTAGATCCATCTTTTTTCCAGCACTTGGGGAGGAGCGGCCCTGAGTGGAGCAGACTTCGAAGCCTGCAGCCTGATGAGCGGAATTCCGCTTAAGCGATTTGCTTCATTCTTACTGTAAATTTGCTCATCCCTAATAAGAACCATTATTACACGGCCCAATGCTCGGTGTAAACAAGCACCGATCTAGTGTCTTTTACATGGCTTGAGTGTTGGTAATGGATGTAGAGATTGTTTGTGTAGCCCTGTGCTAGGGCAGTATTGAGGTCTCCATAATTACTAGGAAATTATTTTATAGTTGGCCTTATGTAGAAGGGGCAGGCATACAGCCATGGTTTTGGAACAAAACCTTCTTTAACCCTTTGCTGACAGGCCAATTTTCATTCTTGCCCTTTAGTTTTTTTCTCTTAAGCTCTTATTTTTTTGCAACACCAATTGTACTTGGAAATAAACAAATTCTTTCATAAAACATGCAGCGAAACCAGGAAAAAAATTAGTGCGGAAAAAATTTTTAAAAAACTTTTTTCATGGGGGAGGGGCGGGTTCTGGTTTACGCCCTTTGCTCTATTGTAAAACTGTCATGCATTATGTTCCTCCTCAAGTGAATACGATTCCAATGATAGGCAATTTGTGTAACTTTTATTTTATTTGACAGCTTTTAAAAGGATTGAAGAGTTTTTTTCTTTGTTGCTGTTTTTTTTTTTTTTTTGTTTTGTTTTTAAACTAAATGCTCTTAACACTTTTATGTTTTGGTCAATTTGATGTGACAAAAAATTTGCAATTTTGAAAAGATTTTTGCGCTTATGCCATTTACCTAGTGAGTTCAGGAATGTCTTAATTTTATAGTTTACGCATTAAAGCGTAACTGTCATTTCAGGGTAATTTTTCTGAAAACATTAAATATCAACAGTACAAGCGATTTTAAGAAACTCTGTAATAGGTTTTATGTACTAAAAGAGTTTCCTTCTGTAGTGAAAAAGCAATCTCCCAGCCTTCCCCCTCACATCAAATGAAGCAGGATTTCTGTCTCCATTATTAAGGGGAGGGGCTGTTAGGAGTGACTGAGCACGGAGCAGTCCTGCACAGCACAACACCCTGCAATCTTCTCTCAGTAAGTTCCCAGATAAGCACTGACCTTTCTGACACCTGAATTTAGCGTTTTAGGTGCCCAGAGAGTCTACAGACAGCTGACCCTCATCTCCCTCAGCCCCTCCCCCCTTCATAGGCTTACAATGGAGAGAGCAGAGCCCGTCTTCACTGGCTTCTCTGTAATGAAGACGTGTTTGCCTGATAATGCACAGATAAGAAGTCAGGGGGGGAGGCTGGGAGATTGCTCCTTGAGTACAGGAGGAGGCTTTTTTGGCTGATGAAACCTATTACAGAGTTTCTTAAAATCGCTAAGACTACTGATTTCTGCAATAAAAAAAAAACATGACAGTTACGCATTAAGCACGCAGTGATATCAAATATGTTTATTTTTTATTAATTTCTTTTATTGATAAAACTGAAAAAGGGAGGTATTTTAAACCTTTATTTTTATTGATGGAAAAAAACAAACAAATTTGTAGCCCCCTAGAGGACTTCTATAATAACTCCACTGATCTCTCATAGAGATCAATGCAGTACATATGTACTGCATTGATCAATGAGATGAGTGCTCGATTACTATGAGCTGCTTGGAGCCCATTGTAATCGAGCACTGATCTGGGGTCAGCTTCATTACGGCGCTGAGGCCCTGCAGGGAGGGGTGGGCGATCCTGCCACACAACCACCAGAAATGGGGATTAAAAGCCATTTAAATGCAGCTTTAAATACTGCTTTATTTGTGTAAATATCTTATGTAAACTTTAGTTTTATTTTATAACTAGGTGTTTAAAACAAGATCCAAGTCTGACAAGAAGATTGTTAAATCCGATAAGAACAATTCCTCTCACAGCCCAGCAGCACATCGGTGTGAGCAACGTACCCTCCACAAGCAGAAAACTAAAAGTAACATTCAGTCTCTAAAGAGCCATTCCCCCAAAAAGACTGAAAGGCTTCTTGTTGACTCTGAGATCACAAACAGATCTGTTCAAAAAGCTGAGAAAAAACCATTAACAAGTGCGGAAAATGTCCAAAATATTAAAATGAAAAAAGGAGGGTATAACCAGGATGAAATTGAAAAAGAGATTAACTATGCTGGAGCAAAGTTTAGCGATCCTCCATCCCCAAGTGTGCTTCCGAAACCCCCAAGTCATTGGATGGGGATAAATGGTCCCCATTCCGACCAACGTAAGGAGATAATGACATATCACCTGAAAGCCCTATTGAAAGTCCAGTTGTAAGCGCCCAAAGTGGTGCTCGAAGCCCTCTCTCGAGAAACGTTTTATTACAGACCCAATCATCATGCCCAGCATTTTTCCAAGTTTGGAACTTTCCTTTTTTTGTGCAGGAACTTGTAAGGACCTTGCATTTTACATTTCTGTACAGAACTCTAGTATTATATTTTGTATGGTTGTGTAAATAGTGTACACAGTGTAATATGTGTATATCCTTGTTTATACTCCAGTAAATTTTTAGTTTTGTTATAAAGGTATGTATTTTGACCTGACAAACAAAAAACCCAAGTGCTTTTTATACGTAAGGTGACACGATTTCTCTGAAGTCAAATAAAAACAAAGAGGACTTCCCTTTTATGAATCCCTATTTACTATAGTCATTACCCATATTTCTAGCATTTGGTCCCTTGAATGAAATGGAAAGCACTTTAAGTCCATCATCATTACCAGAGATGACGAATCTTGGACACGCTCGGGTTCTACTGAACCAGAGCGTGCGCGACATTTGCTCATCTCTAATCATTACGGATGTTTTATCCAACTTGGCACTTAAAAAAAAAAGTACCACTGTTTACCAAGACTAGTATCTCAAAAGATATTGCACTTTGTCACATTTGTATAACATTGCACAAATTAAAGCTGGGAATCGGATATGTTCCGAAAAATAAGTCTCCAATGATGAAATGGAAAGAAATTCTCATCATCCATATGAATTGGCTAGTTTTAAATTAAATAAAATAATTTGGCCTCCCCTATCTGTCTTTGGTGTGGTCATTGTGTAAGTATGAATGAGATGATTTATAAAGACTACCGTAGCTATACATGGAGTTGGTGTGACATCGGTACTCTCCGACACCTCTGACTTATCCAGGCTTGGACTCTGAAGGCACCAATACGTTACTAGCAGTATATTGTCAGGGGGAGCTTATACGGATCAGACTTCTTTTTCCAGCACAATTTACAGATGATGGATCAGAGTGAGATCTGCGGAATATGGAGGCTAAGTAAACACTTTTTACACTGGTTCTTTGTGTTCTGACACATTTCTTTTAGAGATAAGCCAACCTGGAGCATGCTCGAGTCCATCCGAACCCAAGCTTTCGGCATTTGATTAGCGGTGGCTGCTGACCTTGGATAAAGCCCTAAGGCTATGTGGAAAACATGGATATAGTCATTGGCTGTATCCATGTTTTCCAGACAACCTTAGAGCTTTATCCAAGTTCAGCAGCCCCAGCTAATCAAATGCCGAACGTTCGGATCGACTCAAACCCAACTCGCCCATGTCTAATCAGGGGGGTGTTAAAGGGGCCGGGTAACATACTCGCAGCTGAATGAAAATTCCGCTGCGGGTATGTAACCCCATTGAACTTCACACTACATGGATTTGCAGCGGATTTCGTGCAGCATGAAATCTGCAGAGGATCCGGTACGTGTGAAGGCACCATAAGGGTAAATTCCCACAGGAGCGGATCCGCGGGGAGTCTCACCCATGAAATCCGCAATACATGTATTCTTATTATTATTAATACGTGTATTGCGGATTAGCGGCGGATCCGCCCGTGTGAATTTACCCTTACAGGGATTTTGTTCTGTAGTTCAAGCAGCTGTATGACGAACACTACATAAGATAATGTACGTATCTAATCTATTACAAATCACAGGAGATCTATCACCTTGTAAATATTTACATACCCAGTGCTTTTTTTACACATCATAGAATTTACAATTTACTGCCATTAATTATAAAATGGATCTTTTGATTTAAGATGATGCTACTAAGGTGGGGTTTACATTCATCTGACGGTGTTTCCCTCCTCCGAAACACCTGTTTGAACTGATCCCATTCATTTCAGTGTCGCCGGAACGTATCTTGCGGCGTTCTGCCATACAGCCTGCCCCATAATTGGGGAAAATAAAAAGATATAAAGCCTGATGACCACTGATGCCTTTTTGGCTTTTTAAAAAAAAATAAATAAAATAAAATAAATCTTGAAACGAATGAATCTGATGTATGTAAACCCCACCTAAGTCTGCTGTACTATTAGTATAGAATAAACGATATTGTGTCATTTGGCAAAGAGCCTAAAGGTCCTCACACACTATATTCTTCAGTCAGCCAAACCCGCCAATGACAACAGACATGGCTGACAGTATGAGGTGTAAAGGGGTGTCAAGTCTGGTGTAAAGGGGTGTCAAGTCTCTGGCGACAAACCTATTACCCAACTCTTTTATTCTTGGAGGGATAAGCAAGCTTCGAAGCATTTCGGCAGTGGCTTTCTCCCCTCCATCGATAACACATGAACGTTTAGGCTATGTTCACACTAGGTATATTTGAGGCTGTATGTTTGCGGCTGTATAGCAACCAAAACAAGGAGTGGATTGAAAACACAGAAAGGCTCTGTTCACATAATGTTGTAATTGAGTGGATGGCCGCCATTTAATGGCAAATATGTGCTGTTATTTTAAAACAACGGCTGTTATATTGAAATAATGGAAGTTATTTACTGTTATATGGCGGCCATCCACTCAATTTCAACATTGTGTGGACAGAGCCTTTCTGTGTTTTCAATCCACTCCTGGTTTTGGTTGCTATGAGGACCTGACATGAGGACCAAATACAGCCTCAAATATACATAGTGTGAACCCAGCCTTAAAGCGTAACTGTCATTTTTTTGAAAACATTAAATATCAACAGTTCAAGAGATTTTAAGAAACTCTGTAATAGGTTTTATGTACTAAAAGAGTTTCCTTCTGGACTGAAAAAGCAATCTCCCAGCCTCCCCCCTCACATCAGATGAAGCAGGATTTCTGTGTCCATTATGTGGCTATGGAGAGGGGAGGGGCTGTTAGGAGTGACTGAGCACGGAGCAGTCCTGCACAACACAACACCCTGCAGTCCTCTCAGTAAGTTCATAGATAAGCACTGACCTTTCTGACCCCAGAATCCTGCGTTTTAGATGCCCAGACAGTCTACAAACAGCTGACCTTCATGTCACCTCTTCCTGCTCCCTCATCTCCCTCGGCCCCTCCCCCCTCCATAAGGATAGAATGGAGAGAGCAGAGCCCGTCTTCACTGGCTTCTCTGTAATCAAGACGTGTTTGGCTTATAATGCACAGATATGAAGTCAGGGGGGGAGGCTGGGAGATTGCTTCTGAGTACAGAAGGAGGCTTTTTTGGCTGATAAAACCTATTACAGAGTTTCTTAAAATCGCTTATACTACGGATTTCTGCAATAAAAAAAAAACATGACAGTTACTCTTTAAAAGCTTCTGGTTACACTTTAAAGAAAAACAATAATATTGCCTGTGCCAGGTTCACACGTAACGTGTCCACAGCAGTTCTCGCACAGAAATCCACTGCGGATACCTTCCCATTCACTTCAGTGGAGTGACATACTAGCAGCAGAATTGTCATCCCGCTGTATGTCAAAGTCAGCACCTCCTGTGGCCCGGGTACATACTTTATCGGGTCCCCGCTCCGGTGGCTCCCTGCGCTAAGCCAATCAGTGTGCTGCCAATCCCATTGAAGTGAATGGGAAGGTAACTGTGGATACAGTACATGTGAACCCGGCCTTAACCAAGTTTCTACTTACACCATATGGAAAAACAGTGAGCAAAACCACCAGAAGCAATTCACATTCTAAACTGCTAACACAACTGTTAGGTCAATGAGACAGATGGTACCTCTCATTCATGCAGAACAGAGTTTTAACCTGCCTGGGATTAACATATCTATCCTAAGATATTAGGTTCTCTCCGTGAAACACAGACAGTAAACCCCTGGCCTGTCTCCCTGCACGGCATGATCTATCAATATCATGCCCGGTGCATGGAAACAGTTTGAATTTCCACGGCTCTCATTACAGTGCCATGAGGACTCAAAAACGGAAACAGGACAGGACAAGCGAACAAGTAACATGTAAATGCAGCTGCATTCACACATTGTGATCCGCACAGAACACGGACGTGGAATGCCTGTTACAGACTTCTCCTCCGCCCGGGCAGCATCTGTGATAAGATGCTGGGAGTGGGGGCACTGTACAGATATTCCCCTGCTCCCAGCATCTTATCACAGGGGTGGTGGTGGTGTTGTCCGTTACAGGCATTCCACGTCTGTGTTCCATATGGAACGTGTGAATGCAGCCTTAGAGAGGCTTTCCCAAGCTCCTGATCTGCTGCAGGCAGTAACACCTCCTCCTTTCTCACCCTTGACCTTGCTTGGAGCTCACCTTTCAGCTGTCAATCAAGCAGGGTCTGGTATGGGAGGTGAAGTTAGGATGTATACAGCCTGCAGCATATCAGGAGCTTGGGAAAGCCTCTCTGACACTTCCATGTGTCTCCTTAACCTAATAGCTATATAACAGTGTCAGCAGTTTGGAACATGAATTACAGGCAGCATATTAGTTTTAACAGTAGGTAAGTACCAAACACTTGATTCACCCTTGCTCTACGACTATAAGGCTTCTCTATCCTAACTACAGCTACTAACTACATACTCGCAGCGGGATTGACACCTGGCTTTAAGTATGTGCTTTAACCCCGTTGTCCGCAGCCCCGCCGCCTGTAGTCCCGCAGCCGAGATCATACATTACCTGCTCTGGCGACGCAGCTGCATGTCAGGATCCCAGCTCCGGTCCCGCCCAGCCAATCGGTGCTGATCGGCTGAGCGGGACCAGAGCCGGGAGCCTGACATGCAGCCGTGTCGTCACAGCAGGTAATGTATGATCTCGGCGGCGGGGCTGCGGGCAACAGGGGGTTAAAGCACATAGTGAATGAAATATTCTCATTGAATACTTTGATCTGTACAAAGCTAAATGTGCAGACAACAAAATCACACAAAAAAAAAAAAAATCAATGGAAATCAAATTGATTAACCAATGGAGGCCTGGATTTGGAGTCACACACAAAATTTACGTGGAAAAAAGTTAAAAAAAAAAAAAAAAAAAAAAAGGCTGCGTATTGTGTGTGGCCTCCACATGCCTGTATGACCTCCTTAAAACGCCTGGGCATGCCCCTGAGGGATCTCCTCCCAGACCTGGACTAAACAATTTATCCTGGAACAAAGCTTTGGTGGCTGTATCATTCTGTTGTTTATTTTTTACATTTCTGATTCCTTTTATTTAGAAGCACAAACCATCTATTAAAAAAAAAAACAGTCTTCCAAATGGAAAAAGTTGTGCAATTTCTATTTATTAAAACAGCTAGACAAAAAAAATATATATATAACTATACCCAAAGATACAATACATTTCTAAGCAACAAAATCTAAAGCACATTAGGGGGGAAAAAAAATCATACAAGAATAAAATACACAAGATAGAGAAAATTACATTTATGCCAAAAAAAGACCTGGTGGTGGGGTAGTTGGTATATAAAATATCAGGCAAAAAAACAAAACAAAAAAAAAATCTTCAGTTCAGACCTAATGAATGAATGCAGCTCTACAGAGCACTGAAAATATTTAAATAATAAAGGCTTAAAATGTTACTTTATTTAAACTTGGTATATCAAAACAGCATTACAAAATATGATGAAAAGGAAACAATGTTGATAGCATTTAGCTCAGAAAGCTGACATACCCAGTTAGACACTGTCCCACCATTGGCCTCTGAAATGCTGTACTTCAAACATGAAGATATATAAAAAAAAATAATAAAGGATACTAATACAAAAGAAAAGCAAACACACACTTGGAGACAAACAGAATACTGATGTTAGTCAAATCAGAACAGAACTGCCTCCGCTCACATTTGCTAGATGAATTTTTTTTTCTTTACTATTTACACAATTGAGAAGATGTTCATTTTCTCTTCCCAGGAAGCCTAAGTGATATGAGACAAGCCTCAAAACAGTCAAGGAGCTTACAAAGCATTCTAAACAAAGGTTCTGTATGTTCCTTTATAGCTGGTTAGAAGCACACACTAGTCTTCATCAGAACCAGACCGCTGTCTGTTTCTACCCCTATAACCCCGGGATCTAGACCTTGAGCGCGAGTTTCGAGATATCTCTTTTTGTATAGTAGAATTGGAGTGTTTTTGACGGGGAGACTTTGAGCGGGATTTGGCTGAACCAGAACGCCTCTGGGCAGATCGAGGCTTTGATCCTGACTGCTTCGGTGGTGAACCAGACGGTGATTTTTCCACCGATCTGGAGCGTCCTCTTGAGAATGACTGTCTCTGTGGAGACCGCGAATGCCTTTGTGGAGTTTTTGAACGAGATTTTGAATGACTATATGACTGTCTTCTGTGTCTTGACCTAAAGGAATAGATACAACTCTTAGTGGTTTTTTACAGTCGAGAAAGTGAAAAATAAGTTGACCATCAGTTAGTTTATTATTTCAGTAAATATTATTCTTTACAGGCACATCTGGAAGCAATCAGTGCAATTTGAATGTATATTGATTGGACTTTGTGGTCGATATAAATGAACCTAATGAATAATAAATGGGTTACTAATACATAGTATAGATAAAGTACAATATTAAAAAAACATACTAATGTAAAATAAGGCTCTTCACACATTCTGTAATGTCTTTTCGGACATCTACAACTTACTTTCTGACATCACTTGTATCTGTTTTTAAAGAGGACGTGTAGCCAAGCCAAAACGGGAAGCTGTCAGAAGCAATTTACATTCCAAACTGCTGACGCTGTTAGATAGCCATTAGGTCAAGGCGACACAGTGCTTTTCATTCATACATCTGTGCTTACCAAATTCAGAACTAAAATTAACATCAGATATCAGTGGATCTCACTGCTGAAACCCACCCTCAGCAAGAGATACAGCCAGGGAAAGATCGCGGCAGCACAATGCAATCCCTGGCCACCACATCTATCTTTTCCCGGCTATACCTTCTGATCAGAGCGGGTCTCGGCAATGGCAATGACTTTTGACATGTCTGATAAAAGGTCAGGAGTGCCAATTTAAGAGTCCGATGGGCTAGAACATGAGTCAGCATGATTTATTAAAGGGGTTATCCAGCGCTACAAAAACATGGTCACTTTTCCCCCTACTGTTGTCTCCAGTTCAGGTGCGGTTTGCAATTAAGCTCCATTTACTTCAATAGAACAGAGTTTCAAAACCCCACCCAAACTGGAGACAACAGTAGGGGGAAGTGGCCATGTTTTTGTAGCGCTGGATAACCCCTTTAAGTCAGAGGGTGTGAACGTTTTATAATGAGGGAGCCTTATACAAACCCCCTTAATGTATATTCACTTACCCATACCTGCTGACAGAAGTTTAAGATGCTGTGGAAACAACCCACATCCTATTACTGACTGAAATATACGTAGTGTGAACCCAGCCTTAGTTTGGTTTTGGAGCTCATTTTCATTTAAAGAAGCAGTTCACTTTTTATTTTTTTCGCCCCCCCGGGTAGCCGCTGTCATATATACTTACAGAAGATGATCGGTGTCCTGTTCCCGTCGGTCAGTTCCGTCCCGCGGTGCCGTTCACATCGGGCGCGCGCTCACTTCCGCCGGCTGCTGCGAGTCCTCTTCTCTGCCCAGTGATTATACGCCGGAAGTCACTCGCTTCCATGCATTCTCTATGGAAGCGCGTGACTTCCGGCGTTCAAATGACAAGGGAGAGAAGAGGAGTCACAGCGCCGGCGGAAGTGAGCGCGCGCCCGATGTGAACGGCACCGTGGGACGGAACTGACCGACGGGAACGGGACACCGATCATCTTTTGTAAGTATACTTGACAGCGGCTACCCGGGGGGGCGAAAAAAATAAAAAGTGAACTGCTTCTTTAAGTGAATCGAGATGAACTGAATACCACAAACAACCAGGGGACAGATGTAGTGCTGTTTTTGCAAGAAAGTAGCTGAGCTTTTCTAATTTCTTAAAAAAAAAAAAACATTTAGGCTAGATTCACACTGGATGTATCTGCAGCGGATTTCACCCTGCGAGTTCCGATACCTCTCCTGTCACTTCCAATGTGATTACATGTAAGTCCAGGCCCCATTAACCTCCTGCCGCAGGGATGATACTTTACCTGTTTAACGCTCCGGCTGCATCTGAGGCTCCCACACAGCCAATCAGTGACTCTGGTGGGGCTGTGAACTGATTGGCTGCACAGGACCTCCGGGAGCCTCAGATGCGGCCGGAGCGTGGAACAGGTAATTTATCATCCCGGCGGCAGGGGGGTTAATACACTGGACGTGATGACAATCCCGCTGCGAGCATGTAATCACAATGGAAGTGACAGGAGAGGTATCCGCAGCGAATTTCATGTCCAGTGTGAATCTAGCCCTAAGGAGAATGGGGCTGGTGCGCTGAAATCGCAGATGTTTAGGAAGTTCCCACTGCAACCTGAACCCGGTCAGCAGCTGTGTCTGCACAAAAAAGTTTAGAAGACTGCAATGTAACAGGTAAACTTTAGTCGTAGACAGGCATGAACAAACTTAAGGTCAGAAAAACTATAAACCTACATCTCAGGAACAGAAGAGTTTACTCAAAGCCATTTAATGGTAGTGAATGTTTGTTCAGTTTGAATACAGGTACTCTTTAGGAAGACAGAATATACAGATATATGAAGGGACCATTCTAGGATGAAGTATACAAAAGGATAGACATCACACCTAAAATCACTCTTCTCTCCAGTTTTCCTGTTTGTTTTTTTAGTGCTCAAAGGAAAAATATACCGTGCCATTGATCAACAGCTGCCAGACAGGTGATGTTGCATTGTTTGTGTACCAAAGAAATTCTACCTGGTCTAAATGGTAGGACATGCCCCACTTGTATTGTATAGAGAAGCTTTCTGCACAACTTTCTGGTGTAAGGGAACATTCATACGTACAGGATCTGCAGCAGATCTGATGGCGCAGATTTATGGTGCGTTCACACCTACAGGATCTGCAGCTGATTTTCTGCAGCAGATTTCAGTTAAATAACTGAACACAGCATCAGATTTGATGCTGTGTTCAGTTATTTAACTGAAATCTGCTGCAGAAAATCAGCTGCAGATCCTGTAGGTGTGAACGCACCCTTAAAGTTGCAGATGCAAATTAAATCTGCGCCATCAAATCTGCTGCAGATCATGTATGTGTGAACACACCGAAAAGTATATACAGTGGTACCTTGGTTTAAGAGTAACTTGGATTAAGAGCGTTTTAGTTTAAGAGCTCACAGTTTTTCAAAATTGTGACTTGGTTTAAGAGCATTGCTTTGGTGTAAGAGCTCTCTGTACTGGGTGGTAGGGGGGAGGGGCATGGCCTGCATAGCGGGGTCTATAGCACTGTACACTGACCCAGGAAGTTTCCCTCACCTTCCAAATTATAGCAGATCCACTTCAGGCTGGGGCTTGCATCCGGGGACAGGACTGTGGAGGAAATCTTTCCCCGGACAGAGAGTGCTGCTATACTGTGCCCACATCTGCCTTGCTCATTCCTTCATGCTCTCTGCAGTCTCTGTCAGCCCTTGTGTTTCCCATCGTCTCCTTTACTGTACAGTAACTTATAATATAACATATTCTGCTGTTTCTGAATGTTTGTTTTATCTGTTTTACATGTTATTCAGAATATAAAATCATTATTTCTGGGGTGTGGAACCAATTGTCTGCATATCCGTGATTTGTTATGGGAAAATTAGCTTTAGTTTAAGAGTGGATTTGGATTACAAGCACGGTCCTGGAACGAATTATGCTCGTAATCCAAGGCACCACCGTATATATTTTTTGTGCACCACAGCCCTCTAGTTCACCTGACTGATATTCAAGCTCTATTTTTAAACTGATTCTATACATACATTCTTTGTATCACATCAGATCTACAACCCCACTTTTAGATGCCACCATTTTTGTTTTACACCTTCAGCCCCCCCCCCCCCCCCCCCCAATACTCCTTACTTTCCTTCTTATGACCTCTATTTCCTTGGATATTTGCATCTACATACTCGATGCTATATGATCTTGAGTCCCAGATGCTAAGATGTACAACTGGATTCACATAGGGAAATTACTTCAGCTTGTCACTGTCTCCCCATGGCTTCTTGCAAACTAAAGGACAGGTTGTTTCTTTCTTATCCCTCTATCACATTACTATGTTCTGTATTCCTTCTTCTTAGTCCTTGTAGACCATGGTTATTGTATTATGCCAAAAAAAGGGATGACGCAAATTACAGATACTCTACGTACCATTACTAAAATAAAATTCTCAAGTATATTCTAAATAGCCCACCTTTTCCTGCCACGATCCCAAGAACCACTTCGGCTGCGTGTTCTACGTCTGCTGTGGCTTCTTGACCTCCTGCGATCAACTGGGGAACTGGCATGACGTTCCTTGGATTTCATCTGTCCAGGGGCTAAATATCAAAATGATTATAGTACAGTCCTGTAATTTTTGTAAGAATTCTTAAAGGGAAACTATCAGCAGGTTTGAAGAACCTAACCTGCCGACATGTCCCTTTTGTTCACAGTACGCTAAGGATGAAGGTATGCTTCTTACCTTCATCCTCTGCGCCATTTCCATGTAGTTTGTAGCTATATCTTTAGACTAATGGGGCAGTTTGGAGCACTGGGATGGGACTACCCTCCCCCCCCCCAGTATAGCAAACCACCCGATTAGCCCAAGGATATAACAAAAGACAATTAAAGGGGTCTGTTGGGATTTGGCAGGGTCCCAGTCAGGAAGAATCAATAATACATAGACAAAAATAGTGGTACTTGCAGAGGTCAGCAATGTCCCCAAAAATAGCACCCAGAAGCGTGGAGAGTAATTAAAAGACTTTATTCTGTATATCACATGAATATAATGCATTTTGGGAGCATGCCTCCCTTCCGCAGATAAAGTGCATGACGTACAGGATGCTCCCCCAACACATTATATTCATGTGCCATATAGAATAAAGTCTTTTAATTATACTCAATGCTTCGGGATGTTATTTCGGGGACAGTGCTGACCTCCGCAAGTACCACAATTTTTGTCTATGTATTATTGATTGTACTACGGGCCCCTCTTCGGAGTATCCTCTCTGGTGGTAGTTAGCTTGTTTCCTGCATTTCTAGATGAGCTTTGACAATCCTGGACCCGGAAATCTAGGAATGATACATGCAAGGGGCCAAAGGGCCAAATAGGTAAGTGACCACTCCTCTACTATTTTCCAGATTCTCCTAAGGTAATACACTAAGCTCCTGCACCCGCCTTTTTGTGGCTCATTTCTCAAGTCAGGAATAATGGCACGGTATCCATCATAAGGAATAGCAATACATGCTACATTATTTCTCATGTCAGATATGATGGATTCTGCAGCAAAGATGAAGATACTTTAATTGTGATTGGCAACTTGGGTGGCACCTTAATATTAGAACACCATCCTATGGCTTGTAGTATGTGTGGCCAGATAAAATGTTTTTATCTCTTTGCCTCTCAATATACCATTAAAAGGCAAAGAATCACTGCAGCTGAGCTAAGACTTTACATTGTACTTGTGGCAAGGGACCATCTCAATCTTAAAGGAAAAATAAACAAAACTGGTAATTTTACAAAAGTATATTGTGAAAAGACAGTTATCTGATTATGGTAATAAAATACACAGGACATTAAAGGGGTTATCCAGCCGTACAAAAACATGGCCACTTTCTTCCAGAGACAGCACCACTCTTGTCTCCAGGTTGGGTGGAGTTTTGCAACTTAATTCCATTGAAGTGAATGGAGCTTAATTTCAAGCCACACCCAACCTGGAGACAAAAGTGCGGTTTCTGGAAGAAAGTGGCCATGTTTTTATAGCGCTGGATAACCCCTATAAGGCAGATGTTTCAATGGAAATGTAGTATTACATGGCCAAATGGGCAGGAACCACCATCATGGCTCTTTATACTTGCTAATCTTATAAAAGGCCGATTTAAGGGTTGTAAACTATGTAGCATCAAGGAACCACAGAGAGGAACCACCAACCAGTTTCCTGGGGTCTAGAATTAATCGAGATAATAAATCTGTAAATCCGTAAATCCAAGTACTTACTTTTACGGTCACCTTGAGCAAACTGTATTTCTATCTGGCGGCCACACACCCATTTTCTGTTCAGATTATAAAGTGCGTCTTCGGCATCGCGAACATCTTCAAACCTGGCTGTCTGTTAAGGAGACTGAGGTACACTGTGTATGGCACCATATAAAATAATGCTTGAGAAAAACCCAAAAGAAACAATTCACCATAAAGAAAAAAGAAAAAAAGATACAGAATGTATAGTACACAAAGTAATTATCAAAAATGGACTACATGCTTGGATGAGGACATCAGCAGCTACTGGACCTGCACAGCATATGCTTGGTAGTAGCGGGACAGAGCACTGCAGCCTTGTCCTATTCACTTTAAAACTAGTGTCCAGGCGGGACACTTTAGATATATGCCCGAGGAGGAGGCAAAAAAATAAAAAAAAAGGCTAACAGGCACTTACCTTCCAGGTTCTTGCACCACTGACTATTCTCTAGTCCTCACTGTGCGCCCACTTCCGGGTTCGGGGATGTGACATAAAAGGGGCTGCTCAGCCAGTCCGCTGAGGCAGGACACTGATGGAGCCGTTGATTGGCTAGAAGGTCCTGACGTCACATGCACGAACCCGGAAGCATTCACACAGCAGGGACTGGAGTGGCATAATATTGGCAGTGGTGCAAGAAGCGCTGGATAACTCCTTTAAGGGGGGGGGGGGGGGGGCGGGTGATTTACATACTCACATTAGATCCACAACTGGATTTTGCCTATAAAATACGCTGTAGGCTACGATTGCATGACAAAACAATCCTCCGGGCAGAAGTTGTGGAACAGTTATACAACAAGTCGTGGTAGTGAAGCCCCACTGGTTTATGTGCATTCGTAAAGAAAAAAACAGATCTCCATATATTTCATCACTGCCGTGAAGACTCATAACGTTCCTTCAGAACCTTATCGGCATTTGCAGCTGCCTTCCTTATGTCAGGGATAGTGAAAAGCAAACGTACGACGTGCGACCTTTAATTACCGCTGGCTGAAGAAGTTTTTCGGTAATCCAATGCAGTGCATTCAGGTTTGGGGGAAACCCAAGCGTGTTTAAGATTCGCTCATCTCTAGTCAAGAACTTACCATTTGGCAGACTGAATGGGGTTTCTCTCTTTGCAATATATCATAGTATTCTGTTCACTGCATATGAAGGAATATCAATCCACCCTCTGTAATAATCCCGGCACAGTCCGTACATCGGGGCTATTAGTAAAGACTTACCAGCTTTACGTTTAGGCAGAATTCTGCATAGAACACATTGAGTAATCTCCACTATGTCTACTAAAATACCCTCCTTCGTACGCTGCCACTGTAACCTAATGTTCCTAAAATGCCATTACTCTTTTGGTAGCAATAAAATAAAAAAAACTCTTTCTCCACACATATCCGAATGTCTTATCATAACTAGCAAGCTACTCAACTCTGCTAAAAAGTTAAGTCGGTCTGCAAAGCCAACCATACGAACTATCCATTACTGCTGGATCTGAGGTTTTAATTTACACGTTGCAGATTCTGTATTTAAAGGAGAAGTCTGGCAAAAAATTTTATTAAAGTATTGTATTGCCCCCCAAAAGTTATACAAGTCACCAATAGACACTTATTACAGGAAATGCACATAAAGTGCTTTTTTTCCCTGCACTTACTACTGTATCAAGGCTTAACTTCCTGGATAACATGGTGCTGTCACTTCCTGGATAACATGGTGATGTCACTTCCTGGATAACATGGTGATGTCACAACCCGACTCCCAGAGCTGTGCGGGCTGTGGCTGCGGCTGTGCGGGCTGTGTGCAGCAGCCACAGCCCGCACAGCTCTGGGAGTCGGGTCGTGACATCACCATTTTATCCAGGAAGTGACATCACTATGTTATCCAGGAAGTGAAGCCTTGATACAGTAGTAAGTGCAGGGAAAAAAAGCACTTTATGTGCATTTCCTGTAATAAGTGTATATTGGGGATTTGTATATCCTTTGGGGGGGCAATACAATACTTTAATAAAAATTTTCGCCAGACTTCTCTTTTAAAAAGAAGAAAAAAAAATCCCCAGACCAAGCAGTGCAGCATGCAGTGCTATCTTGTGTAGTAAAATATTGGACACCATAAAGGAAACCCAATTAAAGTCAATAGGGCCCACCAAGCGACATTGGTGTCCAGCAAGTAAAGGCTCCAGCACTGCTATTATTTTCTGTTGTTCTGCTTCTATAATGGCAGAACAAGGCAAACTGACAGCGCTGTGAATATACCTAGTGTTAAAGCATCACTGTCACTTCAGAAAACTTTTGTCATAGAGACATGTCAAAAGTTTTAATCGGTTTGGGTCAGACCCGTACCGATCGGGAGTTAGAGCTGGGAGCAGACGCACTGCAGCGCTTCCTCTCCCGTCTCTGTGTCACGCGATCTGTCGCGCTCCATTGTAAGTCCGACTGATCACATGACACTGAGCCGGGAGAGGACACACTGCAGTGCATCTGCTCCCGGCTCTAGCTCCTGAACACCCGGACTGATTAAAACTTTTGACATGTTTCTATAGTACAGGCGATTTTAAGAAACTTTGTACTTGGGTTTATTAGCCGGAAAATGCATTTTTATCATGAAAAAGCAGTTTGAAGCTCTCCCCCCTGTCTTCATGGTTCTCTTATAGAGAGGGGAGGGGTGGAGGGAGATGAGGCACCAAAACAGGACAACAAAGAGTTAATTTACAGCTACATCACCAGGCTATCTCCTCTGAAGTCAGCACTGACCCTCTGACCTCTGAATACTGGCTTTCACACAGCTCCCACTGTGTAATCCTTTGTTCTCTGCTGGTGACTAATCTCCCCCCTCCCTTCTCCATAGGTGAGACAAGCCTTGACTGATGTAAACTAGTCAAGATTTCCTGATAATAAGCAGTGAATGAGAGAGAGGAGGGGGGGGGGACCTGGGGAAAGGCTGTTTGAATGCAGATAATGGCTAATTTGCCTAATAAACCAAATTACAAAGTTTCTTAAAATCGCCTGGACTATTGATTTCTGCAAAAACAAAAATGAAACAGTGACACTTAAAGCAAACGTGTCAAAACATTCAGGTCCGGCAACATTGTCCGAACGCTCGGAAGTTGATTCCTCAAGGCTGCCATATGCTGTGACCATGTTTTCCTGGGAGCCCTAGAACGACATCCAACTTTTTCAGCCATGGGGAATCAAATGCCAAACGTTCGGATAACATTGCCGAACCGGAACATATCGCCCTAACTTCCACAACTATAACTTCACAACTTGAAACATCCTTTGCCGATTAGACATCCTTTGCCGATTAGACATTTTTGAGAAGTAGGATACACAAAGGAAACTTTAGCGATTACCTCGTTTGACTTGATCTTGAACCTTGACCTTTACTCTTTGGGGCTTGCAAGGTGAACTTGGACAAGGATCAACCAAATCGAACTTGGCTTTGGACTTAAAGGTAGGTAATGTGAACCCTCAGCTTGGTGCAGGCTGTGTCTTTAGGGCTTGGCAAGAACTTTCCCGCTTCCAGCTTGCTTATCTCTTTCCACCCTCCCTCTTTATTCCTTGAAGCTGCAACTTCAAAGGTGTCTGTGGGCTTTTTGCTTGGCTCTATCTAACCAGGCTCATTCAAACCTTGGGGTGCTTGCCAGCCACTGTGGACTGCTTTACATGTTCTGAGACAGAGAAATAAACACACATACAGTTAGGAAGCCGGGGCACCTCCATGCTCCTGCACATCAACACTGGCAAAGAAAGGATATTGAACATATGCAAATCCTCTGGGGCGGCGATGGTAGTAGTCAAGTGGAATGTAAACGTCTACTATGGGGCCGTAGCGACCAAATTCACGCCGTAAGTCCTCCGGCCTGAAGTGTGTAAGGCAAAGAAACAAAGTTGTGTAATTCCATTGTTTTTACAGGTCAACAATATGTTGTCTCTGCTCTATGCATTGGAACAGGATTTTCATTAACCAATTACACCACATCTACATGAAGGAAATCCTGGGGCCTACAAGCTGTATCGCTTCTCCGGAGCTTTCCATCTTGCGTCTCTTTAGGTGCCATAGGGAACACCACCCTGGTTGCTTGAACAATCATCTTTAAAAAGTCACAGGCAGCAATGCATAGGACACATTAAAGCGAGTGTACAGTACCATAAGGTACATTTGCTTTAAATTTAGCATATCAATAGAATGGCGCTGGTGCGGGGAAGGCGGTGCTGTAGTGCTTTTTTGAAATTCAGCCCGCTTCAGCTGGTCTAATTGATCCTAATGGAGCCATGTCACAGAGGGGCGGGGGATTCCTCCCATTGGGGGCTCCTCCCCCCTCCAGTGCATCTTCCTGGACCGGTGCTCGATAATAGACCAACACCGTGCAAGGGAATCGGGTTCAAAAAGGACCGCAGAACCGACACCGTTCTATTGATATGCTAGATATGCAAACTTACCTGATGGTATATGCTTTAAAGGGGACCTGTCAACAGGCTGCCAGGGTAAAGCCCACCCAAATCCCCGGTGGAGCCCCTTATACTTATCCCCCTCTCAAAGTCCCTGTGCCGGACCCAGTCTTGCCGCCGAGAAATTACCGTCGGAAGCCTTGTGCGCGCTCACCACAGATGAGTCCGACGCCCATAGTCTGACTGCTCTAGTCTTTCTCTATGGGCGTCGGACTCATCTCTGGTAGCCACGCATACGGCTTCCGACGGGGACCGGGACTTCGAGGAAGGGGTAGGTATAAGGGGCTCCACCGGGGGGTTGGGCGGGCTTCACCTCGGCAGCCAGGGTGACAGGTCCCCTTTAAAGGTCTTCTAAGGCCTCATTCACATGTCCACAATTACAGACAAAGTACAGTCCCATAGGCTTATATATGGCCCTATTCACATGTCCCTAATTTGGCTGTGATCTGCAAAAAAAAATACTGACATGCCCTAGAACGGACCAAAATTGCAGCAATGACACAAAAGAAGTTTATGGGATCATCATTAATTTGTGGACGCTCTTTTTTTTTTTCCTTTTCTTTTACTAGTACTTTCCACAGATCTGCAAAAAATACAGATAAATACAGATGCAAATTTGCAGATTGTGGACATGATATGCAGTCCGCAAAAAACAGGTGTGAATGTAGCCTAAGGTCTTATTCTCATGTTCCGTGCACGGTCCGTAGCAAATCATCCGTATATACAGACCGTGCACGGAATCTGTGAATGTAGCCTTAGACCCAAGAAGCCCAACAGGACACCACAGACCAGCGCGGGGAAAAAAAACATTTTTCGGGCTGGTTGTAGGGGGAACATATAAAATTTTTAAAAAAAGGTCATATTTTTCGTCCCAACGCCCATGTAGCACTGTGTCATGCTCCTGGACTCCAGCCGACTGTCCTCTTAGCTCCCCTCCGGCTACGTCAAGACCCGGCTGACAGATGGCATGCTCAGGCACTGGGGCGGGACACCGCTGCAGTCACTGATTGGCTGAATCCCACCTGCTTGTGACGTTTCAGCCGGGTCAGGACGTACCCTGAACCTGGGAGAAGAGGACACCCAGCAGGGTACGGAAGCCAGTTTATGTGGCACAACGCAGGCATGAGCACAGGTAAGCTTAGTAGTGTCTTTTTTTTTATACCCCCCCCTCTTCCCGGGACTTCTCCTTTAAAAAAAATTATTTTTATGAAAAAAAAAACATTGATTATTAAAATAACACACATTTATAACCAGGTTTCTAATACTGAGCCCAGATAAGGCCTCCCTGTCATCTGGGATTAGTAATGTAACAGCTACACAACTACCACAACAAGAGTTTGTTGGTGGAGTCGTAGCAAGTGACAGGGACACTGTACTACTATAGCAGATGTGACCTTCATTCTGAGGACAGGACTGTTTATACCCAGATACTGTCTCAGCCGACCACTAGACTGTAGTCACTGACGTGCCTCCATATTTACACTGGAATATATCCCACTAAAGAGTCAGGAGATAACATACTAACTACTTACACTGTATACTCCGTGTGTACAATACACTTGTGTTATAATGGATGAGGACCTGGACTTAGGCATTTGTGGGTTATGACGCTATATGCTGAGCCTAGGATTTCATTCCCGCTATATAACATGGGGGCTTGAGCCCTTTCATACAGATGATTTGGGCTGAAATGTACTCAGGTTGTGTTGCTTAGTTCTCGGAAGCGCTTCTAGAATCTACGGGAGCAGCCAGTATATATAAATAAGACTCAAATAACTGAATACTTGCCAGTGCACCTCATGTTACTGATAGACCACAGCCGCGGGGGGGGGGGGGGGGGGATTATCTAAAACTCTTATCTACATAGTCTCTATGGCTAAGATACATCTATCTAATGTTATGGGGTGTGATGGGGCAACTGGCATCTGCCTCATAGGGGGTTTTCCCTTCCTCTGGATTAACACAGTAGGGTTTCTGTAGGTTGAACTTGATGAACTCTTGACTTCTTTCAGCCTCATTACTGATGTCCTAAGAGCCCTTGCTTAAACAGTAGACATTACCTATCCACGCTCCAGGGCTCCTCCTGCGGTCTGCAGCTTCAGTGCCGCCTGTTTGAGCTGACAGGCCGCTCAATCAATCACTAGCCGCATCTACCCCAGCCAGTGATTGGCTGAGCGGCCTGTCAGCACTGAAGCTGCAGTGCACAGAACCCGACAAGAAGCAGACCACAGGAGGAACCCTGGAGCGTGGATAAGTAATGTCTACTGTTTGCAGAATTATCTAAAGCAACGATCAGCCGACGATCGTTTCATTGGCTGATCATTGTCTCTATTAGGCTGGGTTCACACTGTTTTTCCAATCCGTTTTTTTTTTCCCCCCATCCGTTTTTTGCAAAAACGGATGCATTTGTGTGCATCCGTTTTGATCCGTCTTTTCATTGACTTCCATTATAAAAAAACGGACCAAACGAATCTGGTTTTTTTTAACGGACATAAGGTCAGCTACGTTTTTGTTTAGATTTAAAAAAAAAAAACTGATCTGTTTTGATCCGTTTTTTTATTATGGAAGTCAATAGAAAAACTGATAAAAATGGATGCACACAATTGCAAAAAACAGATTGCAAAAACGTAGCGTGAACCCAGCCTTAGGGGCCTATTCCACGGAGAGATAATCGGCCGATTATTGCTCGGTGGAATAGAGAAAACGATCAGGTGATGATCGTGTTATCAGCTGATCGTTTTTTCAGGCCCGAGCCTAAAATCATCTGTCACCCACCGCGCATCGCTTCGTGGAATAGCGGTGCATGGCGGGCGACTGACGATTTGAAAAGCAGCATACATTACCTAGCAGGGCTTCTCCTCCGCTCCGTCTTCCTCTCCGGGTCCCACGGCGCAACATCAGCTTCGGTGCCACCTGACTGAGCTGTCAGACCGCTTAGCCAATTACAGGCCGGGACTGATGCAGCCAGTGATTGGCTAAGCGGTCTGACAGCTCAGTCAGGCCGCTCCGGAGTTGATGCTGTGGAGGAGAAGCCCTGCTAGAGGTAACGTATGCTGCAAGGGCTGCAAGGACATCGGTACCGATGTCTCTGCAGCCCTCGCTAATGATTGTCGGGCCGTGGAATAGGCCCAGTAAACGAGCAACAATGTAGCAGATTGGCGCTCATTTACATCGTTGATCGGGCCCTGCTCGGCCCATGGAATAGGACCCTTACACTAAGTGATAACCAATTTGGCCAATGTGTAATAGGGCCCTTAGGGTACATGCACACTACGGAATCCCAACGGAAAACCCGTCGCGAATTCCACGCATTTCCACCTGTGCCATAGACTCCATTCTATGCACAGGCGGAGTCCGCCGTCCGCACAAAGAATGAACAGGTTCATTCTTTGGTTGGACGACAGAATTCACCCGTGCATAGAATGGAGTCTATGTCACAGGTGGAAATGTGCGCTGTCACGAGCTGCGGAATCCGCTAACGGATTTCTGACGGGATTCAGTGTGCACATACGCTTAGCATGAAAAGGCAGGCGTGAGCAGACACGTGCGCTCAGCCCCTTCATCTGCACATATGCACGCTACATTAGCAGTGAGAGAGATGAAGGGGCTGAGCACGAGCTGCTTTGTGCATCTTCCTCTTCGTTCTACTGATTGGCGGGGGTCTCAGCACCAGGACCCCCACCAATACAAACCTCTGAAATGTCGCTATGACATGTCAGAACTTTGTTAAAATGATAGGTAACGTTAAACTGATTCGGAGTTCCCAGCAGTATAATGAATCATGTTGCTGGGAGTTCGAAGATTCCGGTCTGTAGCACATCTAGCGTGCACGGACAGTGATCACAGAACACACGAACCCCACCGCGATGCACAGGAGAATCGCAACACAGATCCCCCCCCATAGAAGTGCAGCCCCCTAACGCTCCGCCTGGCAGCAGAGATGATAACTGATGCCGGGCAGCCGGGGGGAGGATTCGTGCAGCCATCCGTGCTGGGACGTTCTATTTTTTCGCACTGTGGATAGCTGTGGGGGTCACGTCACAGATCGTGTGAATGGCTGCATTCATTTCCATGGTTCCTAAAATTGTACATGGTCGTAGATCGGTGACCACGGACAATTTTACGGGACGTGTGAACATGGCCTAAGGCTACATTCACACGTCCGCAGTGCTGCCATTATGGACAGCACTATGAATGCAGAGGACTACTAGTCATAGATAGTGATCCGTGCCGACATTGCTGGTCTGTACTATGACCGGTCAGTTCTTTGCGGCACGGTGTGACTGGGCCCATTCAAACAAATGGGTCTGAAGTCTCTCCGTATCTGTCCATAGCAATAAGCTTCTGGCTACAGATCACTGATTCCTACACAATAAGCAGAAACTCCTTAGACAGAAATGTGAGGCTACTCCTATCACCAAGGCAACAGCGCCGCCCTGCTGGAGGCCGCAGCATAAGCCACTCACAGTGTCACCATGGCGACCAGTAATTCGCCCGCCGACTAGCCAGCTTCCCCCCACCCCGGCCGGCCGCATGGCGGAGGGATCCCGCGCCACGTACGTACCTCGTGCCGTCTGCCACGTTCCTAACGAAGAGCGAGGTGTTGGGCGGCCTGGTGTAACGGGACATGGTGGTGGCGGCTGTACAGAGGAAGCCTCGGGGCCCGGGACCGTCCTCTCCGTAAACACGCGGCAGAATCCAGTAACGAGAAGCGGACGCACTGAACGCTATGCGTAAGCACGTTACGTCTAGAATGGCGGAGCGCTCCAATATTCCCGAGAGGTGTGGCGGGATACAGCGCGCTCAGGGCAGGCACGGAAACGGCTCGGCCACCATTTTTGAATTGGGAAACATTACCTATCTGCGCACATCCTAGTCACTTGTATGTGTAACAGTACGGCCACCAGGGGGCGCTGCTGTGTGCACAGGCCTGAGGTCACCTAATAGGAGACGTGTGGAGAGTGTCTGACATTACCAATACATTGTGCAGGGTGTGTGTGTCACTTACTATTCTGCTGCTCCCTCTATATGGGGCCCTGGTTCAGATGTGGAATACACACTCATATTCAGTATACACAGTCATATACAGTATACACACTCATATACAGTATACATAGTACACACTTATATACAGTACACACATATACTGAGTACACACTCATACAGAGTACACACATATACTGAGTACACACTCATACAGAGTACACACTCACATAGTATACACACTCATATTCAGTATACACACTCATATACAGTATACACAGTCATATACAGTATACACACTCATATACAGAGTACACACTCATATACAGTATACACAGTCATATACAGAATACACTCATATACAGAATACACACTCATACAGTATACACAGTCATACAGAATACACACTCATATACAGAATACACCCACGTACAGAATACACACTCATATACAGTATACACACTCATATACAGAATACACCCACGTACAGAATACACACTCATATACAGTATACACACTCATATACAGTATACACCCACATACAGAATACACACTCATATACAGTATACACAGTCATATACAGTATACACCCATATACAGAATACACACCCATATACAGAATACACACTCATATACAGTATACACAGTCATATACAGAAGACACACTCATATACAGTATACACCCACATACAGAATACACACTCATATACAGTATACACAGTCATATACAGTATACACCCATATACAGTATACACCCATATACAGAATACACACCCATATACAGAATACACACTCATATACAGTATACACAGTCATATACAGAATACACACTCATATACAGAATACACCCACGTACAGAATACACACTCATATACAGTATACACCCATATACAGAATACACACCCATATACAGAATACACACTCATATACAGTATACACACTCATATACAGTATACACACTCATATACAGAATACACCCACGTACAGAATACACACTCATATACAGTATACACAGTCATATACAGTATACACACTTAGGGCCCTATTCCACCGGACGATTATCGTTCGCATAATCGTTAACGATTAACGATCTCAAACAACCGCTATTGCGAAAGACCTGAAAACGTTCACTCATTTCCATGGAACGATAATCGTTACTTATGATAGTATTTGCGATCGTTTTCTCTTCGCTATTTCTTCACTATTGCGTTCGTATCTACTGCGAACGACATCTTATTCAATGCGAACGTTTTGCGAACAAGCAACGATAAAAATAGGTCCAGGTCTTATAAAGCGATCAACGATTTCTCGTTCGGTCGTTAATCATTAACTGCATTTCAACTGAATGATTATCGTTTAGATTCGAACGATTTAACGATAATCTGAACGATAATCGTCCGGTGAAATAGGGACCTTATATACAGAGTACACACTCATATACAGTATACAGTCATATACAAAGTACACACTCATATACAAAATACACCCACATACAGAATACACACTCATTTACAGAATACACATATACAGTATACACACTCATTTACACCCTTTGGTTTTTTTTATAGTTTATGCCAGAAATGAGGAGCTCACATGGTCCATCTACTCTTCCCTTATATTATTTCCTTGTTTATTATCTTAGTATAGATATATGTGTATGCGGGCAGGTTTACATTCACTTACTGTATATTTACCAATCACCTCTGCTAGAGGTGTTTTCCAAGCATCTACTACTCTTTCAGTAAAGTAATATTTTCTCATGAAACAAACAAAAAGAAGGGTCCGCTCACCTATGATTGCTGTAATGGTTGACTCAGTTGGCAAGTGATATCTCCTAGCACGTGGAAGAGCATATTGCGGGCTGCAACCCGTAAGGCATCCTAAAAAAGTTCAGTGTCCACAGCTTCTGAAGTATAAATATTTCTTTATTTAGCGCATCAAAACATAAAAACAACAAACAAAAAGTGAATGGTGGGCTAAAAACGCCGACGCGTTGCGAGGTTCTCCCTCTTAATTAAGAGGGAGAACCTCGCAACGCGTCGGCGTTTTTAGCCCACCATTCACTTTTTGTTTGTTGTTTTTATGTTTTGATGCGCTAAATAAAGAAATATTTATACTTCAGAAGCTGTGGACACTGAACTTTTTTAGAATATTTTCTCATGCTGTTTCTGATCTTTCCTTTGTAAATTTCTTTATTTAGTGTAATAAATAGGGGGGACCCTATGCAGTTTTTTTTTATTATTTATTTATTTAAAAAAAAAAACGCATAGGGTCCCCCCTATTTTTATAACCAGCCGGGTTAAAAACCAAACGACAGCAGCCTGGTAACACCAGGGTGGGAAGAGCCATTGGTTTAGGCCCTCCCCAGCCTAAATCTTACCAGACTGCTGCTGCCCGGTCCAGGAGCGCCAATTTTGACGCTCCGGGACCACTGGCACCCTGCTCTTCCCAGTACCCCTGGTGGCATTGGGTACTAGGGTAATAATGGGGGGTTAGTGTTAGCCATTTTATACCGGCTAACACTAGGCCCCAACTTAGTAATGGATTCCGTCTATTAGACGGCTTCCACTACTAAGTCTATAAAGTAAAGAAATAAAGACAAGACACAAGTTAAAAATTTTTTTTATTCAAATAAAAACACCCCCACACCCCTCATTGACCATTTTATTTAAAAAAAACATTAAAAAAAACGCTGGTCATCGACGTAGTCCACGGAATCCGACGTAATCCACAGGATACCGATATCTGAAAAACAAAAAGGGAGAAACACACAAAAAACACACAAACAGGAGCACAACACCCTTCATTGTTAGCGGTGTTGTGCACCTTACAGTATGCAGCATCTTTACAGATCGCTGCTTACAGTCTGGCCCCCAAGGGGTTAAGGGAGGATGTATTGCATCCCCCTTAACCCCTTGGGGGCCAGACTGATGTCAGACTGCACCCATCCCAGCAAGGAAGGGGTTAACTGACCCCCCCTTCCTTGCTGGGAGGGGTGCAGTGCTGGGAAGGGGGTGGGGAGAGCTCTATACTCACCCCGATGTTGCCTCTTCGCTGGTCCGCAACACAATGAAGTGACTGTACTGCGGACCGGCTAATTATATGTGCGCTCAGCCGATCAGCCAATCAGCTGAGCGCACATATAATTCTAAATGTTTCTTCTAATAATGCTATTGTGATAACATAATTAGAAGAAACATTTGATGTTTTCATTAAAGTAAAGTGATGATTAGTACAGAATGCTCTATTACCTGGAATATGAATTAACGGCTTATGGAGCTTCCTGTACTAATTAATATTTAATTAAGAAAACACATTTTCGATTAAATAAATTCAGTTTCGTTGGTCAATAATTTAATTCTAACGAATCCATCATTGTGCAATTAAATATACTGTCAAAAAATAAATATATATATAAATATACATTTATTTATATATATATTTATTTTAACAGTATATTTAATTGCCAAATGATGGATTCGTTAGAATTAAATTATTGACCAACGAAAGGGACTTTATTACAAAGAAAATGTGTTTTATTAATTTAATATATTAACTATTAGAGGCATCGGCATTCGGCATCATTGCCGGCTATTTTTGAAGTACTCCGTACGGACCGCCTGTCAATCCACGGCCGCATGTCCAGCCGCAAACAATGGTCTTGTTCATTTTTTACGGGTCCGTTTACGATCGGGCCGTAGATTCATACATAGTGTGCACTGTGCAGCCGCATATCCTATACTTTCCAGCGTACGCATGAACCACCAAAAATACCGCCGCACAATTACAGCCGCAAATACAGCCGCACAGTTACATAGTCTGAACCTGGCCTAAATCTGCAAATAAATAATTTTTGCAGTATGCTTTTATTATTTTCCTTTTCTGTTTCATAACAGTCACACCATTGTGTTACCAGTAGAAACAATATCTGTGTCACCAGGTCCACACAGTTGTCTGGTATAACTCTCATATTATCTGGCTGATGAGGAGCGAGAAGATGACACGCAGCACTTGTTCTTGCACAACCAGAATCCATCAGATAGTAGACTGTTAAAGAGAAGCTGACAGCATGTGGTATACATGTATACATACTGACAGTTAGCTGATACTTATGAGGCAAGCAGTCTGGTAATACCCTTCAGTAGATCTTCCGTGCCCTTATCCTTGTAAAAAGCTTCTTTATTTCCCAGGGACATAGTCCTAGAGCCATGTCTGTGACACTGCCGATGCCCACCCTTAAAGGAATTATCCAGCGCTTCAAAAACATGGCCACTTTTCCTCCTACTGTTGTCTCCAGTTTAGGTGTGCTTTGCAATTAAGCTCCATTTACTTAAATGGAACTGAGTTTCAAAACCCCAACCAAACTGGAGACAACAGTAGGGGGAAAGTGGCCATGTTTTTGTAGCGCTGGATAACCCCTTTAATCAAATATGATTTGTCCTTGGAATACCCCTTCAAGTAGTTGCATAGCTAGCGGAGATGTAGCAATTGTGACTGGGCCCCACAGTCACCCCCACTACATAACTCTTAATACCCAGGCAGAGCTCACCTGATCATTGTGTGACCATTCAGTTTCTATCCACTTCCTGTGCTCATCTCTATTATAAGTTAAAGGGGAACAATCAGCAGGTTAGATGAATCTAACCTTCTGATGGTGCCTGGTAAGCAGTTAGGAGCATTAGGGGCATGGCTACCACCCCTCCAAACACTGATCCGGTCCGCTCGGGGGCCTGTCCCCTTCACTGATAATTATTGGGGGTTGCGTTCCCCCCCAGTGGTCAGCCCCCAGCTGGCCCCCAGCATTGATAATCTTTGGGTGGGCGGATGGGGCAGATCGCCTTGTGGGGGTGGGGCTACGCCCCCCTGCCCCGGCCAGCCTCCCCCTCTAATGATTATCAATGAAGGGGCGGGCCAGATCATTGCTCGGAGGGGCGGAAGCCATGCCCCCCAGTGCTCCTAACTGCTTACCAGGCACTACAAACAGCACGGGAACGGCGCTGAGGATGAAGGTAAGAGACAGTGCCCTGTGCACTCTAGGGAGTGGTCAGCAAGTTAGATTTGTCTAACTCAGCGCTTCTCAAACTTTTTCTAATGGAGCCTCACCCAACAGACCAAGGCAATGCCTGGGCCTCCCCAGACTGACCATGAGGGTGCCCGGGCCTCACTATCTGTGGTGAAAGTCCATTTATAAGCTGAAAATAATGCTAGGACTACCTTTCACCCATCTCCCAAGCTCTCTATACTAATAAAGCAAGTACAAAATAAGTTGATAATATTGTTAAGATTGATATTTTTGCAAACAGCAGATTATAGTCTTTTTTGTGAAAACTGGCTCCCTAGCTGGGCCTCACCAACAACTAGGGGGTCCGACTCACAGTTTGAGAAGCACTGGTTAACCTGCTAATAGTTCCCCTTTAAAGCGACTCTGTACCCACAATCTGTCCCCTCCAAACCACTTGTACCTTCAGATAGCTGCTTTTAATCCAAGATCTGTCCTGGGGTCCCTTCGGCAGGTGATGCAGTTATTGTCATAAAAACAACTTTTAATCCAGCAGAGCTGTGTCTAACGGCCGGGGCTTACATTTGTATATGCATTGGGCTGGCACACCCTCTCTGTCCTTCCTCCCCACCCTCCTCATCATTAGGAATGATCCAGGAACATTTACTGCTGTTTGAGCTTTGCACAGGTGTCTTAACGATCCAGCCCATGTTCATTATACACACAGGTGGGAAATAGGAAGCAATCTGCCTGGAGCATTCCTAATCATGAGGAGGGCAGGGAGGAGGGACAGAGAGGGTGTGCCAGCCTAATGCATATACTAATGTAAGCCCCGGCCGTTAGACACAGCGCTGCAGGATTAAAAGTAAATTTTTAGCACAATAACTGCATCACCTGCCGAACTGACCCCAGGACAGATCTTGGATTAAAAGCAGCTATCTGAAGGTACAAGTGGTTTTGGGGGGTCAGATTGTGGGTACAGAGTCACTTTAAGGGTGGGTTCACATTGAGGAATTCTCGCGTATAAACTCTGCGGAATTCCGCCGTCTGGACGCGCGCCTTTCTGCTGGCTCCATAGACACCATTCTATGGGCCGATTGATTCCGCATTCCACCGAAAGAACTGACATGTCAAAATGTTTGCATAACAACAGGTACACTTTAACTGAAAATCGCGCCTAAATTGGAGACGAGTTGTGTTGTCTCTGGAAGAAAGTGGCCATGTTTTTCTAACACTGGATAAACACTTTAACTTTTATACGTAAAATGAGAAAAAGATCATTCACTCACCCATCAACATGTCAATTTTCTTCTTTATTGTTCATAGGAAAATCATAAAAATGCAGGAAGAGGGAGCATGGCAAGCAAGGTCTCAGCACCTACTAGTTGGACTTTAACTTTTATAATATCCTAGACCTCCAAGGATGCTGTAATTGGGCCCCTCGTTGCCCAAAACCACCAAGTGTAGTGACATTAACCCATTTACTTCCATGGACCACCAAGTATGCAGATTGGGTTGCTGTCTGATATTTCTTTGAGGCTATGTGGTCCTATATGTGTGCCTGCCTTATAGTTAAAGAGGATGTACCACCTGGTACATCCTCTTTAGCCTAAACCCACTGATCGAACGGCGCTGGCACGGGGCACGGGGAAGCCGGTGCCGCGGTCCGTTTTTCGGACCGAGACCCCGTTCCCGTGCACGGCGCCGTTCTATGCACCGGAACCGGCCGGTGCTCAAGCACTGGAGGTTGGCAGGGTTGCCCCCAGTGGGAGGGAATTCCCTCCCCTCTATGACGTGGCTCCATTCATTGTAAGGGAGCCGCTTCATACAGGGGAGGGAATTCCCTCCCACTCGGGGCGGCCCGGCCCGCCTCCAGTGCTTGAGCACCGTCCGGTTCCGCTGCATAGAACGGCGCCGTGCACGGGAATCGGGCCTCGGTCCGAAAAACGGACCGCGGCACCGGCTTCCCCGTGCCGGCGCCGTTCGATCAGTGGGTTTAGGTTAAAGAGGATGTACCTGGTGGTACATCCTCTTTAAAGGGGTTATCCAGCGCTACAAAAACATAGCCACTTTTCCCCCTCTCTTGTCTCCAGATTGGTTGGGGTTTCTAATGCTACGTTTACACGGAACGATTATCGGGCGAATTTTCGCGATAACGATCGCATTGAGCGATAATTGTTCCGTGTAAACGCAGCGAACGATCAAGCGATTAGCTAAAAATTGTTCATTTTGATCTTTGAACATGTTAATAAATCGTCGTTGGTCGTTCGCAAAAAATTCGCAGATCGTTCCGTGTAAACAGTCGTTCACTGATTTTACCTATGTGCCAGATAGGCTTAAGCGATCGCAAAACAAATTTTCTGTACGATATATCGTTGCATCTAAACGCTGATAGTTATAATTAAAAAATTGTTAATTCGAAATCGGTAATCGTACGATCGGGCGAATTATCGCTCCATGTAAACGTAGCAAAACTCAGTTCCATTGAAGTAAATGAAGCTTAATTGCAAACTACACCTGAACTGGAGACAAGAGAGGGGGAAAAGTGGTCATGTTTTTGTAGCGCTGGATAACCCCTTAGCGACCCATGACGTACCTGGTACGTCATGGTGCAGCAGGGGGTGTTCAGAGCGGGGTCCCGCCGGGACCCAGCTCTGAACGGCACTGCACCCGGCTGCAATCTGCAGCCGGGCAGTGCCTCTATTAGCTGGCGCGGGTCCCATCGCCGCGCCGGCTAATTAAGCACTTCAATGCAGCTGTCAAACCTGACAGCTGCATTGAAGTGCTTAATGGTGCGTTTACACGTAACGATTATCGTGCGAATTTGCGCGATAACGATCGAATGATAATTGTACATGTAAACGCAGCGAACAATCAAACGACGAACGAGAAATCATTCATTTTGATCTCACATGTTCTCAAATTGTGGTTCGTCGTTCGCAAAAAAATCGCAGATCGTTTCGTATAAACAGTCATTCGCCGATTTAACCAATAAGTGAGATAGGCTTAAGCGATCACAAAACGAATTTTCCGTACGATGTATCATTCCGTCTAAACGCCAATCATTATGAAAACAAAACCGTTACTTCGACATCGTTAATCGTGCGATCACGTCAATTATCGTTTCGTATAAACGCAGCATTACACTTCACATCCCTGGTGTCTAGTGAGTCGGATCTCCCCCCCGCGATGCGATCGCGGTCTTCTGCCCGTGCCGGGCCTCAGCGTCGCAATGACGCTTATCCCGGCTCGGCAATAGATTGCTGTGGCCTGCAGCAGGCCATAGCAATCTATGACCGATGTAATCGATCTTTGCTGTGTATATACACAGCATTGGTCTCTATGAGAGATCAGTGCTGTGTACATACAAGTCCCCCAGGGGGGCTTCTAGTCCAAATCACCCCCCTTTTCCCATTTTATAAATATAAATTAATAAATAAACATGTTTGCTATCGCCGCGTCCGTAATTGCCCAAACTTTTAATTAATCACATTCCTGATCACGCACGGTAAACGGCATCAGCGCAAAAAAAATTCCAAAGTGAAAAATTGCGCATTTTTGGTCGCATCAAATCCAGAAAAAATGTAATAAAATGCGATCAAAAAGTCGCATATGCGCAATCAAGGTAGCGATAGAAAGAACACATCATGGCACAAAAAATGACACCTGACACAGCCCCATAGACCAAAGGATAAAAGCGCTATAAGCCTGGGAATGGAGCGATTTTAAGGAACGTATATTTGTTAACAGTGGTTTGAATTTTTTACAGGTCATCAGATAGAAGAAAAGTTACACATGTTATAGATTGTTGTAATCGTAACGACTTGACGAACATGCATAACAAGTCAGTTTTACGATAGGGCGAACGGCATAAATGCAAAATTCCCCGAAATCAAAACAAATTCTTTCTTTTTTTTTTTTCAATTTGACAGCGCAAATGATTTATATACGGGTTCGCAGCATATTTTATGGAAAAATAATGCCTGTCATTGCAAAGTACAATTGGTTTCGCAAAAAATAAGTGCTCATATACGTCTCTAGGTGAAAAAATGCAAGCGCTATGGACTTTTAAACATAAAAAGCAAAAGCGCAAAAACGAAAATTGGCTTTGACCTTAAGGGGTTAATATTAAGGATGCTGTGTATGGTACTTGGTGCAGTAGGTTTCCTGGCCTAAAGGTTAGAGTGCCCAGGTTTCTGACTCTCTCATCTGCAAGCTATAAAAGAAAAACACTGTCAGAGATGCAACTATAGTTATGGTGGTTTGTGGAAAGTAGCCATAAAAAGTTGTCTGGGGCTCTGGTGTGTGGCTCAAGCTGAACTTTTGCACTAGGGTCGATGCACCCTTAGCTGTGGCCCTGTCTTTTTAATACTGTCTTTTAATTAATGTAAATACCAGTGCTTACATTTGGAAAGCAATATGACTTGTGCTTTCTTTTATGGATAGTCAATCCTTCTTGTTTACTTTCTAAGAATAAACCCTGTGTTCCTGAGATTCTTGGTATTAGAATTGCTGCTGATACACGATGTTGTGAAATACTAGACTAGATTACTCATACATACTTACTAAGAGTAAACAACCATATACTTTACAGGAGACAAGATGCTTTGGTATTGTGAAGGCCGGGGTACTGCTGCTGCTCATGGTACAAAAGGTTCAGCATAATACAGGAGTGGAAATGCACCAGACTTTAGGGGGAAATAATTTGTCCTTGTATCTATGTGCAGTATGCAGATCCTCATTGTATGATGCAGCCAATAAGAATCTCTGGCATTAGGCCCCAGCTGCATGGAAGATTTGAGTTTCGTAATGCTGCGTTTACACGAAACGATAATTGGCCCGATCGTACGATTAACGATGTCGGAGTAACGATTTTTTTTCATAACGATTAGACGGTACAGCGTTTAGACGGTACGATAAATCGTACGGAATAATCGCTTTGCGATCGCGCGCCCGCAGCCCGTCCCCCTGCTCGAAGCCCGGCCCCAAGGTCAACCGCAGCCCCCTGCGCCGCTCCGATCGCCCCCCCCTGCTGCCGCTCTGATCGCCGCCGCCACTACGATTGCCGCCGCTCCAATCGCCACTCCCCCGCCGCTGCTCTGATCGCCACCCACGCCTCCGCCGCTCCGGTCGCCCCCCCCCCTGCCGCCGCGACCATATGTTACCTGTTCCGCGTAGCAGGTCTTCGACATCCCCGGCTCCCCCCTTCAGTGCACTGATTGGCTGAAGAGATGAGCCGTGAATTTCAAATGGCTCCTCTTCAGCCAATCAGTGCTGCCTTGCATTGATTGGCTGAAAAAGGGAGCCGTTTGAAATTCCCGGCTCATCTCTTCAGCCAATCAGTGCACTGAAGAGGGGGGGGGGGGGCAGGGGGGTGAACAGTAACCCATACATCAATCTGTGACAATAACTGTCTAATCACAGTCCAGCTTTCAAATCAGAAACATTTCCCTTATGCTACGTTTACACGGCACGATAATTCGCCTGATCGTACGATTAATGATGTCGGAGTTTTTTTTTTTTCATAACGATCAGCGTTTAGACGGTACGATATATCGCACGGAAATTCGTTTTGCGATCGCTTAAGCCTATCGCACACATTGGTTAAATCGGCAAACGACTATTCACACGGAACGATCTGCGAATTTTTTGCGAACGATCAACGATGATTTGAGAACTTGTTAAAAGATCAAAATGAACGATTTCTCGCTCGTCGTTTGATCGTTCACACGTACGATTATCGTTCTAATTCGATTGTTATCGTGCGAATTTGCACGATAATCGTTCCGTGTAAACGCAGCATTAGGTTGATACATCTGGGCCATTGTGTCTAGAAGACTGCCCATGCATGTTTTTACGGCGGTCACTAGTCTAGCAGCCCTGCGTGGGTCTCCCATGCCAGGATTGTGTACCACACTGAGCAAAAGCGGCGGATCCCCACCTGCCTCAGTGTCTCACAGTGTCTCTATGGAAGGGCTTGCGTGCCTCTGCTCCCGCCGCTCTCCGCGCAAAGAATTGAACCAAACCAAAATGCTGTAAAAAGACAAATGAAATAAAGCTGGATTCACACCAACCTGCTGATTGTTACCTTTCAAAAATTGCATTATTTTGTTAATCCTGCCCCCCCCCCCCAAATTTTTTTTAAAAAAAAGAGCGATCAAAAAGTCATATATGCTAGAAAACTATACCATCAAAAATTAAATGTTTTTTTTTTTGCAGAAAAAAAATAGTTACATGTCTTGGATTGTGGCGGCATAATTTTTCTTTTCAATAAAATGTGTTTCTATTGTGCCAAACTAGTAAAAAAAAATATAAAATAAACTTGGTATCACTGTATGGCTAGGTTCACACAACGTCAAAAAATGGACGTTTTTATATTAAAGGGGTACTCTGGCGGGGGGGCATTTTTTTTCCTGGGACCAGGGAGGAGGTGGCTGAGGGAAACGACATTCACTCACCTCCCCGGTTCCAGGGGCGGGTCCCGCATAGCGGCGCTCCGATCCCCGGCCGCTTCTTGGTGTCTGACGCGGGCCCGAGACGATACATCTCAGGTCCGCTCAGCCAGTCAGTGACAGAGGCGGGATCTGAGCTGACTTGAAACAGATCCCGCCTCCGTCACTGACTGGCTGAGCGGACCTGAGACGTCACGTCTCGGGCCCGCATCAGACACCAAGAAGCGTCCGGGGACCGGAGCGCCGCGATGCGGCACCCGCCCCTGGAACCCGGGAGGTGAGTGGACGTTGTTTCCCTCAGCCACCTCCTCCCCGGTGTCAGGAAAAAAATGCCCCACCCCGCCAGACTACCCCTTTAAATAAAATGGCCGTTTTTGCCGCGATTTAACTGACTGCAATGGCAATGCATTGAAGTCAATGGGAGGATGGACGTCCAATGCACACAATGCATTGAAAAATGGACGTTTTTACCGCGTTTTTCAATGCATTGTGTGCATTGGACGTCCGTCCTCCCATTGACTTCAATGCATTGCCATTGCAGTCAGTTAAATCGCAGCAAAACTGACGTTTTATTTAATATAAAAACTGCAGTTTTTTGATGTTGTGTGAACCTAGCCTATCAGCAATATCTATTATACTGACCTAGAGAATTAAAGCTGAATGTTATTTTTATCAAATGGTTGAATAATGTACGTTTAGGCCATGTTCACACATGGTATAACACCGGCCGTTCTGTGACCTGCAGGACCGATCTTCGTTTCTGGTGAATTCAGATGCGGACACACCTGGAGCGTGCAGCTTCTGTCTCTGTGGCCGCTATTCAATGAATAGCAGGTGCAGAAAACTGACATGTCCGTTTTTCGTGCGTCCGGATGGAATTCCGTCCGGAGTGTATGCTATGTGTATACACTCTGGCCGGGATTCCATTCATTCAAATATAGAAAAATGTATAGTATGGTACCGTGTTAGCCAGAAAAATCCATATCGTGGTAAATACTTGAAAGCAAAGTATTTTAGGAGTGATACCTTTATTGGCCAACAAAAAACTGTTAGAGCTGTGAGCTTTCGGGATCCACAAGATCCCTTCGTCAGACAAGTTCACAAATGAATGACTTACAGAAACAGCACAACATTTTAGGGATGTTACAAGCCAGAAGGGAGAGACATCTCTGAATGGGGGGGGGGGGGGTATATTAGAAGTCCAAGATTGTTGGTCAGTCCAGTCTTATCTGTGGAGTGTGCCCATGTAGTGGGTCATAAATCCAGGTGCCAGGTTTAGTCCATGTGTTAATGACTGGAATGTTTTTATCAATTTGAATTCCCACACTTTCCTCTCTCTGTCACTCTGGAAGTGACCTTTGAGGACCATAACCCTTAAATCTGTTATTCTATGGTCCAGTCCAGAGAAATGTTGGCCTACAGGGGTGTTGAGACTTCTTTTTATTGTATGTCTATGTAAGTTCATTCTAGTGTGTAGTTTCTGTTTTGTTTCCCCAATGTAAATCCCTGTGGGGCATCGTGTACACTTTATCATGTAGACCACATTAGAGGATGTACATGAGAAAGCATTGGTGATTGTGTAGTGTCGCTGTGTGTTGGGGATGCGGATTGTGTTTGTTTGTAATATGTGGGGACATGTGCTGCATTTTCTGTTGTTGCAGGGGAAGGTGCCAGTCTCTGTTGTTGATGTCAGAGCGCTTTTTACAAGGAGGTTTCTTAAATTCGGGGGTTGTTTGAATGAAATAAGTGGTAATTCTGGGAAAATCTCTTTCAGTCTGTTGTCCCTCTGGAATATTGGTTGTAGTTCAGCAGCAATCTTTTTTAGGATCTTCATATGAGGGTTATAGGTGACCACCAATGGCACCCGGCTGTTCTCCTCCTTCTGCTTATATTCCAGGAGGCTTTGTCTTGGAATTCTTTTGGCTCTGTGGATCTGTTCATCAATGGTTATTGGATGGTAGCCTTGTTTTAGGAATGTCTCTCTTAAAGATGATAGGTGGTGTTCTCTATCTTTATCATCAGAACAAATCCTAATGTATCTGAGGGCTTGGCTATAGATGATGGACTTTTTTGTGTGGTTTGGATGAAAGCTGTTCCATTCTAAGTATGCTGGGTGGCCTGTAGGTTTCTTGTAGATTGATGTTTGTATGGTGTTGTTCTCTATAGATATAGTTGTGTCCAGGAAATGGATTTTGGATTTGGAGTAGCTGAGTGGGAGTTTGATGGTGGGATGGAAATTATTAAAGTTGCTGTGGAAGGTGAGCAGTTCCTCTTGCGATGCTGTCCAAATGATGAGTAAATCATCAATAAATTAAATGTATTCAGAAGGTTTATGAACCACAAAATGGCACCATTACATTGTACAACTTGTCCTACAAAAAACAAGCCCTCATATAGACTTGTTTATGGGGAAAAAGAAGTTTGTTGGAAAAACTAAAAGAAATCCAAATTTGTTGTGTTACAAAATGCTAAAATTGCTGAATGCTAAAAGGTGCAACACATTTATATCAAGTATGTGCACAGGGCCTAATGCTGTCGCCTCTTCCCTAGATCTGTGTTCGGCCATTCCTCAGTTATTTCTCCTGGAATTGTGTTACCATTTGGATGGCTCTGTGCTCAGTATGACAGCACTGACTGGCCAGTAGCCAAAGGCCGCAGGGTTCTAGGAAGAGATGCTTGAGCTCAGTATTTGGCTATATTCACACAACGTAAAAAAAAAACAGAAAAGGCTTCTGTTTTTTCTATTAAAAAAGATGTCCGTTATTGCTGCGATTTACCAATGCAATGCATTGAAGTCAATAGAATGACGGATATCTAATGCACACAGTGTGTAAAATGACGGACGTTGTCTGCCCGGACATCAAAATAATGATCATGTCAATTATTTTCGGACGTCTTTTGCAAACAGCGGACGTTATTTTTTGTAGTTCATTCACAGCTTTTCTTTTTTCACGGTCCTTTCTCTGTTTTTACTATTAAACGCAATAGACTAGAATAATGTACCAGCAGCTGTTTTTGCACTGACAGACGGACAATCCTCAAAATAACGGACGTCATTTTGGACTCAAAATAACAGACGTTATTTAGAACATTATAAACGGACAAGAAAAAACATTGTGGGAACACAGCCTTTGGCAATGTTCACACAACGTCAAAAAATTTAAAAAGGCGGCCGGTTTTCAAATAAAAAAAAAAACGTCCATTTTTACTGAGATTTAACTGACAGCAGTGGCAATGCATTGAAGTCAATAGGAAGACAGACGTCCAATGCACACAGTGTATTGAATAACAGACGTTTTTGCCGCGGGTGTCAAAATGAACATGATCATTATTTTCGGACGTCTTTTGCAAACAGCGGACGTTTTTTTTAGCTCCTCACACACAGTTTTTCTTTTGTCACCGTTCTTTCTCCGTTTTTACTATTAAATTCAATGGACTTTTTGATTAAGCCGCATCCAAAGGCCAATTACTAACCCCAAACTAGAATAATGTATAAACACCAGTCATTGCACTAAGGGGAGGCCAAGCTGCAAAATAACGTCCGTTATCTTAGCGGACATAATTTCAAACGGAGCTGAAAAGACGTGTGAACATAGCCGAATGACGGACGTCTAATGCACACAGTGTATAAAATGACGGACGTTGTCTGCCCGGACGTCAAAATAATGAAAATGTCAATTATTTTTGGACGTCTTTTGCAAACAGCGGACGTTTTTTTTTTGCTGTTTTCTCACAGTTTTTCTTTTTTCACCGTCCGTTCTCTGTTTTTACTATTAAACTCAATGGACTAGAATAATGTACCAGAAGCTGTTATTGGACTGACAGACGGCCAATCCTCAAAATAACGGACGTCATTTAAATAAATTATAAACGGACAAGAAAAAATGTTGTGGGAACAAAGCCTTTCAGTGTGAATTCATGGATGTACTGTAGTCTGGCTAGGTTCACACAACGTTTTTTTCAGCTTAGTTTAAGGCTAGGTTCACACTGCGTTTTTGCAATCCGTTTTTTTTCCCATCCGTTTTTGCAAACAGCTCCGTTTTTTTGACGGACAATAAAGTAGTGTCGGCTACGTTTTTGTATAAAAAAATCAAACTGGGACAGCACTGGAAAAAATGGAAAAAAATAATATTTCGATGGAGTGCACGTCTCACCGCACAGGACCCTTCCGTTTGGCTTCAATCCAATAGTAAACGTAGGAGACAGCACTTCTTGTGAAAAAACGTGATTTTTTTATTCACATCAGACGTGACGTTTCGGCTGGTACTTCAGCCTTTCTCAAGCCTTTCCCACGCTTGAGAAAGGCTGAAGTACCAGCCGAAACGTCGCGTCTGATGTGAATAAAAAAATCACGTTTTTTCACAAGAAGTGCTGTCTCCTACGTATTGGCTACGTTTTTGTGTCCGTCAAAAAAAAAAAAACGGATTGTTTTTTTACAATGGAAGTCAATGGAAAAACGGATGCACACAAATGCATCCGTTTTTTGCAAAAAAATAAAAAAAAACCGGGTGAAAAAAAACGGATTGCAAAAACGCAGTGTGAACCTAGCCTAAAATGACGTCCGAAAATAATGATCTTGTTCATTATTTTGACATCCGCGGGTAAAACGTCCGTATTTTAAATATCAAAATCGGCCGCCTTTTCTCAATTTTTAACTTTGTGTGAACACAGCCTCTCTGTGTGATGTATATACACTCATTCATTAGTTTAGTACTTTGTAGATGCACCTGCTACAACTGCACAATAAATAAATAAAATGCCATGTAATAGCCTGGAGGCAGCCCATATATATATGTATATGTATATATATATATATATATATATATATATATATATATATATATATATATAGCAGTTACGACACCTCTATTCCCAGAATGGTCCCTGGAGGATGACAGATAAACAGGCCCCCAGGTGACTCTGGGAAATGTAGTCCCTGGGATGGACATGTCAGGGACAGTAATGTCGGGATTGACTACAGTTCCCAGCAGGGTGCAGCAGTGCGGAGAGCCTCCATGCCCTGGCACTGTGCCAGCTCCCAGGTTGGCTGTAGCTGTAGATAAGTGTGTGCGCCCCCGGCTGTACAGTATAACATATGTGAGATGGGGCCGGAGAGGGAGAAGAGCACGTCAGAGAGGGAGAAGAGCGCGCCGGACACTGACATGTCCCCTGTACAGCAGTGCAAGCAGCGGGCGGGCGAGGTGATAGAGCGGGAGTCGGGGCAGCTGCACGCCCTCAGCCAGGGCATATGGCAGACCCCCGAGCTGGCCTATCAGGAGCGCACGGCTCACCGCCTCCTCAGCAGCTTCTTCTCCAGCCGGGCATGGGACGTGCACACACACTTCCATCTGGACACGGCGTTCAGGGCGAGCTGGAGCTCCGAGCCTGCCGACTGTCCTCGCCTGCATGTCGGCTTCCTGTGCGAGTACGATGCCCTGCCCGGGATCGGGCACGCCTGCGGGCACAACCTGATCGCTGAGGTCGGGGCAGCGGCTGCGCTGGGACTGCGAGGAGCCCTGGAGGGTGTGCGACCACCGCGGCAGGTCCAGGTACGGGGGGCTCGCTGCTTACCATTGCCTTGTGTATCCCTTAGAATTAAATTTGCCTTTAATTTAGTCAGTTCAATCTGTCAGTTTAATTTTACATTTGTCATGACCGGTTTACGGCCGTTTTAGCACAAAAACACAGTACAAGTTCTCCCTTTATATTTTCCCTACCATATGAATCCACTTCTGGCTTTGGCACAAAAACTGCAGTGGCAGCTTTAGGCTATGTTCACGCAATGTACATTTTCAAAAAATCACGGCCGTTGTATAACGGCCATGATTATTACAAAAATATACGTGCCTTTGCTGCCTATGGGATCCCGGCCGGAGCGTATACACATCATAAACTAGCGGCGCCGCAAACAACTGACATGTCAGTTTTCTGCGGCTGCTATTCAGTGAATAGCAGCCGCAGAAAACCCTGTCAGTGTGCACTGTGGAGCGAGCGGCTGTGGCCGCAAGCTCTATAGTGTGCTGTGGGGAGTTCTGATGCGGGCGCGCACAGATGCGGATCTTTTCAGAGACCGGCCGGGTCACGGAACAGCCGGTCTAATACAGCGTCTGCACATGGCCTTAGGCTTTGTTCACAGAGCGTGAAAATAAGGGCAAAATACGTCCGTATTTGGATAAATATGGCCTGAAATAGAGAACATGATCATAATTTCAGGCAGTATTTATCCAAATACTGCCGTATTTTGCCCCAAATACTGGTGTATTTTGATGTTGTGTGAACATAGCCTTAAAAAAGGGCCTCATTCACACTATGGGGGAGATTTATCAAACTGGTGTAAAGTAGAATTGTCTTAGTTGCCCCTAGCAACCAATCAGATTCCACTTTTCATTCCTCACAGACTCTTTGAAAAATGAAAGGTGGAATCTGATTGGTTGCTAGGGGCAACTGAGCCAGTTTCACTTTACACCAGTTTGATAAATCTCCCCCTTTTTATTTTTTGATTAAACATTGTTGCAGGAATCACATTAACTTCTATGGAATCCTGGCCGGAGTGTATACACACTGTACACATGTCTATTTTGTGTGGCCGCTATTCATTGAACAATGGCTGCATTAAATAGACTGTGCAGACAATGTAAAGTGCGGCTCCGGCCGTACTTTACATTGTCTGCTATGGCTAATTGGAGTGCAGGGACACCGTAATGTGCCCGGATTCCAATTAAAAAGAAGTGATGCTCGCCTGACCGATATTTCAGTACCAGCCGGGTTAAACATTTCAGACAGCGGACGTTCTGTGACATGGCCGTGTCACAGAACGGCCGCTGCTTGGACATGTGTGAACATGGCCAAAAACTGCATTTTGCCCAAAACACAAAAATGCCAGAAAATATGCTTTAAAAAAATGTTGTTAAGTTTAGAGACAACTGTGTGCAAAAGCTAGCGAGTACTGGTTCAAAGTACTGCGCAAAGTACCCTGTGGCAGATTGATATCCGTCATGCTGTCAGTTCAAGCTCACAGCAAAACAGCCATAAATTACAAGGAGGCTGCAGGCAGTCTTACCCGCATGTATACGGATATGTCATAGAGGGTATCAAGTAACAGAAAGATGGGCCATATAAAATCACTTTATTGTGCAACTTTGTGCATTGCTGCCCCCTCCTCTCATACCAGCACCACCAGAGGGGACATGAGAACTTTCTAAGGCTGCGTTTACACGGAACGATTATCGTGCGAATTCGCGCAATAACGATCGAATTCGAACGATAATCGTACGTGTAAACGCAGCGAACGATCAAACGAAGAACGAGAAATCGTTCATTTTGATCTTACAACATGTTCTAAAATCGTCGTTCGCAAAAAATTCGCAGATCGTTCTTTCTAAACAGTCGTTCGCCGATTTAACCAATGTGTGAGATAGGCTTAAGCGATCGCAAAACGAATTTCTGTACGATGTATCGTACCGTCTAAACGCTGATTGTTATGAAAAAAAAACGTTACTCCGACATGGTTAATCGTACGGTCGGGCCAATTATCGTTTCGTGTAAACGCAGCATTAGGGACATTAATGAAAGCTGCACCACTGACGTATGCCAGGGAGAAGACACAGATTCACAGCTTCTCTCTGCCATATCCCTAGATGGGGGGGGCATGATTTACCATGATTTACATCTGCTCGCAGAGGTAAATCAGGGCAGAAGTCTACACCTGCTCAGGGGCAGGTGTAGATTTCTGCACCCGCCGTGGTGCAGGTGCAGGTCAGGCCAGCGTGCGTAGTGAATCCGGCGGGGTAATTGGAGGTGGGGTAATCTACGTCCCCCGTTGTTACCAATTGATCAGGTTGCGCAGCAGTTGCATTGCAGATTGTAATGCTGCGTTTACACGAAGCGATAATTCGCCCAATCGATTATTTAACGATTTTGAAGCAACGATTTGTTTTTAATAACGATCAGCGTTTAGACAAATAAATCGTTAGAAAATTCGTAAGAAAAATCGTTATTGCGATCGTTTTTAAGATCGCTTAAGCCCATCTTTCACATAAGGTGAATCTTTGAAAGACTGTTTACACGAAGCGACCTGCGAATTTTTAGCGGGCGACGAACGACGATTTGAGAACACGTTGAAAGATCGCAATGAACGATTTCTCGCTCGTCGCTTGATCGTTTGCTGCATTTACACGGAATTATCGCTCAAATGCGATCGTTATTGCGAAAATTCGAACGATAATCGCTCCGTGTAAACGCAGCATAACTGCATTACGTCCGGCTTCATTAGTCATTATGTCAGCGCAACTACAACCTGATGATGTGTTTTCATCTATAGCCAGAGAAAGGCTATAGCTTCTTTACAACAAGGCTTCTACCGAGATCTACGAAGGTCCTAAGAACGTTGGAAAAAAAAACACAAGTAGACTTTTTTTTTTTTTTTTGCTAAACCAGATTTAGCAGCTGCCAAATGACTATGCACTGTATTTATCTCTGTGCAATGTGTCTCCCTAGCTGCGCCCCACCACCAACAAGGGGCCTCTCACTAGTGAGGCCCTCTTCTCTCTAAACTGACATAAGTCACAGTACCATGTCAGATTTTATTCTCTTTGCCCTTGGGTCAAGTTACCCGAGCTTCTCACCAATTTATACCAATAAGACGAGAAGGGGAAATAAAAAAATGATTAAAGGGGTAGTGCGGCGGTAAAGAATTATTCACAGAATAACACACATTACAAAGTTATACAACTTTGTAATGTATGTTATGTCTGTGAATGGCCCCCTTCCCCGTGTCCCACCACCCCCACCCGTGTACCCGGAAGTGTGGTGCGATATACTCACCTGTCACATGCTGACACCCGTCTCCGATCTTCAGTCAGTGACGTCTTCTTCGGCCGGCCGGCGAACAGCTCCGTCTGTTCCGATGCCGGCCGCCCTCTGCAGCGTCATCGGATGCTCAGCCGCGATTGGCTGAGCATAACTGTGCTCAGCCAATCGCGGCTGAGCACAGTTGTGACGCGGCGGAGGGGGGACGGGCGGCAGGGATTCGGCCGTCCGTCTGAAGATGACGTTTGGCACAAAATGACGGACGGCCCTCGACACGAATCAGGTAATGTATAATGCACCACACACTTCCGGGTACACGGGTGGGGGTGGTGGGACACGGGGAAGGGGGCGATTCACAGACATAACATACATACATTGTAATGTGTGTTATTCTGTGAATAATTTTTTAGCGCCACACTACCCTTTTAAAGGAGTTGTCTGTATACTTATTTTTATAGTAAAAAAGCTTAGGGTGGGAGGTAGCTTGGTAATTCCTGCTCTCTGTCCCCAGCCAATCACTGGCTGAGGCGGGTCACCTCTACAGCCAGAGATTGGCCAATTAGCAAGGAGTGCAGGACCAGAATGGCACCAACATATATGTGCACCTGGCCACGATTAACTATAAAAAATATAATTCATACAATTCTTTTCCTTAAACATACATAGCTGTGATTCCACTGACATGATGAGGAGATATCCATGTGCTCCACTATTATAAAATAAAGGGGATAAATCCCAGGTGGTGCACTGTTTGGTCCTCCCATTGATGACGTGCCTTATTCTGTTTATGTGAGGAGCATCGTCAATGGGAGGATTTTGTATCGTAGAGGAGACGGCACTTCTGTGGTGGTGGTACTCATGGCGGGATGGTGTCCCAGACGTAGTAGATAAGAAAATCCTGGCACTCACCTATTGAAGTTATGCTTGTTTATGTGCAAAACATAAAAAAGTACAGTAGGATGTGTTTCGGCATGTAGCCTTCATCAGCTCCGAAGCTGATGAAGGCTATATGTCAAAAAGCATCCTCCTGTACTTTATTATGTTTTGCACATAAATAAACAAGCTTAGCTTCAATTGGTGAGTGGCAGGATTTTTTTATCTACTCATCAATGGGAGGAGATAGAGCTGCAATGGAGGCACTAAGCCCGCCTCCAGTGCACCAAACATGCATATCTACATATAATAAAAACCAGCCATAGCTACAGAATAGGGAGGTCCATCTCCAGATAAACGGCACTTCTGGAGTCAGCAGGGAAGGAAGGAAGGAAGCAACTTTTTTTTTTTTTTTAGTTTCCCACCTCCTATTCAGACTTGCCAGAAAATTGGTGAGTATGAAATTATTTTTACCAGTATATGTGCAGGTACATTCCCTTTAAGAAAACACTAGTTTTGCCCAATAGATGTTTTCTAATAACGTTTTTTACCATATCTTCGTTGCATTAAGTGAAAACAGTAGATGCAGGGAAAACGTGTTTTGCTATGTAAGCATCTTGGCGGAGACCGGGCCAAGACTAGTCACGACTCTTTCCCTGCGATTGTGCTATGTGGGGGTGATTGACAGACAAAGAAGCAACTTCACATGCTGCCAGGACAAAGACGCCTCTTTGCCTGTTTCCTCCTCGGAGCATGGTGACATGCAGGGAGCCGTTACTAGTCACAGCCCGGTCTTTGGCTAAATGCCTGCATATTGGGGATTTGTATACCCCACACTGGAATAAAATACGTTTTCCTGCATCTGCCTTTCTCACATAATGCAAAGAAGATATGGTAGGAAACGTTACTACAACATCTACTGAGCACAGCTAGTGGTTTATGAAGCGCTATCCTGGCAACTGGTTCCTCTTAAAGGGTTTGTTCAGTGATTTGCCTTTTTAATATAATGTTGCTGGTGCATAATGAACAATAAACAACAAATGCTTACCTCTCGTCGCTCCCTCAATGTCCTCTTCTGGTGTCGCCTGGTGTTCCCCACTGACCGCAAAGCCTCCACTTCCAAGACAAGCTTGACAGCCTGCTCAGCCAATCACTGGCCGCGGGGCTGCCCCATCTAAGTCAGTGATTGGCTGAGCAGGTGGTCACTCCTGTGACCAGTTCATCTTGGAAGTGGAGGCTCCGCAGTCAGTGTGGCACACAGGCGACACAGAGGGAGCCCAGAGAGGTAAGGATAGGATGTTTGTTGTTTTATATGCACCAGCAGCAACTTGACAACCTGAACAAACCCTTTAAATGGTTTCATTCATTTTTCAAAAACCACAACAAAAACCTGACCAGTAACACAAATTCCATGTTCTCCTTCCTGAAGAATTTAGTCACGTGGTTACTTTCTTTTTTATATTTATTATCTCTTTTATAACTATTACCAATTTGGATTTGAAAATGACATTTTTTTTTTGTCATTTCTAGATCACAGTTTTAGGAACACCGGCAGAAGAAGAGGGTGGAGGCAAAGTTGATCTTATCAAGGCTGGAGCTTTTGAAGATATGGATGTTGTGTTTATGGCCCATCCTGCCCAAGATGATGTAGCTTATCTTCCAGATGTTGCCGTACATGAGTGAGTAACACAGTAGTGAGTGATAACATAATACTTACAGTGTTACTATGGTAAGAAACATTACAACATTTTTCGCTTTAAAGCCCTTTGGTTGCACTGGATTTCTAGGGCTGGGTTCACATGTAGTATTATGGTCAGTATTTTAGACAAAACCAGGAGTGGATCCAAAACACAGTCAAAGGTGCAAATCTTTCTTTTATAGTGTTGGATCCACTCCTGGATATGGGTAAATATAATAGCCTTAAAGGACAAGTGCCATGCAAAACTTTTTCCCAGTAATTGAAGCACATTACAAAGTTATATAACTGTGTAATATGCTTCAATCACCTATCTGCCTCCCTTCCCTGTCTTTCCCCCCCTCCACCCTGCAGCAGAAAGTGTAAGAAACTCACAGATACCTAATTACTGTCGTCACCAAGCTCTTCTCTCGGCCTCTTCTTGTGACGATGAGTCATCAGCAGGAGGGCTGCTCTAGCTCCTGTTATACCAGCCTCCCCCTCCCCTGCCTTGTCAGGTGACTCAGCTTGCTCAGCTCCGATTGGCTGAACAACTGCAAGCCATCTGAGTCCATGTCACTTGCTTATCTTCCCTAGTGACATGACTCCTTCACTCACTGAGTCCACTCGGCAGCAGGAGAAAGTATGAGGGGAGGGGGCTGCCTAGGGTGCTGGGAGTCAGTCGGAGAGAAGATAAGCAAGTGACATAGACTCAGATGGCTTGCAGTTGTTCAGCCAATCGGAGCTGAGCAAGCTGAGTCACCTGACAAGGCAGGGGAGGGGGAGGCTGGTGTAACAGGAGCTAGAGCAGCCCTCCTGCTGATGACTCATCGTCACAAGAAGAAGCCGAGAGAAGAGCTTGGTGACGACAGTAATTAGGTATCTGTGAGTTTCTTACACTTCCTGGTGGGGGGGGGGGGGTGGAGGGGGGAAAAGACAGGGAAGGGAGGCAGATAGGTGATTGAAGCATATTACAGAGTTATATAACTTTGTAATGTGCTTCAATTACTGAGAAAAAGTTTTTCATGGCACTTGTCCTTTAATAAGGACCAAGATACTAAAAACTAAACTGACATTTTTTTATGTTCACATTTGTATCTACTTATCGGAAACCCCTAACAACAGCTGTTAAATATTACTCTATACTTAACTTATAATGTCTGTTTTAGGGGCTCCTGGTACATAGAAAAAAACACGGTGTTCACAGATTGTTTTACTGCAGGACCATCATAGTTTTGTGCCCCAACATTTTGGAGACAGTTTCAGAAAATCGGATCGGATCAGAATACAACTAAGAGGCCATTCTAGGCCCCATGTACACATCAGGAAAATTTATCCTGATTTCCTGATAATAAGTTATTTTTCTGAAGGGTACCTGTTCCATAAAATATAGAACAGGCAGGGCCGCCGATAGGGCAGTACAACCGGTACTGCCGTATGGGGCCCGGACGCTAAGAGACATGGAGGGGGGCCCGGCGGCCGCCGCCCCCCCCGACCGCTACGCTAGGGGGGCCCGCACGGCCCCCCTTGCCACCTGGGGGGAGGGGTTGTGCCGCTTCGGTCAGGTGAGCTTCCGGCACACGCTGCCTCTATCACTGGCCGGAAGCTCACAGCTGCAGCCCTGCGATCCTTCTCTCCTGCTCGGCAGCGGCGCACGTGACGTCATCGCGCCGAGCAGGAGAGAAGTTCCTGGACCGCGGGGCTGCAGCTATGAGCTTCCGGCCAGTGATAGAGGCAGCGTGTGCCGGAAGCTCACCGGACCAAAGCTGCATGGGAAGGGGGGACCTGCCAAGCCTGCCTCACCTGCCTCTGCTCCCCCGGCCGCTCCCTCTTCCCCCAGCCTCTCCTCCTGTACCCCCCCCTCCAGCCTCTCCTCCTGCACCCCCCTTCCAGCCTCTCCTCCTGCACCCCCCTTCCAGCCTCTCCTCCTGTACCCCCCCTCCAGCCTCTCCTCCCGTACCCCCTCCAGCCTCTCCTCCTGTACCCCCCCTCCAGCTTCTCCTCCTGTACCCCCTCCAGCCTCTCCTCCTGCACCCCCCAGCCTCTCCTCCTGCACCCCCAGCCTCTCCTCCTGCAACCCCCAGCCTCTCCTCCTGCACCCCCCAGCCTCTCCCCCAGCCTCTCCTCCTGCACCCCCCAGCCTCTCCTCCTGCAACCCCCAGCCTCTCCTCCTGCACCCCCCAGCCTCTCCCCCAGCCTCTCCTCCTGCACCCCCCAGCCTCTCCTCCTGCACCCCCAGCCTCTCCTCCTGCACCCCACAGCCTCTCCCCCAGCCTCTTCTCCTGCACCCCCCAGCCTCTCCTCCTGCACCCCACAGCCTCACCCAGCCTCTTCTCCTGCACCCCTCAGCCTCTCCTCCTGCACCCCAGAGCCTCTCCCACAGCCTCTTCTCCTGCACCCCCCAGCCTCTCCCCCAGCCTCTTCTCCTGCACCCCCAGCCTCTCCTCCAGCCTCTCCTCCTGCACCCCACAGCCTCTCCTCCTGCACCCCCAGCCTCTCCTCCAGCCTCTCCTCCTGCACCCCACAGCCTCTCCTCCTGCACCCCACAGCCTCTCCTCCTGCACCCCAAAGCCTCTCCTCCTGCACCCCACAACCTCTCCCCCTAGCCTACCCTCCTGCACCCCCAGCCTCTCCCCCAGCCTTTCCGTCAGCACCCCCCCAGCCTCTCTAACAGCACCCCCCAGCCTCTCTGTCAGCACCCCCCCAGCCTCTCTGTCAGCACCCCCAGCCTCTCCTCCTGCACCCCCTAGCCTCTCCACCAGCACCCCCAGCTGCTCTCCCTGCCCCTCAGCTGCTCCTCCTGCCCCCCATCTTCTCCCCCTGCCCCATCTGCTCCTCCGCCTGTCCCCCACATTGCTCCCTCTGCCCCCCCAGCTGCTCCCCCTGCCCCTTTCACCCCAGCTGCTCCCCCTGCCCCCATCTACTACCCCTGCCCCTCTCACCCCAGCTGCTCCCCCTGCCCCCCATCTGCTCCTCCTCCTGCCCCCATCTACTCCCCCTGCCCCCAGCTGCTCCCTCTGCCTCCCCAGATTCTCCCCCTGCCACCCCTAGCTGCTCCCCCTCCCCATCACCCCAGCTGCTCTCCTTCCCCCTGTCACCCCAGCTTCTCCCCTTCACCCCAGCGGCTTCCCCTGCCACCCCCAGCTGCCTCCCTTCCCCAGTCACCCCCAGCTGCCTGCTTGCAGACTAGTTGTGGTCGGAGAAGTCTTCTTGATTGCTGCGCCAGATGGAGAAGAAAGCAAGAAGCGACGGCAATCGGAGAAGACGTCACCTGTGAGTCATTAGTAACTGCACTGTAATCACTTCTATAGTGTGCAGAGCCTGTGTACCATTGGGGTCTAAATGGGTCAGTGTATTGTTTGCGGTAGTGTACTGACACAGCCCCGCGGTCACTACAGTACACTAGCGCAAACTTTTAAACTAGGACCCAACTACAACAGCCGCAGGCACTACAACTCCCAGCATATGCTGAGGGCTGCAGACTGTCAGTAAATGCTGGGAGTTGTAGTGCCTGCAGCTGTTGTAGTTGGGTCCTAGGTGCATTATACACTGGATGCTTTGTAGCATATAAGAATACATAGATCTGTGGGGGCTCAGTGCAGGGACGTGACCCCAGAACATCACTAATAGGGATAGGGGGAGATGTTTTGTTCTATTCCCTATTAGTGATGTTCTGGGGTCACTTCCCTGCACTGAGCCCCCACAGATCTTTGTATTCTTATATGCCACAAAGCATCCAGTGTATAGGACCCAACTACAACAGCTGCAGGCACTACAACTCCCAGCATGTACTGACAGTCTGCAGCCCTCAGAGTATGCTGAAAGTTGTAGTACAGTGTAGACAGATGTATTGCTGGACCTTCAGGGCTGATGTCACCCACAGATTGCAGCCACCAGGAGCCTCTGCACACAGTGATTTATTACAGGGTTGTCCTCTCAGAGACTACAACTCCCAGCATACCCTGAGAGCTGTATAAATGTAGGGATTTGTCACAAATACAGATGAATTCAGGAAAAGAGCGGGTCAGCATGTCGTGTCTCACTGGTTCTATATTGGTGGGCCCCAGGTCCCCCAGTCCGACACTGGACAGAAGCGGCCTCCAAACTAAGACGTCCCCGGCCTCCTTCCTTCCTCCATCACATTTGTTTGATGAGAACAGCGGGCATCAAGCAGAGCGACACCCAAGTGCCAGGGTATATACCATGCATGTACAGTAATGGAGGGGGGGGCGCCTCAGCGTGCAAAGTGCCTAGGGCAGCATAAACTCTAAATACAGGCCTGGCTGCCGGCACTTCATACCAGCAGCCTATGGGAGGCCGGGACGTGACCTCTCCGGCAGGCGTGATCATGTGACGTCATCACGCCTGCCGGAAGTCCCGTCCCTGCGGCTCGCAAGATGGAGCCCGAAGAGGAGGAAGAGCTGCTGCCTGCACAGCGCGGATTAGGTGAGTAGGATGTTTGTTTTTTTAGGGGCACCTCTGGGGGCATTATTAGTTCATGGGGGGCACCTCTGGGGGCATTATTAGTGTATGGGGGCACCTCTGGGGGCATTATTAGTATATGGGGGCACCTCTGGGGGCATTATTAGCATATGGGGGCACCTCTGGGGGCATTATTAGTTCATGGGGGGCACCTCTGGGGGCATTATTAGTATATGGGGGCACCTCTGGGGGCATTATTAGTTCATGGGGGCACCTCTGGGGGCATTATTAGTATATGGGGGCACCTCTGGGGGCATTATTAGTATATGAGGGCACCTCTGGGGGCATTATTAGTATATGGGGGCACCTCTGGGGGCATTATTAGTGTATGGGGGCACCTCTGGGGGCATTATTAGTGTATGGGGGCACCTCTGGGGGCATTATTAGTGTATGGGGGCACCTCTGGGGGCATTATTAGTGTATGGGGGCACCTCTGGGGGCATTATTAGTGTATGGGGGCACCTCTGGGGGCATTATTAGTGTATGGGGGCACCTCTGGGGGCATTATTAGTATATGGGGGCACCTCTGGGGGCATTATTAGTTCATGGGGGCACCTCCGGGGGCATTATTAGTATATGGGGGCACCTCCGGGGGCATTTTTAGTATATGGGGGCACCTCTGGGGGCATTATTAGTTCTTGGGGGCACCTCTGGGGGCATTATTAGTATATGGGGGCACCTCTGGGGGCATTATTAGTATGTGGGGGCACCTCTGGGGGCATTATTAGTTCATCGGGGGCACCTCTGGGGGCATTATTAGTATATGGGGGCACCTCTGGGGGCATTATTAGTATATGGGGGCACCTCTGGGGGCATTATTAGTATATGGGGGCACCTCTGGGGGCATTATTAGCTCATGGGGGCACCTCTGGGGGCATTATTATCTCATTGAGGGCACCTCTGGGGGCATTATTAGTGTATGGGGGCACCTCTGGGGGCATTATTAGTATATGGGGGCACCTCTGGGGGCATTATTAGTGTATGGGGGCACCTATGGGGGCATTATTATTGGTGAACATATACAAATCAAACAGCCCCCCAGACCCTCGAAATTCAATAACCCCAAACGGGGCATTGCCTAGTACTCAACAGCATTCTGAATACAGGGGAACCCCTACCCCACTCTTGTATAAGTTTTAGTCTCCATCATAATGAGCCCCGCTGGGCTTGTAGACACGCTATAAATTGTACGTTGCAAGGGTGAATATAACGCACTGCATACAGAGCACAAGAGGCAGCTATACAAGTAAGTGTCTGTATGGTGACATTTAAATTGCACCTTGTTCACATTTAGTTTCTACAATTTTATAACTGTATAACAGAGGTTACATTTTAAGCCACTGGGGAAAATGGGGTATATGAGCCAGTTCTCTAGAATTGATCGGAACCAAATTATACCTCCCAGCAAGGCGTGGGTCGAACACACAATTTTTTTTTTATTAATGTGGGGGGCCCAGACACTTTGGTTGTATGGGGCCCCGAAATTCCTGATGGCGGCCCTGAGAACAGGTCCTATTTTCCAGCTCAGATGCCGCATAGAAGATAATGGGAGCGTCCAGAATTTCTTATCAGCCTGGGCCAGCATCAGCACCCAGTCAAGTTCCCCCAGGTGCTGTACCTGACCCTTTAACTGTATGTGTTCCTAATAGGGAGCACATACAGTTAAATGTGCCGCTGTTTTTGACATGGTGAGGAACCCTTGGCTCCCTGCCCTGTCAATCCCTCTTGTAGCCATAGGCAGTATTATACCTCCGGCCACATAAAGCCGATGTTTCCCCCGCAGTGTTGCGGCACAAAAGTGACACAGAGCAGAAGGAAGACGCCAGAGGAGAGACGCAGAGGTTAGTATGGCTTTCTTTTTTTTTATCTTCAGTTTTTACAGTCAGAAAATACTGATGGTTTCCAGAAGCCTTCTAAAAGACTTCCTGATGTTTTTTTTTTTTTGTTGTTTTTTTTGTTTTTCAGTATTTCCTAACACTAAAAGGCGACACAAAAATGTGCATAGGGCCTCAAATAGAAAACAAAGGAATAGAGGAAGCTTAGGTTTTGGGGCCTCTGTTGTCTCTTATTTCCAGTTGTGCGTCACATGACCCTGTAGTGATCGTTGATCCTTGTGTGTCAGAAAGATAAGTTATTGGTGGAACAAAAATGCAAGTGTAATTACTACTGATCATAGTACAAGAGCAATTAAAGGGAGATAAAGCAGACATGGTTGTTGCCCATAGCAACCAATCACAGCTCAGCTTTCATTTATTAGTGAGCTCTGATGAGATGAAAGCTGAGCTGTGATTGGTTGCTATAGGCAAGAAGGAACATTCCTACTGTAAGAATGCTTGATAAATCTCCCCCATCATTCCTAAATGGAACCTGTCATGTTAAGTGTCCAGTCTGATCTGCCAGCTGTGTTATAGAGCACGAAGAGGATGCTTAATATTTAGTTTTATGGCGAAAAATTCAGTATAGCTTGTATTTTATTCTTATCTATCTGGCTAGTTCTGGGTTTAGGAGTCCAGTGGGTGGTCCTACTCAGTGATATACAGTCATCTTTGTATGTATTTCCTTAAGTTATGCTAAGGGCCCCTTCTCACTACGGAATTGGCGCCGAAATTCTGCACGGAATCCCCGCCCACGGAATCTGCGTCAAATTCCGCCTGCTATCTCTTTCAATGTGAGGGCTTGTGCGCCTCTCCATTCAAACAATTGACATGTCAGTTCATTGAGAGGAGAGGCGTGTGAGGCCTCCCATTGAAAGAGTCTGCAGAAAGCAGAGTCTCCGGGCGTGGATTCCGAGCGGAATTTCAGCGCCGATTCCGTAGTGAGAACACGCGCTTAGTGGTTTCTAAACAAACTGTATATCAATCTGCTAAACTCCTCCTTCTCTATAACACGATGTCGGTAGATTTAACAGCGTTTTCATGGTGTCAGGTCTCCACACATAACCACCATTCTAAAGGCAGTATCTTTGTATTTTTATGCTTTTTAAGTTGTGTGCTGGTCAGATTCACGGAAGAGAGAAATAATCGGTAAGAACTGGCTTTTTTTTCCTAGTGTGACTGTGAAATATTATGGAAAAGCTTCTCATGCTGCTGCATACCCATGGGAAGGAATTAATGCTTTAGATGCTGCTATTCTTGCATACAACAATATCTCTGTCTTAAGACAGCAAATGAAACCTTCCTGGAGAGTTCATGGTGAGAAACGTACTGATAACTTTCTATTGCTGTATGTCATTCTGCAGAGAGTGGGCCTCCACGCAGTATGTGTTCCATCATTCTATTCTTATCGAAAGGAAATCTGTCAGCAGTTTTTAACTATCACAGCTGTTTTGAGTTTTAGAGAGAAGTCGGAGAGGGGAAGGTAACAATGCTCGCGGTTATGCAACTTGTTAGACTGCGGAAAATGTTTACTCATCAGGCATCATGGGAAGTGCCTAGGAGGTATTAAATCTTAATTGGGTGCAGAGATGTAATATACTTATCTTGCCAGGCCCCCGTCCATTGCACCATTTCTGTCCAGTGCTGTGACCCCTGTGTCATGGGGTTATCATTGCCACCAGCCCCGCTGGCAGTGGAGCTGACCAGAGTGCTGGGACACTAAAGGCCCTATACACACACACTCAGATTTGGCCGATTATCGCTCCCTGTTATAGAGACAATGATCACACAATCTTTAGAAAAGATCACCGGCACTACTTCCACGTGTCCATCTAGGTACGGCACTCAGGTGAGGACTAGCAAGCAGACCTCACCAGGGTGCTCCTCCTCAATAGAACATAGTTTATACAGTCAAATAGGATGAAAGCTGCGGGCACTCACCAGTCTGTTGCGGTATTCCTTTATTGTTGCTCAATTAAAACTTCATGTTGATACATGTGTCCAGGACTTCAGACGCAACTTCTTACATATACAACACACATATGACGGCCATTTCGCGCACATGCGCGCTTCATCAGATCTGATGAAGCGCGCATGTGCGTGAAATGGCCGTCATATGTGTGTTGTATATATAAGAAGTGGCGTCTGACGTCCTGGACACATGTATCAACTTGAAGTTTTAATTGAGCAATAGAGATAAGAGAACCTGGAGCATGCTCGAGTCCATCCGAACCCGAACTTTCGCATTTGATTAGCGGTGGCTGCTGAAGTTGGATAAAGCCCTAAGGTTATGTGGAAAACATGGATATAGTCGTTGGCTGTATCCATGTTTTCCAGACAACCTTAGAGCTTTATCCAACTTCAGCAGCCCCAGCTAATCAAATGCCGATCGTTCGGGTTTGGTTGGACTTGAACCGGAACCCGGTTCGCTCATCTCTATTGAGCAACAATAACGGAATAGCAAAACAGACCAGTGAGTGCCCGCAGCTTTTATCCTATTTGACTGTAGAGACAATGATCAGCCAATGAAACTACCTAAAATCGCCGGGCGCGCATTGCTACGTGTAATGTCGATGCGCGGCTGACGATTGAACAAGCAGGTAGAACATTACCTGCCCACGCTCCGTACACTGCAGCTTCTCTGAGCTGACAGGCTGCTCATCCAAGCACTGGCCGTAGCAGAGACCGCTCTGAAGCTGCAGCCTCAGGACCGGGAAGCAAGCAGAGCACAGGAGAAAACTGGGAGAGTGGACACTCTGGGCAAGGGCTGCACGGTCATCCCTAAGGATGTCCGTGCAGCCCTTGCTAAACAATTATCGGGCTGTGTAATAGGCTGAGTAAATAAGCGCTGATCTAGCAGATTGGTGCTCATTTATTGATCGGGCCTTCATCGGCCTGTGTTATAGTACACTAACACTCGCCTGATTCCCTGGCTATACTGCCTGCCTTCTAAATTCAGACTTCTGCAATTACCCCCTGGATACTTGGCTTTGGCTTTTACTTCCAAGACCCAACTGATGTTAGCTGTGGCCCTCACAGGTAGGTCCTTCTGTCTGTAAGATGAGCTGTGGTAAAAAACAAAGGCAAGAACCTTAGATTCTGTAGGAGTTCAGGTTGCGTGTTAGGGCCCTATTACACGGGACGCGTGAAAAATCGTGTGAAAAATCGTTAAATCGTTCTAATTTAAACAATAATCGTTCTGTGTAATTGCAGGCAACGATCGAAAAATCGTTCGTATGTCATTGATCATTGATTTAGATCTGAACCTAAAATTATCGTTAATCGTTCGCTAGTCGTTTGCTGTAATTCCACATTCGTTCGCTCAAGTTCCACATTTGTTCACTAATCGTTCAGTGTAATAGCACATTGTCCATTGTTTCGCTGGGATCAGAAGGCATAAACGATCGTAATAACGATCGCAATAACGATTGTAACTAACGACTATTGTTCTGTGTAATTTGGTGAACAATTTCAGGCTAACGATATACAATCTTGTTTGCGATCGTTTATCGTTAATCGTTAAAAATCGCTCCATGTAATAGGACACTTAGGGTCTGGCAGGGGTAAGGCTGAAGTAGCTCTCCATTCATTACAACAGGGCTTCCTCCGCTGAGTTTCCCCAGACCCTCCTCCCAGCTTTCATTGACAGCACTAATGTCCAGTTAGGAGACCACGTAATCTGTTGTTTATTGCCTAGAGAAGGGAACAGAGAACCTGTCAGTATAAAATAGTTCAAACATTTTTCACAGTCATGCATGTTTCATGACCGCAACACTGGGTATTGTTCCACTCCCCTTCTCAGCGACTGTATAGGACTGTCAGCAATTTTGACTTAAAACTGCTGACAGAATAAACTTTTAAAGTTGTACATTTACAATAAACGTACTCCTACTCCCTAATTCTGCACAGCTTCAATGAGGAGTCTTGTTCTGAAAACACATTGCCTACACTAAACCTAGCCATATGCATTCTATCATTGCTGCTAATGCATATGACTACTTGGTCCCCACTTATACCTCATAAAGCCTGTTCTAGGATGGAGATGAAAAGGTTTGCACAGCAGGACTCCTCTGATGAATTATCATATCAATTTTAATGGTATTTGTGACCCATGGTATTTGCTTCACATGTGGCTTCACTTTTGAAGGCTCCTTGTGTAGCCAGTGACACTTATATCATGTTGTCAGTATACTTACAAGTCTGAAATTGAAAACGTGTAGTTACCTGTTCTGGTCAGTTCAAACATCTGTAATACAGATGCAGTAGGCATGTGGGCTATTGGGCTGCTGGAATGTATTTTACTTTAAGGATGCCTTCACACCTACCGTATCGCAGTAGAAAATCCGCTGCGGATCCGCAGCAAATCCGCAGCAAATTTAACTAAATGAATGAACACAGCATTAAATACGCACTGTCAAATCCGCTGCGGATCCGCAGCAGATTTGTAAGTGCGGATTTAATGCTGTGTTCATTCATTTAGTTAAATCGGATTTTCTACTGCGATACGGTAGGTGTGAAGGCACCCTAAAGATGCTTTGAAGTAGATTGCTTCCATGATTTGCTCATAACCTACATAATAGAATACAGGAGTTTCAGACACTTAAAGGTGTTTAAAGGAGAAGTCTGGCGAAACTTTTTTATATTGCCCCCCCCCCCCCCCCCAAAAAAAAAGTTATACAAATCACCAATATACACTTATTATGGAAAATACATATAAAGTGTTTTTTTCCCTGCACTTACTACTGTATCAAGGCTTCACTTCCTGGATAACATGGTGATGTCACTTCCTGGATAACATGGTGATGTCACTTCCTGGATAAAATGGTGATGTCACTTCCTGGATAAAATGGTGTTGTCACTTCCTAGATAAAATGGTGATGTCACGACCCGACTGATGGCAGAGGGATGCTAAGTGTCCTGTGTCCCTCAGTGTCCCCCTGCCATCATTCTCTCCAGCAGCCACAGCCAGCACAGCTCTGGGAGTCTGGTTGTGACATCACCATTTTATTCAGGAAGTGAAATCACCATGTTATCCAGGAAGTGACATCACCATTTTATCCAGGAAGTGACATCACCATGTTATCCAGGAAGTGAAGCCTTGATGCAGTAGTAAGTGCAGGAAAAAAAGCACTTTATAAGCTTTTCCATAATAAGTGTAAATTGGTGATTTGTATACCTTTTGGGGGGCAATACTTTCATTAAAATTTTCACCCGACTTCTCTTTTAAAGTTAAAAAAAATTTGTAACTGGGCTCACAGTTACCAACTGACAAACTGAAATATTTTTATCTTAAAGGGAAGCTGTCATCCATTTCATGCTGCCCAAACCAAGAGTCATTGGGACGTTCCTTGTGGCTTCTATCAGCCATGGCCGGTGACGTAGGCAGAAACCATCAAGAAAGGCCCTGATGACTTGATGTTCAGGCAGCATGAAAGTAATGATAGGCTGTGCTCCAGCTCCTGGCCTTGTGCCTCTCCAGTCACTCCTTATGTCTGTTTATGCACCATGTACAAATCATTCACTGGCTACGGTGAAAACTAAGGGAATCATGTGTTTTCACTAGGCAAGTCATCTCATTGCTCAATATGGGATAAAAGGAGTTGCTGTAGGGGACCAGAGTAGAAATATAGTCCAAAATTTGTTATTTTAACTCCAAAATAATCAGTGGAATCTGTTAGCGCTTGTTTTTTTGGTTTCTTCCGCCATTAGATTGGTCTTGGGCTTCAGCTGTGGATATTTTTGTCTTTCAGGAGTAATAAAAAATGGTGGTGTAAAACCTAACATCATTCCATCATACACTGAACTGGAATTTTATTTGCGAGCTCCATCACGCCGAGAACTCGCTGAACTTCAGGAAAAGGCCGGAGCTTGCTTTAATGCTGCAGCACTAGCAACTGCATGTAAGGTAAGTCATCTTGTGGGATAAGTTGTCGACGTAAGTGAATCGTTCATTGTATTACATACTACTTAGGGTGCCTTCACACGTACCATATCGCTGCGAGTTTCTCACACATAAATCCGCAGTGATACTGATTGCTATCAAGTCAATGCATGTGTATTCTCGCTGCGTGTTTAGTGCGATATTTTAATTTTCACATGATTTTCACATGCGAGTTTAACACCACAAAAAACGCAGCTACTTTTGTGCGAGTTTGGTGCGATAATACCAAGAATTCGTACAAGAATATGACATTGAAAGGTATTCTCATTTAAGTGCTTAGTAGAGATGAGCACAATATATCCATGTTTTCCTGGACTCCCTAGGGCTGCATCCAACTTCTTCAGCTACTGGTATTCAGATGCTGAAAGATCGGTCTTGAGCAAACTTGCATTGCGCAAATCTGTAGTGCTTAGCTTCAAGGCTTTGTATTTACAGTAGGGGTAAAGGTAAAAAAAATCTACAGGATTCTTGTCTATTGGACCTTCTCACGTCAACTTGTAGCAGAGAAAGTGGGAACATATGCAGCAAAATACTCACTACGGAATTGGCGCCGAAATTCCAATCGGAACCCACACCCACACCTATTTTAATGGGAGCCCTCCCATTGAAAGAGATAGATGGGATTCGGCGCAGAGTCCATAGGTGGGGGTTCCGAGTGGGATTTCGGCACCAATTCCGTAGTGTGAACGAGCCCTTGGGCTATGTTCACACACAGTGTTTTTGCTCAGTATTTTGCAACCAAAACCAGAAGTGGATGGCCTTCATTTAATGGCAAATAACAACAACTATTGATTTAGACTTTGAAAGTTATAATAGCAGTGACACTTTAAGGTTGTGTCGTTCTGTAATTATATTGGGGGGAGGGCGATTTATCAAACATGGTGTAAAGTGAAACGGGCTCAGTTGCCCCTAGCAACCAATCAGATTCCAGCTTTCATTTTTGAAAAAGTCTGTGAGGAATGAAAGGTGGAATCTGATTGGTTGCTAGGGGCAACTGAGCCAATTTCACTTTACACCATGTTTGATAAATCTCCCCCATAGTGTAGTGACTTTATAGGAAGTAAAATGACACTTTTTCTATACATTTAAGTCAATAAAATCTATGGGGGACATTTATTAAATCCGACGTTTTCTGTGCCGAACTTAAAAATGGCCCCGGAACTCCGGCACTACAGAGATTTATGTAGAGGCGGATTGCCTCTACATAAATCTGGTGCGCACGGCAGGAAACCTACGGTAGCGGAGAGCTGGAGTAGGTTTCCTGCATATTTTTTGGCAAATCTAAAGATGAATTGCGCGGACTCTGAGTCCGCGCCCCCCGTTCCGCTCCCTCCTTACTTCCTCCCCGCCCTCCTGGCGTACCCGGCGGAAAGTGCTGTTTACGAATATTTTATTCGCAAATGGCCGTTTTGCAAATAAAATATTCGCAAATCGTCACTTTCCGCCGAAAAAATAAAATACGCCGCTTGATTCATGTCCCCCTATGTCTTCAACTGAAAACTAACACAGTTTTAACACTTCCGTTTTTTACTTCCTGCTTCTAATGGAAATCCATCTCTTCCAGGTGGAGTTATGCTCTTTAAGTCATGATTATCACAATGTTCTTCCTAATAAAACACTTGCAAAGGCATACACCGAGAATGGCAAACAGCTGGGGATGCAATTTACTACCGATGACCTGGTGTTAAACGCCCTGTCAGGTAAAGTTTGAGTGACTATTTTTAAATAATTCACGGGGAATCTAGTATGTTTTAGTTTATTTTTATACAGTATTAAGGTGATATAAAGAACCCTGTCACTTAAAGGGTGCTTCAAATGAAAGGCGAGGTGTAACCATTATATTGTGGTGCGACAAAATAACATTTTACTATACAGGTTAATACATGGAACGTTGCTGCAGTCACATTATTTCTTGAGAAAATTGGAATGGTGTGTTTACACAGACAGATTTATCTGACAGATTATTGAAGCCAAAGCCAGGAATGGATTTGAAAAGAGCAGAAATCTCAGTCTTTCCTTTAGACCTGTTCCCTGTTTATAGTCTGTTCCTGGCTTTGGCTTCAATAATCTGTCAGATAAATCTCTCTGCGGTAATACACCCTAAGGCTCTGATTACGTATCATTTTTTTTTTCCATCAGAAGTATTGGTCGGTAGTGTTCCCTAATGTATACCTGATAGAAGAAGATACCATATAGCCCTCTGCATAGACATACAGTGGTATTTGTTGCCCATTGACTTCTCTGTACCAAGCAGTACATGTGTTTTTTTGCTTTTTTTTTTTTTGTAAATTCCTTTGTATAGGAAAGGAAAGCAGACTTCACTGACCTACGCAGTAAAAGAAAAAAAAAAGATCTTTAGCCTGAGGCCATGCGGTGACGTAAACGTGTAACTTTGCAGTGGTGCAGCTGAAACAGCATGGCCCCCGTAGTGGAGAGACAGTCCTCTCTGGCAAATCTCTAGATTTCCCCTTTTTTTAATCTGATGAATACCTTTGTAAAGTTACTATATTGTTGTCCTAGAAAGTGTTTTTCTGGTTCCTGTTTGAATATTTTATCGTTTGGTGTAATATGCCTCTATATTCAAATGACTTACTAATGTGTAATCACTAGTACAAAATAAAAAAAACCCCAGATATTTAACAAGTTAACCATAAAGGTCCCCATACACCTTATACATTTGTCAGCTGAACCTTACATCGGCATTAGAGAGTCAGTATAAGGTGTATGGGGCTCTCCTGACCGTCCACCGAGAGATAATGTTGGTGGAGATAGGGGTGCGGCATGAAGACAAACCACTGCCCGACCCCTTTGTTCTAAGAGAAAAATGGTGCTGACGCCAGAGCTGCCCTCCTCATAGAGAACATAGGAACGCTCGGCCATGTTAAATGTCCCTGTGTATGAGGAGGACAGGAGAGATAACTGATGGCCGGACGATCATTCGGCCGTCAGTTATTGAAGGTGTATGGCCACCTTAAAGGAGAAGTCTGGGGCAGGGGGTAATTTGATAATGAGTAGGCACTTACCTCTCCCTCTGCCTGCGGTGAACGGATAGACCGGCCTTGGGACCCCCGCCGGAAGTCATTCCCCCCCCCCCGAGTTGTGATGATGTCACAACCCTGTCCCGGCTGATGGACTGGCCACTCAGCCAATCAGTGACTGGAGCAGCGTCCCGTCCCAGTCACTGACTGGCTGAGTGGCCAGTCCATCTGCCGGGTCACGACGTGTACACCCCGGAGATCGTGATAGACTTCTCCTTTAACTGTCCCTCTCTGACTATCCAGAAAGTTGGGAGTTAAAAGGAGCTTTAAGCTATAGGGTAAAACCGATCCCTTTTTCATTTTTGCATATCATTGTGTTTCTAGGTTCAACAGATTTTGGTAATGTGACCTTTGAAGTTCCTGGAATTCATCCCTATTTTTTCATTGGTTCGGATGCCCTCAATCACACTGAAGAATATACTAAAGCTGTGGGTAAGTACTTAAATAGAGAACTCCATAGGGAACAGTATACCTATTAGAAAGAAGCTTGCCCTATGTGTAATGGAAAGGTAATTTATTATTTAAGAGGAACATCTATACAACATTACATTAGGGCTTTTTCTTCCTTTTTTTTTTTTAATCTATTGTGTGCTATGGTTAATTTGATGCTACATTTAATTATTGAGTTACATTACTATCTGCAGCATCAAATTGGCTTAGTCACTAACAGGTAAGACTGGCATATGTGACACTGACCTTAAAGGGAACCTGTCACCAAGACAATGCTGTCTAATCTATCAGCATCATGTTATAGAGCAGGAAGAGCTGAGTAGATTGATATATATCTTTGTGGGAAAAGATTCAGTATTACTTGATTGTAATCCTTGCTCATTCTGTGATAAGGAGTCCAGTGGGCGGTGTCACTCAATGGACTGGACTCTTTAGCATGACAACATCAGCGATTTCAATCAAATGACAAGTTATACTGAATCTTTTCCCATAAAGATATATATCAATCTGCTCAGTTCCTACTGCTCCATAACATGATGCTGATAGCTAAAGTAGCATTTTTACAGTGACATCGCCCTCAATATTTTTCATGAAATAAGAGGCCATTCACACATCCTGAATATACTGTCTGTGCCCAAACAGTATTCTGCAGACCAGTCCTCGGAGCTGTGAATCAGTTTAAATTTTTTTTTTGAATGACCCCTTACCTGCATCAGCAGGTTTACACGTGTGAACCTGCTCTTATGTTGGTATAGGGCTAATTATGCAGATTGTAATGGTTCCATTAGTTTGCTGATGTGCTGCATCGTTTTTTCAGATAAAGTTATAAACTGTTATATGCAAATGAGATGGTTTGGAGCACTGGGTGCGTTCCCAGGCCCCCAAGTGCACCGGTCCACCTGCCCATCTGATTCATAATGAATATTACGTCACATCAGGACAACAAAATAGATATTTATTACAAGGCATGAGTTACTAGGCAGATGGACCGGTGCACTTGGAGTTCGGGGAGCCCTCACAGTGCTCCAAACCATCTCATTTGCATACAACTGTTTATAGCTTTATGTAAAAAAATTACGCAGTGCATCAGCAAATTAAAGTTACCATTACAATTGGCATAAATAGCCCTATACCAACATAAGAGCAGGTTCACATGTCTGAACCTGCTGATAGTTTCCCTGCAAAGCTGGTCAGATCTTTGTGGGTAGAGTCAGCCGGATCAGCATTGAATTTAATGTCATTCTCAATGAAAAAAAGGAATGAGTGGGTTGGATTTGAATTCGTCAAGTTGTTTGTTCCCTGCCAGCTAGGCAGTGCCACAAGAGTATATATCAAGCCCTTCTTTATTTGCCTGTTAAACTAAACAGTAAATTTACTGTGCATGTTAATGGAGGAGTTTGGAATAAGAGTCTAATATCTCTGGTGTCAGCTCAGAACTATAAATCCAGCATGCCTGACACTTCTCTTTACCAGCATTGTCTATTGTTGGATATTAGAGATGAGCGAACCGGGTTCAGGTTCGAGTCCATCCGAACCCGAACGTTCGGCATTTAATTAGCGGGGGCTGCTGAACTTATATAAAGCTCTAAGGATCCACAAAGGGATACAAAGAATGCAGGACAATCAAAAATAAATATTATTGTAATCTTTATTTGAATAATTAATCTATATCATAAAAATCAAAGTCTGTCTGTCTGTCTGTCCTTCTGTCTGTCTGTCTGTCCTCTATAGACTTCCAAACGCCTGAACCGTTTGACCCCAAATTTGGCACACAGATACATTGGGTGCCCGGGAAGGTTATTGCGAAGGTCCCGTCCCCGCCAGATGTACAGGAGGGGAGGAGGAGGGGAAAGAGAGGCGCCCCATAGAGATGAATGGGAAAATCTCCTCACTGCACACACAGGTGATATAATTAGCTGCAGCAGACACGGCAGTTGGAGCCTTAGCAACCAATAGGATTACTGCTTTCATTTTCACAGGGAGCAATGGTTGCTAGGGAAGCTGCCTCACAACATCCACAGTAATAACTGGTAGACCCCCTACTCCATCTATACAGTACATGTATATACAGGACCCCCTACTCCATCTATACAGTATATGTATATACAGGACCCCCTACTCCATCTATACAGTACATGTATATACAGGGCCCCCTACTCCATCTATACAGTACATGTATATACAGGGCCCCCTACTCCATCTATACAGCACATGTATACAGGACCCCCTACTCCATCTATACAGTACATGTATATACAGGGCCCCCTACTCCATCTATACAGTACATGTATATACAGGACCCCCTACTCCATCTATACAGTACATGTATACAGGAGCCCCTACTCCATCTATACAGTACATGTATATACAGGGCCCACTACTCCATCTATACAGTACATGTATATACAGGACCCCCTACTCCATCTATACAGTACATGTATATACAGGGCACAACAGGTATACCAAACTGTGACTGGGTAACACTGCTACACCAGACCTGACCAATACCGCCATACTGTACTGGATAACACCTCCATACCAGACCTGACCAATACCGCCATACTGTGACTGGGTAACACCGCCACACCAGACCTGACCAATACCGCCATACTGTGACTGGATAACACTGCCACACCAGACCTGACCAATACCGCCATACTGTGACTGGATAACACTGCCACACCAGACCTTACCAATACCGCCATACTGTGACTGGATAACACTGTCATACCAGACCTGACCAATACCGCCATACTGTGACTGGATAACACTGTCATATAAGACCTGACCAATACTGCCATATTGTGAATGGATAACACCGCCACACCAGACCTGACCAATACTGCTATACTGTGCTGGATAACACTGTCATACCAGACCTGACCAATACCCCCATACTGTGACTGGATAACACTGCCATACCAGACCTGACCAATACCGCCATACTGTGCTGGATAACACTGTCATACCAGACCTGACCAATACCCCCATACTGTGACTGGATAACACTGCCATACCAGACCTGACCAATACCGCCATACTGTGCTGGATAACACTGTCATACCAGACCTGACCAATACCGCCATACTGTGACTGGATAACACTGCCATACCAGACCTGACCAATACCGGCAAACTGTGACTGGGTAACACCGCCACACCAGTCCTGACCAATACCACCATACTGTGACTGGATAACACCATCATATCAGACCTGACCAATACTGCCATACTGTGACTGGATAACACCGCTATACCAGACCTGACCAATACCACCATACCGTGGCTGGATAACACCGCCACACCAGACCTGACCAATACCGCCATATTGTGACTGGATAACACCCCCATACCAGACATGACCAATACCGACACACTGTGACTGAATAACACTGCCATACGGGTAAATACAACCCTGCAGGTATACAGGACACTACAGGTATACAGGACCCCAAAACTATACACTACAAGTGCACGGGACCTCCACAAAACTATATACTACAGGTATACAGGACCCCAAACTTTACACTACAGGTATACAGGACCCCAAAACTATATACTACAGGTATACAGGACCTCCACCAACTATATACTTCAGGTATACAGGACCCCAAAACTATATACTACAGGTATACAGCACCCCAAAATATACACTACAGGTATACAGGACCCCAAAACTATACACTACAGGTATACAGGAACTCCACCAACTATATACTACAGGTATATAGGACCCCAAACTATACACTACAGGTATACAGGACCTCAAAACCATACACTACAGGTATACAGGACCTACACCAACTCTATAATACAGGTATACAGCACCTTCACCAACTCTATACTACAAGTATACAGGACCCCAAATATACTACAGGTATACAGGAACTCCACCAGCTATATACTACAGGTATATAGGACCCCAAACTATACACTACAGGTATACAGTACCTCCACCAACTCTATACTATAGTTATACAGGACCCTCAAACTATTTACTACAGGTATACAGGACCCCCGAACTATATACTACAGGTATACAAGACCTCCACCAATTATACACTACAGGTATCAAGGACCCTCAAACTATAAACTACAGGTATACAAGACCTCCACCAACTATACATTACAGGTATACAGCACCAACTATATACTACAGGTATACAGGACCCCCAAACTATACAGTACAGGTATACAGGACCTTCACCAACTGTACACTGCAGGTATACAGGACCTCCCTCAACTATACACTATAGGTATACAGCCCCCCAACTATGCACTACAGATATGCGAGACCCCTAAAAACTATACATTGTGGGTATACAGAACCCCTCCAACTATGCACTACAGGTATACACTAATTCCACTGATTAACTTAGATGAAACAATACCTTTAGCTTGGCCTCCTGGGCACCTTAGAACAAATCTAATTAACACACTGACACTTTATACCCGGGCAGCGCCCGGTACATTTTCTAGTACTTAATAAAATTCATTAAAACAATGCAAAAAGATGAAACAGAACCATACAATAAAAAAATTGGTGAGGGGACAAGTCCCTCACCCACTCACCCTACGCACATTTAGCTTAGCTTTATCAAGGGATGTGCACATTGATAAAGCTAAACGAAACGAGTGTAGGGTGAGTGGGTGAGAGGGACTTGGCTGAATACACGCATCCTCCTGGGTTAGTATGCATGTAATATGATTGGGTGACTTCACCTGTTGTGTGGTACCTATCCAGTACCCTTTGAAGAAAAAACTATTTTTCTCTTGCCATTCTATGTCTTTCTTCCTGCATTTGTATTTGTTCGCCATCTAGTGGAGGCTGCCTGCATTACAACATCCATATTTTTTCCTATGAGCATTCTCTATGCATGTGCAATATATTATTCCATAAAGTATATATGTATGTCCCCTCACCAATTTCTTTTCTTTATTGTATGGTTCTGTTTAGGGATGGGCCGAACCTGCCGAGGTTCGGGTTCGTATGAACCCGAACGCTCGGCAGCAGATTCCCGCTGTCTGCCTGCTCCGTGGAACGGGCGGATACAGCGGGAGGAACACCTGGAAAACTGGGATACAGCCTATGGCTATGGCTGTATCCCAGTTTTCCCAGGTCCTCCTGCTGGATCCGCCCGCTCCACGGAGCGGGCAGACAGCGGGAATCATTACCGAGGGTTCGGATTCGTACGAAACCGAACTCGGTTCGGACCATCCCTAATTCTGTTTAATCTTTTTTCATTGTTTTAATGAATTTTATTAAGTATTAATTATTTAAATAAAGATTACAAAAATATTTATTTTTGATTGTCCTGCATTCTTTGCATCCCTTTGTGGATCCTTTTTTGTTTGATTTGTACATTATAGTTTCGGCCAACAGCCTACCTGGCCTGTCTTCTTCTGTACTGTTATTAATTGCATATTCATTAGATTGTGTTATTGTATTTACCATTTTAACAGGCTCAGAAGAGGCTCAGTATTACACACTTCGGACAGCAAAAGCATTGGCAATGACTGCATTAGATGTGATCTTCAACCCGGATTTGCTAGAAACTGTTCGTCAAGATTGGAAGACGATGAAGCAAATGGAGGAGGAAATTAATTCTGGTGCAGCCAACACATCCAGAGAATCGAGTAGCGGTGCAGGATGTTCATGCTGAACAGTGAAATCTTTAATGGATGCCGTTCCACCCTAACATTGGGAAGTAATCCTAAGAAAACATCACAAAGTAATGATTGTATCATTATCGGGGAATATGACTATAGTGATTGTCCTTATAATTCAGTGGCACTTATTCTTTTATCGTATACTTTTATGAAAAAAGCTGTTTCTACAGTTTGTACAAAATTTTATGTATGATTTTGATTGCATGCGTCGCCAGCCAGAGGCGTAACTACAATGTAAAAGGCCTCACACGGCACTTAGGATTGGGCTCCCCCCCCCCCCCCCCCCAAGCACTTATCACAACGTCCTGAAATTAGAGCACTTACCTCCCTTCCGCTCCCCAGAATCCAGCCCCAAACCTTTTCTTTCACCAGTCCCATGGAGCTTGCACTTTTCCGGTGATGGACAGCAGAATGTAAGTTGTTCTGGGTCCTGTAGTGCTCTCATGTCTACTTCTCTGTTGAAACTCCACTTCACAGGGGCGGATTAACTTTTCCATAGGCCCCGGGCTGTTCACCAAGCCTGGGCCCCCACCCCGCTGTAACTATGGCAGCACTAGCACGGTGTTCATAGTACAGGATAGATAATGTCACGATGCCCTGATTTGTGCCAAATTGTGCTAGAAAACAGCGACTTTTTGCAAATCATGGCAGAACTGTAGCCAGGAGACAGTACACCACTGAAAGTATAAGTCCTTTTGGCTGGCCATGGACCCCCAGGAGCTCGCCCAAAACAATGGGGTCAGCAAGCAGGCTTGCCTTTCCCGGGGAATCTTGCTAATACTATGACATTGATTATGTCAGGATCCTCCTGGGTTAGGTCTGGGAAGCAATCCAATAGAAGAGAGGTTGAGAGGCAGCACAAGTTTGACATTTTTGCATAGAATATATGATAAGGCAGTAAGTTCTAGTGTACTGGGATGGAGCAGACAGCAGAATTTTACATCAACACTCACCAGCAGACATGGCGCATTCTCATTGGACATCAACAGCCTCAGGGTTCTAACTGGCTGGAAGGAAGTATGGAAGCAGTACTTTTAATATCTATATATACATTACTTATGGCAGGGGAGCTGAGACCCAGTTGCAAACATGACCCCTATTCTTATATTTCTGTCACCACTTACAGTCTACTATGTATAATTTGCCAAATACATGTGCATGTAGATGTAGATGAGCCAATCTGCTTTATAAATGTATGATACTTACTTTTACAGACCTTGTGATTGTCATCTTTATTTATCCGGATAGTGGGATTGCAGCCTGATCCAGATATCAGGAGGACTTTCTATTCTAACCGTTATTGAAAGGGCTTTATTACAATCGGCCATCGTCAAACATACATACATTGTGCTGCGTCTAACCCTTGGACCATATTCGCACACAGGGCCCATGCACAGTAGACTGTCACACTATTGCTGCTTGGGTAAGGGGCAATCCATCAATTGTTCAACGTGGGGAAAATAATGTGATACAAAGCGTAAGGGAAACTATCAGCAGGTTCGTGCAAACTGCTCATATCCCCGATTATAACTTTCTGGTACCGGTCTTGTTTATTTTCTAGGTCTTGCTGTTGGAGGTTTATTCCAATGCAAATATGAAAATAAGCTAGTTAGGAGCAATGGGGCCGTTCCTCAGCTTCCCTCAGCACCCCCCTCGTCCTATTCGCCGCCTCCTTCGGTGACTCTTACATATGCATCTTCATATATACGTAATCAGGCGCATGTGCAGGAACAGCAACCCATCTCCTTGCAGGCGCTCTTTGCCTGATAATGGATATATGAATAAGCATATGTAGGCATCAACAAAGGAGGCAGCGGATGGTTGGGGGGCCAACGAATGCCCCCAGTTCTCCTAACTAGCTTATTTGTATATTTGCTTTGGAATAAACCTCTCCAAAATGGCGTACCTAGAAAAAAAAGGTTAGGCTTGAGAAAGGCACTGATGGATTATAGTGCCGAAACGCGTCGCTACTTTTAATCTGTTTTATTGTTTTTTGTCACTACTTTGGTTGGGAGTCATAATTTTCGGTAGCCATAATTACGGATCTTACTATTGACTACCCCTTCCTAGTACATATACCTGCGCTATGCACTGTGGAGGATCTTGCTTGGCTCCTAAAGTCTTCTAAGGACCCTGTTGTTTTTGTGTATCTACTCCATACGCTGTGTGGCTGATCCTGTGCTGAGCTGCGGTATTGGAATTTTGTGTGATATAGTGTTGTGCCTATAATCGTTGCACAACACAATAAGGTGAGCGCATTGAGAGTCATTCTCTGCACAACTATTACTTATTAACCACGATATTGCACTAGGAGGCGCCCTTTCCCTTTCTCTATGACATGTCAAAAGTTTTTTTGTAACAACTGACACTTTCATTTATTTTGTTCTTATTTTTGTATATTTCATTCCTTCAGGGGATATTTAAACAAAATACGCAAAAATAGACCCAAAAAAATATAATAGCTTTAAGCAAAATACATTACAAATGAGGCGGAGAATGCTGGCAATTGCAATCATTCCCTGCGTCATTTGTAATGTGTTTTGCATAAAGCCATTAAATTTTCTCGTTCCAAGTTTTGTATATTTCATTTAAACATCCCCTGAAGGAATGAAATATACAAAAAATTTAATAGTTTTTTTCCAGAGCTTTAAATGACAGCTGAATAATTGTGATTACAGAGATACCCATTTTTTTTTCTGTTTTACTTTTAAAACAGACACAGGTGGCTCGAAAATTCTCTGGTTTATTATTATTATTATTATTATTATTATTATTATTATTATTGTTTTTTGTCAATGAATGTAGTGCTAAAAAAGGACTCTTTCTATACAAAAAAACTCATGTGGGAGAGTTGCCCATGATTATTGAAGACTTACAGCCTGCAACCTATCCAATCGAACACCGGAAAAAGTAAGGTTCTATCGAACTTGAACCTTGTTGAAACTTCCACATTTGATTCCCGTTGCTTTCCCGTTGCATTGGGAAGGAGGAGACTGCCTGAGTACCGCCTGGAAAACAGGGTTACCGCCTAGGTAATAGGCTGTATCCCGGAATTCCAGGCGGTACTTGAGCTTTCTCCTCTTTCCCCACGTACCAGGAAGGCATCGAGAATCAAATGCGGAAGGTTCGACAAGGTTTGAGTTCTATAGAACCTAACTTTTTCCAGTGCTCGATCATCTCTAATCCTAGTCAGCTCCAAACACCCTATCCCACACCTGATGGTGCATGGATGACCTGAAGCATGGCCCGATCAATAGATAAAGGAGAGATTCAAGCACGTAAAAACTACTTTTTTTTTATTAACATCCACAAGCAAGTACAAAGACAATAAAGTGCATAGCCAGCGTGATTCAGCGTGTGGCCTTGTTCACAACATCTAACGCTTATCAGTAACATCTCACTATTTTAGGAGGAAATCACATGATTTACGATCAATACTAAATTAAAAACAGTTGTTGCAAACCTTACATTATTAAAAACACAAAATGTACTACGTCATGACTGAAGATACTAGTAAAGTGCATCAGAATTATAACATAGAAAGTATTGACTGGTATTATGATCACCCATTGTAGGCAAATATAGTTAATACATAGGGATGAGATCCTGCCTGGAATTCATACCGGGGGGGGGGAACAACAAGGCTAATCGCCACATGTGCGCTTTTTTTTTTATTGTTGTGTCTGCTTGTGGATGTTTTAATAAAGACGCTTATTTGTTAAAATTGTTGTTTGAGAATCTCTCCTTTATTAGTTAGAAATTGAAGTGTTACTGTCGTATTAAAAAACTTTTGACATGTCATAAAGACATAATAGATGAAGAAGTCCAACAGCAACCAATGTACTTCAAGGTATCAGGCGTTGATTCCATAACCAAACATAACACAGCAGTGTTTCGACCCATAGGGTCTTTGTCAAGCATGGAGCATAGAGACATGTCAAAAGTTTTTATCGGTCCGATTCTGAGTGTTCCAACTCAAACCGATCGTGAGAATGAGCTGAGCACGATCCTTTCCCCGGTCTGAAAACTCAGGCCCGGACCAATCAAAAATTTTCCACATGTCTCTGTGACACTCTGTGCTGTATTAACCACCACAGAAGGGTGAAAAAGGGGACTGTTTTGTCACAAGACGCACCTCACCTGATGAGGCAGTGAAGGGATAGTTAAGACCATTGTCCTTAGGCTATGTTCACACAAAGTAAGGAGAAAAGGCGTCCGCTTTTTCTATTTGAAAAGAAGTCCATTATTACTGCAATTTTACTGACTGCAATGCATTTAAATCGGTGGGATGGCAGATGTCCAATACACATAGGGGGTGATTTATCAAAGGGTGTAAAATTTAGACTGGTGCAAACTGCCCAAAGCAACCAATCACAGCTCCTTCATTTTATCAGAACTGAAAGCTGAGCTGTGATTGGTTGCTGTGGGCAGTTTGCACCAGTCTAAATTTCACACCCTATGGGGGGAAATTTATCAAAACATGGTGTAAAGTGAGACTGGCTCAGTTGCCCCTAGAAACCAATCAGATTCCACCTTTCATTCCTCACAGACTCTTTGGAAAATGAAAGGAGGAATCTGATTGGTTGCTAGGGGCAACTGAGCCAGTTTCACTTTACACCATGTTTGATAAATCTTTCCCTATAAATCTGGGCCATAGTGTATAAAATAACAGACGTTATCTGCACGTCAAAATAATGACCATGTTGATTATTTTCAGACGTCTCTTTGCAAACAGCGGACGTTATTTTTTAGTTGTTCACTCACAGTTTTTCTTTCATCACCGTCCTTTCACCGTTTCTACTATTGAATTCAATAGACTTTTCAATAAAGGCACACCCAAAGGCCAATTAGTCCACCTGAACTAGAATAATGTACCAATTCACCATTGCACTGATGAGCAGCCAATCCTTAAAATAACGGATGTCATTTAAAAAATTATAAATGGACAAGAAAAAACGTGGGAACATAGCTTTAGGCTGCATTCACACGTTCCGTGTACCTCACGGCACACGGACGTGGAATGCCTGTAACGGACTTCTGTAATTAGATGCCGAGAGCGGGGAACTGTACAAATATGTGGCCACGCGGATGATTTATTACAGCGCGGCACATATCTGTACAGTCCCCCTGTGTGAATACAGCCTTAGGGTGGTTTTACACTGACAAAAATTTTTGCTTAATAATGCCTTAAATAAATGACATGGTCAATGAAATTTTATGAAATGCTATAGTTACTTTGCTTTTTTTTTCTGTGGCGTTTTGCTCTCCTCTCTACAGTTTTTGTGGCTCTGGCAGTTTTTCCAAAACACAGATTATTGAGCATTTGGTGTTGAATGGAGTTCTTTCTGTTTATTTCAAAAACACCAAAAGCGACAGTGGCACAGTGGGTCCGGCAGCCGTGGCAGGAGTGTTCATCACCATTAGTGAGTGTGTCTAGGGATGGTGGTGGCCGTGGCTAACAGCAATGGTGGGCTGGGTCCAGGTGTAAGTGACCGAGTCAGTACTGTAGGGCAGAGCTTTAACTGTTTCGAAACTCTCTGCACCATAATGAATTATGATGCCGGGAGTTCTGACAGTTGAGTCTGTTGAGTACAGGCTGCCTACGGACCGTATATACGGAAAGTGGGAATGAAGCCCTATTGTGGTTCTAATAAAGTGTGCCATAAAAGACAATACTTGTTTCTTTAGTCTCCTACTACAAGCAAACTCTTGTTTTGTGTCCCAAAGCTAAGACAGAGGTCTTTCTTGTTTACATAGGCTTGGGGATATAAGAGGGCAAACCTATTGAAAGGTTCTGGAGGTATTTTACATTGCTTTTGCTCATTTTTTTCATCAGTAATCTCTGTGTTTTTGGCCTGTTTCACTGTATTAAGTCAAATTTGCAGGTATTGTGCATGCTATTTTTTTAACTGACTCTGAAGCAGTTGTTTAGCCTGTGCAGCTGTGCATGTTTAATTGCTCAAGGAATTCAGGCAACTGTTTGCCACTTGTTGACCATGTATAAAACAAAGGTTTTTGTTTAAAATACATACATTTCAAACAACAAAAGCAGCCAAAAGCTTTACTGAGCAGAGCCTATGGCTGTATCCATATTTTCCTGGACTCCCTAGGGCTGCATCCAGCCACCTCTAATCCAATGCTACAGGTTTGAAGCGTGTTTTAAGTTTGCTGATTGTTGCTGCTTTTCCCTTAAGACCTACAGTATACAATGGTTGGTCTTCTGTATATTAGTCATAGGCCTGTTTCACACATTCAGTGATTGTTCTGCTCTTTGCTGCCACCTCTGTCTAAGACAGGAACTCTTCAGAGCAGGAGAGGTTTCCTATGGAAATTTGCTGCTGCTCTGGACAGTTCCTGTGTTGGACAGAGATCAGAGAGCACTGTGTCAGACTGCAAAGAAAACAACATTTCCTGCAGGACATACAGCAACTGATAAGTATGGGAAGACTTGAGATTTTTAAATAGAAGTAAATTACAAATCTATATAACTTTCTGAAACCAGTTGATTTGAAAGAATAAGGTTTTCACTGGATAATCCCTTTAAGGTTGGAGGAAGCCCCTGTATTGGTTGAGCTGTACTAGCTAGGTGCAGCGTCTCTGTAGACTGTTTAGGATGATGAAGCAGAGAATCACTGCGGCTTTTTTTTTTTTATATCAATTTAATAAGACAACACTGAATCTTAGAAATCATTGTGTTCAGAAAACTTCTTTTGCTGCCCCTAGTAAATTGTTGATGCTCCATTTTGAAAACCTATTAGTATTAGAAATGTCTTTATTCATATCTTGATATGTTGGAACCGGAATACTTCTTTAACGTTTATATTTTTACTTATGTCACCATATTTCATACCACAAAAATATACATAAAGTAAATGTAACTTTATTAAATGATAAATCCAGAACAAGCTTGTAATGGTCACTTGCTTGGATATTGACAGAGTAATCTTTCCACTGGTCACACACCATTACACCGTTATGTCCATTGCAGAATCAGATAGTCATCCAAAGTATGCAGGTTTGGAAGTAAATGCACATAGGTGTCTACTGTACAGGTATGACCTTCTACAAGTGTCTTCATATTGGAATTTTGCTTAACTAACAAACACAAGTAAAAAAAAAAAAAATGGAAGAAATAGGACAATTTACATTGGCCGCATGGATACAAGGTACAGTATAGACTTATTGTCAAAACTTAATAAAGTAAAAATGAATTATTAATGAATAACAATGTATAAAAATGAGCCAAATTCATAATCCTCCTAGGGTCTCTTGCCCTTAGTCCACTGGCATAGTTCATTGGCAAGTCAGACGTTTCTAGGAGAAAATCGACCAGTAGATGAGATTGAATAAAATATAAGACGCAGGGAAAATTATTCGTGAATACTTGTCAATGGCATGAGTGTCAATGCGCATGCTGACGTAAGAAGCCCGTTGGCTTTTCCTTCGGTTTGAGTTTCTCTCTGTGTTGAGCGCTAGCTGTACCATAATGCGGTCTTCTTTTTCACCGTTTTCAGATACAAACCCGCCAAGATTGTTCACTTCACCATCGCTGTAGCTGCTATCCATCATCACCCGCGGCTGTGGTACCCCACATGTACATGGAAGCTTAAAGGAAAAAAATAACAATGTGAATAATTGAGAAAATATTTCTTTCCAACCTATTGTAAATTAATTTTCATGTTTTGAAATATTGTTCAGTGCCACAAGAGGGCGTCGTAGGTTTGTAAAAACCTGTCAGTTATTGGCATGTTCTTTTCTCATACTATCAGGAGTGTATTACAAAAAATGGTCACAGGCACTATATCACTATAACTGTAAGCCTAGAGAATGTAAATTATTACTTGCGTGTTTTTACAGGTTATCTGGACTACAGATTTAGATTTTTTTAAGGTTCATCCAATAGATGCTAATTTTTAGTGACATATTACAATGACAAATGGTTTGATATACGTTACACCCCGGCTATAAGTGATAAGTATATTCAAAAAACAAAATAGGGTTTTAGCAGCATAAGTGGAGCTGCGGCATTGATAAAGCCAGATTGAGGTGGGGCTTGTAATGGAGGAGCAATCTAGTTGTGCTCTAATCAAATGCTATAAGAGACGGTGGCATAGCTACCATAAAGGCAGACCATGCTGCTGCTAAGGGGCCCATGCACTAAGAGGGCCCGCAAGCCCCTGGCCCTTTAACTGTGAGTTTTTATAATGAATGCTCACAGTTAAATGCTGTGGCACTCTGACACATACTCACCTGGCCCGACGGAGTCCCCCGGCATTTGGTCTCCGGGGACTACGCTGGGCCTGTAAGTATGTGGGGCCCCTACAGGATTCATGGGGCCTTGTTAAGTTTTTTGCTAGAGGAAGTCTGTGCACCAAAATTGGTCATTGTAAAAGGTAAAAGGAGCTGATGCACCTGTACCAAATATGGCACTGCCATGTAGGTGTTCCAAGCAAGTAGGTGATCCAAGTTTGGACTGTGTTGGGTCAGGGGGCCTGATTCTGGTGTGTCACTGATGGGGCACTTCTTCTTTCCTATACGCAGCAACTCCATAAGGACTATCCTGCTTAGGAGAGAGGACCATGTACAAGAGTTGCCAAGAGTTTGCTTAAAGGGTTTGTGTTGTAAAACAAAGCTGTTAAAGCTCAGATTTGTTCACTTTCTGGTTTTCTCTTTAAACTGTGACCCTGCTGTTGCCATGTGGCTCAGTGAAGACCAACTGCCAGTCCTTCCTGGAGATTACAGTTGAACTGAGCATGTGTGGCCCACCTTAGTGGGTCGTTACCAGGGGCAACAGGTTATTAAAACAATAGAGGTACATGAAGGATTATTACGTTTATCTATTTTATTATATTAAATAGTCGTTTTGTACATTTCAGTGGATAAGAGGGGGGTGGCTGATGCTAAGTGTCCTAAATTAAAGGGACAGTCGGCTGAAAAGTTGTATTTAAAACAAACTCTGTTTGCAACAAGTCAAGCCTTGTACCTCTCAACTTGGAAAAGTACCACCGGACCTGAGTCAAAAGCCCACCCCCCACCTCCTCAAAAGGACCTGCAGGTTAACGAACCCTGAAAGACAAGGAGCTTCCTCATACTCACATTTACATTCCCTTAACATGCACACGGGTCCTCTCTGTGTCAAAATAGCTCACATTCCATTTAATCCACTCCATGCCAAGAGATAGCTCCTGGGAGATGTGCAGGCCTAGATATCCTCTAGATGTAGAGGATGCCCCCTTGTCATAGTTATAGGCCTAGGTATAAAAAGATCCCTAGAAAGAGCTCTGTACTGTCTATCCAGACATTTGTACATTGTAATCAGATTGCCTCTTTTTTTCTTTTTTTTTCTCCCAAACCCTGAGTTTGATAAGTTGCCTTGGTATTGCATTCAACCTATTCCTTTAATTACCTTGGCCATCCTCCACTACTACATCCGGTCCAGTTTAGTCATCTCCTTCCTATACTCTATACCAGTGCCCAAAATAATGCACAATATTCAAATTGTGGTCTGATGAGTAATTTAAACAGACACAAAACTATGTACATATACACACACACACACACACACACACACACAGGATAGATAGATAGATAGATAGATAGATAGATAGATAGATAAGAAATTGTAGGTTAGAACGGCACTGTGTGGACTTCCAGTCACAGTCTCCTGGTGACCGACCTCAGGCACCACGAAATACCAATATAGATGAGAGAGAGACGGCCCTCCAGTTGAAGGTAAAGGTGACAAATTTATTCATCCATTCATGTGCAGCGACATTTCGACTCTACTCTAGAGTCTTTTTCAAGCCTCATCTCTCTCTCATCTAGATAGATAGATAGATAGCAGTGGCGTAGCTACCGTAGAGGCAGGGTAGGCAGTTGCTATGGGGCCCGTGCAGGAGGGGGGCCTGGGGGAGAAGGTAAGAGCATGTGTCCTTCTGCTTAAACCCTTATGTACTGCAGTGTGTAAGTGACCCAATGTTTACTTACATGCTGCAACACAAATAAAGGGTTAACAAAGAAAAGACAGATCTCTGCTTCACTGCACTGATAACCTCTGACCTCTGTTTTCCAGCTGCCAATCAAGTAGGAAGGGAAAATATATGCACAGTGCTTTATGTTGTGCATAGTGGAGGGGGACCCCGTGAATCCTAGCTACACCCCTGATAGATAGATAGATAGATAGATAGATAGATAGATAGATAGATAGATAGATAGATAGATGATTGATAGATAGATAGATAGATAGATAGATTTGACGGGTTACCCTACATTTTATATATCTCTCTCATGATCACCTTCATAGTTGTCCTGTTGTCAGATTCTAATACCATTGATCGGTTTACCTTTTCCCTTAGCTTCCGTTCCTTCCGCTCTTGCACTGTGGTCAGGTAATTCACAGCCGCATATTCCAGCACCGATAGAAAGACAAACACAAAACTGACCCACAAGTAAATGTCCACAGCTTTAATGTATGACACTCGAGGCATAGAGGCGTTTACCCCGGTAATGATGGTGGACATGGTCAGCACTGTGGTTATACCTGTAGAGAGAACACAATGCAGAGATCTTTCAGGTTTACTGTATACACCCTATGGTCTTTTACAATCTGGAAGATATATTGTTACCTAGTGGAACTCTGGCAGGGACTGCTCTGCGATCTATCCAGAAAGAGACCCAGGAGAGCATGACCATAAGAGTCGCAGGGAAGTAGGTTTGCAGTAGAAAGAAAAAGATGTGACGTCTCAATGTGAAGTTAATGTACAGACGATTGTACCATCCTGTGTTAAAAATAGACAGATTTATTACCTAATTGCAAATTGATAAGGCATTTAATTATTTTATATAATTTATGAACCTCTACAATGTATTTTTTATTAAACATTTCAACAGATGGGAAATCTGCATAATATCCTTATAAATAGAGATGAGCGTAATGAATGTGGCGAATCAAGATTCACTGTGAATTGCACTGTCAATTTGCTTTGTTATGCAAAGTGAATTGCTGCCGATTCATTAAGGAAATTCGAAAAAACAAAAACAAAATGGCGGCCGCACATGGACTCCACGAGGCTCCACGGTCTCTTCTTTTGCATATTTAAATTTGGGGGGGGCATCAGTGGAGACTCTTGAGTGAGTACTTCATTGGAATTTTTTCCTGATTCAGTGAATACTGTGTTTTGTTGATTTGTCATTGCCCCAACTAGCCAGAATCCTGCTCCACACTGACGAGGGGCAAATACCCCAAAACGGCCTGCCTTGGCAAGCCCTTGTCATGTCACAATACTCGCACCTTGAGTTAGACATTGACAATAAGGGGCCACCCTGTTGTTTCCCTATTTATGTTCCAATACTCGCAACCGAGTGGGTCTTAAGGGTCTATCTATCAGGGTGGTGTGGTGCTCTGCCCATCATGGAGGTGCCCCGTGGCAACAGGCTAGGGATGTCTGGCTATTCTCGTGTTTTGAGACTCGCAACCGAGGCTCCACAGACTCTCGTTTTGCATGGAGCATCACTGGTCTAGAGAAAGGGATTAACCCTAATCCCTAGCCCCCGTCCAATCAGCTGCAGGCCCCTCTGTGATGTCAGCCCCTCCCCCTCTATTTAAGGCAGTTCGGTAACAGAGGTAGCCAGTCAGCTGTGTGTGGAGGAGAGAGCAGGATGGCAGCAGGCAGTTACAGCAGAGCAGGGAGAGACTAACAGAGCAATATAGGGACAGAGAGGAGTGGATAGGCTGGCTGCTTGACATTTTTTTTAAATTGTGGTTTTCGAATTTTTGACACATTTACAACAACATGCTTTAACAAATTTGCCCTTCTGCAATAGTCCCAGTACTGTAGTTACTATAGTTTTGGCTGTTTTAATGAAATTCGTTAAGATTCTATTCGCAAATCTTAACGCGTCTGACTGGAAGTTCATATAATTAAAAACAGAGTAGGGTTATGTTCACATGCTGTACAAACAATAACCATTGTTTTGAGTGTCAACAACTGCCATTATTTAGCACCCAAATGTTCCCGTATTCCAATTAAAAAGAAGTGATGTTAACCAGGCCATCTCAGAACATCTCAGACAGTGGCCGTTCTGTGACACGGCCGTGTCACAGAACGGCCGCTGTTTTACCACATCTGAACATGGCCATAAAGTGGAAAATTACCAGAAAGGAAGGGAGAAGAAAACCAGATGGATAAGCTACACAGGCCTGTGCAAGTTTCTCCAAATCTATGCTAAAAACTGTGTCAATTTTTTATAAATTCTGCCTGGTAGAGAAAATCATGAGCCATGCAGTTTATGTCAGCCATTTCTATATAAATACATGAAGGGTATGGGGAATGATCCTGAGGTTTCCTAAATCATTACCTGTGCTACTATAGAAGGCAAGTCTTGTGGTTGTGTGAAACTCCTGGATAAGGAACTGTGATAGCGAAATCCTTTCATCTGTTTTCAAAGATTCATTCCCATTCTTCCAGTAAAGCATAAGATCGTCTTCCGTGTAGGCATCTAGAAGCACAAGAGCTGAGGTCATCTTCCACTGTTCAATAATTGGTCTGTCTAGTAAATACCTGACATTAGAATAATTATACAAAGCATAATGGATAACAATGGAGACTTTTCATCTCGATCCATTGCTCTATTGACCTAAAGGGGTATTCCAGTGTCCTTAAAATAAACTCATATATCGCTACTTTATAGTAAAAATGTTCAGTATACAGTATTAGTAACGGTACTCACTGTGTATACTGACAGCAGCTCCCTGTGTACCTCATCAAGCTAATATCAGACTCCCCTCCTCCAGGCTGGGCTGTCCTGCTCTGTGGTGAATCTGTCCATAAGATGGCTGACATAGGGGAGCATGTGACCATGCCCAATCCCCCAGTGTCCATCACTGAGCCTGTATAAGCCTATGAAGAACACTGGGGGGCGGGGCATGGCCACATGCTCCTCCATGCCAGCTATCTTATAGACAGAATCACCACAGAGCAGGACAGCACAGCCTGGAGGAGGGGAGTCTGCAGCCGCACCCCCGGTAATGTCCCCTCTCCGCCCCACTGGCAAAGGAGACACATATCGCCCCGATGCGAAAAAAATATTTGCAAATAGACCATTTGTGAATATTTTACGCCGATCGGGCCGATCTGCACCTAAAAAAGGCATTTTCGCCTTTTAATAAATGTCCCCCACTGTGCATGCCGTTCTTGGAGCCTGCATTGTGCTGCATCACATAGCTCCCGGACCCCGCCGGCTGTCATTTTCTCCCTGGATCTGGGCACGTCACAACCCGGGTTTCACATCACCAAAGGGTAGGATTTAGCCGGCTCAGCCAATCACTGACTGCAGCGGTGTCCCGCTCCAGTCACTGACTGGCTGAGCTGGTCATCCATCAGCCTGGTCGTGACGTAGCCGGCTGGGAGCTCAGAAGACTGCCGGCAGGGTCCAGGAGCGGGACGCGGCTTCCCCCCCCCCACCCCCTGCTTTTAATGATTTTTTAGTTCCCCACTGGATTTCTCCTTTTAACTGTTCTAGGTTTATGGCCTGTTTTGTTTTTTTGAATGTATGTACACTATGAATTTATTTGTTTGCTTATTTATTTTGGGGCACTTCAATGTGTTTTGCATCCATGCATTTATGTATAATAATGTTTTATAGCCTATTCATCTATTTATTATTTTCTGAAAAAAAAAATTGATCTGTTTATTTTTGGTGACCTCGAGGACGGGTTCCATTAACTGTTCTTAATTTATTATTTTATTATTATCAGACAACTCGGCCACAAACATAGGTACAGATGGAGCACCCTATCTTTCCTTAAAGTTTTATTTTTTTTAATGCTGGACAATCCCTTTAACGTGTACAGCCATGCCCAGCATTTGCATTTGTTCTGCTTTAAGGATTTAATGTGACAAACAATAGTCATATACTAGTAAATGGCATGCTGTAGTTTGAATACGTCTATGCCAACCTGTTACCAAGTGGGTTTTTGTTAATTATTGCTTAGAAATAATTGTCTGGTCTCATATTGAAGCAGTATAAGGCTATATTCACACATAGTATTTTAGGCAGTGTTTCTGTCAGTACTTGTAGACAAAATTAGGAGTGGAGCCGACAGAGAAAATTTATAATGGAAAGAAACAAAATACTGAGCGAAATACTATGTGTGACCATAGCCTAAGGCTGTGTTGATGGCATTTATTTTGCATTAATGATGCGTTTTGATGCTATTTTGCTGTGTATTAGTAAAATAGCGCCCTTTTTCTGTGATTGTACAATTGATGGCAGAATAGCATTATTAAGGCCATGTGTGAACACAACCTCAGGAAGAAATTTCAAGATACATTTATTAATGCTTACAGCTTTCAATCTCCAAGGAACAGGACTGCGTGTCAAGGGGGAATCGACTAAAGTCCATATTACACATGGCTGTTACTGTAACCCTGCCGTGAAAGAAAACAATAGCACATTAAATAATCATCATTAACCTAATAAAAAAGTAAATATAAGTAGTATGTGTAGAAAATATTTTTAGAAAACTATACTACCACAAGATGTCACTAGAAGGCTGTGTAGTCAGCTCATGCTGATACTAAACACAGAGCTGGATAATGGAAAGACTAAATCAGAGGCATGAGATAAACCTCTTGGTGTCTATGCCTTTCTGTATCATATGCCTTTTAAAACACTGATGTCTTCTTAAAGGGAACCTGTCACCAAGACAATGCTATGTAATTTGTCACCATCATGTTATAGAGCAGGAAGAGCTGAGCAATTTGATATATATCTTTGTGGGAAAAGATTCAGTATGACTTGCAACATGTTGATAGAAGTTCTTGCTCATTCTGTTTTAAGGAGTCCAGTGGGCGGTGTCATTTAATGGACTTGACTCTTTAGCATGGAAACATCAAAGATTTTAATCAATAATTATTAAGTTATTCTGAATCTTTTTCTATAAAGATATATATATCAATCTGCTCAGCTCCTTATGCTCTGTAACATGATGCTGATAGCTTGGGCAGCATTTTCACGGAGACAGGTTCCCTTTAAGGGAAAGAGCTACGCCATTGGGCAAAAAATATAAACATTGTGAAAATCCTGGCTAATATCTATAAGAAAATTATGAAAGTGTGAAGTTACCTTAAACTGTACAGCACTTTCCCATCAGGCTGTACTCGCAGCATAATATTATCTGTCGTAGTGTCATGGATAAAGGATCTTTTAGAATGGACAAAAAACATGTCTGGTACCCAGATCTTTTTTACTAGTCTTCCATCAAAGGTCATACTTTGGTTATTTGAGCTGGGAAAAGACAGTCTTTCATCTTTCCAGTAGTGTCTAAGGTACAAAGTCATTGTGAAATCCTGGAAGATAAACAGTTTTCAGTACAAACTACTGTATAACCAGACAAAAGTCAATATATTCATATTAAAAATGGCACATATCACATCTTTGCTGAGCATTGGCTAATCTATCCCCTTCATCCGCATCCTGACAGGGATATCATGGAATCAATCTAAAAGTTCCCTCACATAAAAGATTACAGATTGATGAAAATGGCATATTTCAGCCAAAACAAAACCCCAGCCGGGGTCATGGAACGGCCGGTCTCATATGTAGTGTGAACATAGCCTTAATGTGTACCTGTCATTATAACTTTCAAAATCTAAAACAACAACAGATGTGATATAAAGAAAATTAGCAATTTTTTTTTAAGTTGTTATAAACACGGCACTTCCTGTTTTCTGACTCTTTGAGAAAAAAAGAGTCAGAAAACAGGAAGTTCTGTGTATCCCAGGCCATCTGAGCGCTCATAGAGAGAAGGCAGTCATGTGACTGATGGACACATTGAGCCGTGACTCTCTGTACTGGCCGGAATTGCTGTGTTTAGTCTGTTTTTTTCAACCAGCAACAAGTTTTCAACAAGTCAGAAGATCTGCCTTCAGGAGACTGGACCTGGATTTCTGGTAAGTTCAGCTTTGTTTTACAGCATGAAAACCACCAAAAAACAAACAAACAATGAATGTATATTGCAAACTTGCTTTATTTCACATCTACTGTTGACTTAGATTTTGAAAGTTATAACGACAGGGACACTTTAAAGAGGGCTTGTGGTTAGATTGAGTTTGATCCTAGTTGTATATGCTCTTTGATCTCTTTGATATGTTCTGCACTGATTTGCACTATTTTATGATGCTTTAGGCTATGTTCACACAACTTATATTTTCATAAAATCACGTCCGTTTCCTTCTATGGGATTCCAGCCAGAGCGTATACACATAGGGGGAGATTTATGAAACTTATTTTATGTAAACTGCCCACAGCAACCAATCACAGCTCCTCTAATATTTTACCAGATCTGAAAGCTGAGCTGTGATTGGTTGCTGCGGGCAGTTTACACCAGGTGTATATTTACACCCTTTCATAAATACCCCATAATATATGCTCCGGCCGCGATCTCTCCGGCACCGTAAACAACTGACATGTCAGTTTTCTGCGGCCGCTATTCATTGAATAGCGGCCGTAGAAAACCCTGTTAGTGCACACTATGGAGCGAGCGGCTCCAGCCGCTCGCTCCTTAGTGTGCAGTGGAGAGTTCTGATGTGGGCGCACACGGATGTGCTCGCATCAGAACACTGCAGCCGAAAAGATCATCCGGCCGGTACTACAGTACCGTCCGGGATGATCTTTTCAGAGACCGGCCGTTCCGTGCCTGGTCACGGAATGGACGGTCTTTTACTACGTGGGAACATAGCCTTATACTGTTTATAACATTGAAATGATATTCTACCTGGTATGGCTGTGAACACTGTAAGGGTTAACACACACACACAACAGTGCCAGGTTTTGCTACATGGGGGTGCAGCTTTGTTAGTCCTGTCTCTCTTCAGCAGAGTAGAGAGGACCAGCTCCAGGTACCCTTGAGACACCAACATCTTTGGTTTTCCTGCTTTAGCCTTAAGCTCCTTTTACATATCAGTAACATATTGTCCACCCATTGATTTCTATGGACCTTTTTATACATCTGTATTTGTTACGGATCCTGAGAAAAATACTGGCGAGCCTTAATACAGGTCAGCTGATGTGTTAAAGGGGCCTGTCTGTTTTGGTGTTTGAGAGTAATGTCCTTTGTGAATGATTTTGTTTCTCTTCAGTAAAGAAACTAAGTTGTTACAAGCAGGCTCCATCATTGCACATAACAGGAACATGCACCCCAAAACACCATCAGCCAGCACATTTACACAGGGTGTGCGCTGGAGGACTATAAGTCACACCATCTTTATTATATCCCATGTGTCACAGTGCCTGGGAGTCCCTGTGGAAGCCCCCGAGTCATAATGACGGTGTAATACAGATTGTGAACAGCATGTTACCACAGAACCACAGAAAAAGACGCTATATACTTACCATATCCACTTCAGAAATACTGTCTAAGCTTTCCACTTGTACATCCACCCCAACAGGGATTGCTGGCCCTTTAAGAATAAAAATAAAATAAATAACATTAAAAATATTTTTGAAAAATAAACAATAAAAGATTGATATGGAAATGTTTAAAAGTTTTCAGTCAAATGAACTTGTCATATTGTAGTCTTCTGCCACATTCCACGGAATATTGGTGGAACGCCTTCCTTACCGCTCCTTTTTGTTTTGTACTATTTTACTCCCATGTTTCAATAAAAAAAACACTTGTATGTGAATAAAAAGATAAGACTAGTGATTATGACAGTATGAACTGTGTCAGTGGTGAGATTCTGAAGATGTTTTTGAGATGTCATAAGTAACAATCATTGTTCCATGTAATTGGGTGAATGATTTCAGGTCGTTCACCATAGCGGTCGTTTGAGTTCATCTATCGTTAATCACTGATCGTCGAAAAATCACTTTGTGTAATAGTACCCTAACTTAAAGTATTTTAGTGGTACTGTAAAACTGTTAAAAAATAAATATAAAAAAGGATGTTTCTGGGTTTTACACTCTTCTCAAAACTCCGGCATGGTAAGCAGTACTTGTCATATTGTAGTCTTCTGCCACATTCCACGGAATATCGGTGGAACGCCTTCCTTACCTCTCCTTTTTGTTTTGTACTGTTTTACTCCCATGTTTCAATAAAAAAAACACTTGTATGTGAATAAAAAGATAAGACTAGTGATTATGACAGTATGAACTGTGTCAGTGGTGAGTTTCTGAAGATGTTTTGAGATGTCATAAGTAACAATCATTGTTCCATGTAATTGGGTGAATGATTTCAGGTCGTTCACCATAGCGGTCGTTTGAGTTCGTCTATCGTTAATCGCTGATCGTCGAAAAATCACTTTGTGTAATAGTACCCTAACTTAAAGTATTTTAGTGGTACTGTAAAACTGTTAAAAAATAAATATAAAAAAGGATGTTTCTGGGTTTTACACTCTTCTCAAAACTCCGGCATGGTAAGCAGTACTTGTCATATTGTAGTCTTCTGCCACATTCCACGGAATATCGGTGGAACGCCTTCCTTACCTCTCCTTTTTGTTTTGTACTGTTTTCCTCCCATGTTTCAATAAAAAAAACACTTGTATGTGAATAAAAAGATAAGACTAGTGATTATGACAGTATGAACTGTGTCAGTGGTGAGATTCTGAAGATGTTTTTGAGATGTCATAAGTAACAATCATTGTTCCATGTAATTGGGTGAATGATTTCAGGTCGTTCACCATAGCGGTCGTTTGAGTTCATCTATCGTTAATCGCTGATCGTCGAAAAATCACTTTGTGTAATAGTACCCTAACTTATAAAGTATTTTAGTGGTACTGTAAAACAGTTAAAAAATAAATATAAAAAAGGATGTTTCTGGGTTTTACACTCTTCTCAAAACTCCGGCATGGTAAGCAGTACTGTTTAATATACAAAAAATTCATCAAAAATCTGAAACTTATAATAAATTTAGAACATCATTAATTACAGAGTACAATTGTGGTACACAAGAAATTAAAAGGATATTAACGAAACATTGGAATATTGTTTTAAGTGACCCAGTTTTAAAACCTATTCTTCCTAGACAACCTACTGTAATTTTTCGTAGAACTAAAACATTGCGTAGCCAATTAGCCCCTGGTAAGCTCCGCAATATTGTAGCTAATACCAATAGTAAAGGATCAGAAACGAATACTCTTGGCACCATACGTTGTAATACAACTAGATGCCTATGTTGTAACTGGATTTCTGGTATTCCATCACCGATTTTTAAATCTTCAGTAACGAATGAAATATTTCACGTTCATAATATTTACTCCTGTTCTTCGCAATATGTTATTTATCTTTTAGAATGTCCATGTCAGCTACAATATGTGGGCCGCACTGTTCAGACTAGAATATCATGACTCTTGAGAAAGGAACCGGTGCGATTCCGAAACGCGTCGAGTCTCAATAAATTTTATACTTTATTATTGACATTTTATTTCATTCTTCCCGGACCTGCGCCCCTTGATCCGTGTTTTGTTGGCATTGGAGGTTTTTATGTATATGATTCCTTTGGGATAGCGGGAGTGGCTGCGGTCCTTCATACATGCTTTGACGAGTGTTGCGCCTCTATCCATAGCACAATCCCACCAGGTGAGGGTCTCCTTGCACGTTGTTCCCTCCCTGTTTGTTATGCTTTTGATCCGCGCTATGGAGCGCTGTCCTTCTGTATTTTGTTTATAATACATCTTAGGTCATAGCGTATATTTATTCACAATTACATATTCGTGTATACATTAAACACAAACAAATATGTACAAACTAGGCGGTTATAATTATTTACAAGTGTTAGGGATGAGAGATGGGTCACCCCTGTTGCGCCCTGCCTATTGCTAAATGAGGCAATAATCATAACCACCTAGTTTGTACATATTTGTTTGTGTTTAATGTATACATGTATATGTAATTGTGAATACATATACGCTATAAGATGTATTATAGCGCTTCAACCACAGTCCCACTACTTGTTTGATTCTGTTTAGAAGCTTAGGACTTTGGGAACTCAAGACCTATAAAATCCACGGGTTTCTCGACCCAATCCGATCTAAAAGGGAGCAAAAGACTCAAACCCAACTTAGGAAAGACCCAGATTACAGGATAATAGTGCCCCCAGTGACCCCTCGTAGTTACTCACTTGCAGGACACCACAAAACCTTTTCAAATAAGCACAGTAACCCTTTCAAGGCTGCCAGCATTGAAGAACTGTATGTGACTGGATTAAAGAAGTGTTTTGGGGTGCCAGTAAGCTGTCTGTAAAGAGTTATTGATGTACCACCTCCCGTTGGGACGGGAGGGTTGGTCAACGGGGAAGGGGGGATGGGGGGCCCAGTTCAAAGCTCTGCCCAGGGGCCCATAGTGCTGTTAAGATGGCTCTTGGGGCAACCTCCCTCAACTGGAACAGCAGAGAGCCCAATAGAGAGATTAAAGGGAAGCAGCCTGTGCCCTCGCAGCTCATCAATGTAATTTCCTCATCCCAGATCGCCAAAACGCCATATACAGGAGAGAGGCCCTACTCATCTACAGCCACTACCACCACTATCCTCTTCTCCATCACCATCCCCTACTACTCTCTTCCATCTATTTCACATTATCTAACACAATTTATTTGAATACCCGAAGGAGACAACAAGCTTTCAAATCCACATATACCGAAAAAGACAGTATTGCAAAAAAACTAAACAAAAAAAAACACTATACAATTGTCAGATTGGCACCACTAATGTTAAAAAACTATGTGTGTGGTGTCCCTTAGGCACGAGTCACAAAGTTCTCACTTCAGGTTAAGTGGTGATAAAGGTAATATTCTGTAGTTTCTTCAATAGGTGTCAGTGTCCCTTATACACCTCTGTTAATGGTTGCACAGCTGAAGTAAGGAAAGGGTTAATGTTGTTGTTGTACCATGTGTTCAGTGCTGACCTATAGGAGGTGCTTTCTCTTCATCTACCTATCCTTGCTCTCCACACACACACATCCTAGTAGGAGGAGTTAGTTTAGCTCCGTGAGGAAGTGAGTTCAGTTCGGCGTAGTCTAGTCTAAGACACAGAAGTGTACAGATGCAGCTAAAGACAACCAGTTCTTTCCGTATCCCTACTATATCTACTATGCAGTGCTAAACACTACAAAGGGATAAGAGTCTAGGAAAATCCTAGCCCACACTGTGAACCAGTCTAAAAGGTGCAGGGCAGTATGCTTATTAAGGATGGTCCGAACCTGCCGAGGTTCGGGTTCGTATGAACCCGAACCCTCGGCATCAGATTCCCGCTGTCTGACCGCTCCGTGCAGCGGGGGGATACAGCGGGAGGACCGCCTGGAAAACTGGGATACAGCCTATGGCTATGGCTGTATCCCAGTTTTCCAGGCGGTCCTCTCGTCTGGCAACAATGGCCGTACTTTTACGTAGTGTGAACATAGCCTAAAAGTGTATTGTACTATTAAGAGACTGCAAAGTAAACAGTAAAGTTGTTCTATATTTTATATAGCTGGGACTCCGTTATATTTTATCCGCACCAGCATCTATACACACTACCTGAACACCTTGGGTTATTTTTCCCCTTTCCTGTGGGTGGCGGTACCGATAGTCCGGGTGGGTCTAAAAACCCACACCCTGACCAATGAAAACTTTTGACGTGTCTCTATGACATGCCGTATGTTTTTTAAAGTAACAAGAACACTTTAGATATGTTGTCAATATAAGATAAAGGCTATGTTTACACGACGTTCAAAAAACAGAAAAGGCATTTGTTTTTTTCTGTTTCAAAAGACGTCCGTTTTTGTCGCGATTTAATTGACTTCAATGCCGTTGACTTTGCTCACTATCCGAACATTTTTGCAAGCATGGACCGTGGGTTGTATGTGGTACGTAGCACTCGTGAGGATTCACATACAGAACAGTACTGTATAAGACTTCTGGAGTGCATATACAGTACAGTAGTAGTACAGTCAGTGCACCACCATCTTCCATCCTGTACTGTATAAGACTGCTGGAGTGCATATACAGTACAGTAGTAGTACAGTCAGTGCACCACCATCTCCCATCCTGTACTGTATAAGACTGCTGGAGTGCATATACAGTACAGTAGTAGTACAGTCAGTGCACCACCATCTTCCATCCTGTACTGTATAAGACTGCTGGAGTGCATATACAGTACAGTAGTAGTACAGTCAGTGCACCACCATCTTCCATCCTGTACTGTATAAGACTGCTGGAGTGCATATACAGTACAGTAGTAGTACAGTCAGTGCACCAGTACAGTAGTAGTACAGTCAGTGCACCACCATCTCCCATCCTGTACTGTATAAGACTGCTGGAGTGCATATACAGTACAGTAGTAGTACAGTCAGTGCACCACCATCTCCCATCCTGTACTGTATAAGATTGCTGGAGTGCATATACAGTACAGTAGTAGTACAGTCAGTGCACCACCATCTCCCATCCTGTACTGTATAAGATTGCTGGAGTGCATATGTAGTACAGTAGTAGTACAGTCAGTGCACCACCATCTCCCATCCTGTACTGTATAAGACTGCTGGAGTGCATATACAGTACAGTAGTAGTACAGTCAGTGCACCACCATCTCCCATCCTGTACTGTATAAGACTGCTGGGGTGCATATACAGTACAGTAGTAGTACAGTCAGTGCACCACCATCTCCCATCCTGTACTATATACGATTGCTGGAGTGCATATACAGTACAGTAGTAGTACAGTCAGTGCACCACCATCTCCCATCCTGTACTGTATAAGACTGCTGGGGTACATATACAGTACAGTAGTAGTACAGTCAGTGCACCACCATCTCCCATCCTGTACTATATACGATTGCTGGAGTGCATATACAGTACAGTAGTAGTACAGTCAGTGCACCACCATCTCCCATCCTGTACTGTATAAGATTGCTGGAGTGCATATACAGTACAGTAGTAGTACAGTCAGTGCACCACCATCTCCCATCCTGTACTATATACGATTGCTGGAGTGCATATACAGTACATTAGTAGTACAGTCAGTGCACCATCTCCCATCGTGTACTGTATAATACTGCTGGAGTGCAGTGCATATACAGTACAGTAGTAGTACAGTCAGTGCACCACCATCTCCCATCCTGTACAGTACTGTATAGGATTGCTGAAGTGCATATACAGTACAGTAGTAGTACAGTCAGTGCACCACCACCTCCCATACATTACAGTGCTGGGATGGGGGGGACTCTATACAGTAAAGGATGAGTGAGGAGTTAGTGACTACTGTACTATAGTTGCTGGTTTTGTTGAATGTTTCTTGTTTATAATTTCCTGTACAGTATAATGCTGCTCTGTATTTCTTTTATTAAAATTTTAAACATAACAATTAATAAATAAATACAGAAATAAACATACCATATCTAACCAGAACAAAACAATAAATAGAAAAATTACCAAAACAAAATGAAACACACCATAACATAAACCAGCGATCCATTCCCATTCTGTTCTGTACTGTTGTGATTAAACTGGACACTTTTCAGTCTAATAAATGTTACTGTAGGTAATTATTGGTGGGCGCTGGACACAATGCTTTCTGTTGCCACCTGTGTCCGAGACAGGAACTGTCCAGAGCAGTAGAGGTTTTCTATGGGGATTTGCTGCTGCTCTGGAAGTTCCTGTCTCGCACAGAGGTGGCAGCAAAGAGCACTGTGTCAGACTGAAAATAAAACAAAATTTCCTGCAGGGCATACAGCAGCTGATAAGTACTGGGAGACTGGAAATTTTGTAATAGAAGTAAATTACAAATTGATATAACTTTCTGAAACCAGTTGATTAGAAAGAAAAAGATTTTCGCTGGATATCCCCTTTAAGCTTGTGAACAGAAGTTCCACTGGAATATGTAAAGCACTGCACAGTGCACTCTAGTAGTGGTCAGGGACAGGTTACTGTATGATTATTTAGTTGTGCTCTTCTTATAAGACAGAATTATTTTACAAATGTACATGTTTCCTCTGTTCATGTATATGGATTACCCAGTTCTGTACATACTGTTAGAGTAGAAAACACTAGCCTGGATTTATTTTACCATCTGGCAGCCAAGAAAGGAAGATGAATTACAACGTCTAATCCTATAGGTCATAAAAAAGCATCCTCTTATTTAACAGTCATTTCTAGTTATTACAGGAAAGAAAACCAAGAACCTTACTTACATATATTCATTAAAAAGGAGAAATATTCTTTCATCACAGTAATTTAATACTAATTTAATACATGTCTGAAGCTATTAACCACCGTAGCCCTGACTGCTGTATCTTGCTATTCTGCAACTTAAAGGGTGTATCACTACATGGGGAGTCTGTAAGAATACAGATAAAAGCCACACAATGTGACCTAATTGCAAAGCTGAAACGAAGAAGGAGCAAGAGAGGGCACTCACCATAAATCGTGATCTTCTTTATTTCGGTGTACGATAAAAAACACAGGACATGAGGTCTGAAGAAGCACACATGCGCGCGAACCAGCTGTTACCTGATTACGTTCTAGTGCTGGCGTCCTGTTGATTCAGCTCAGCATGTCCTGTGTTTTTTATCGTACACTGAAATAAAGAAGATCACAATTTATGGTGAGTGCCCTCTCCTGCTCCTTCTTTGTTTAAGTATTCTACATACACCTGCCTTTTCTAGGAAAGTGAGCACCAACCAGTGAACTTCAGCAAAAAGACTTTAACCCTCTACCATCCATATCCCTCTAAGGTTAGTGCTGGGGTCTGCCACTAAGTAAGCCTAATTGCAATGCCTACCAGCACTTCAGGATACCACAGTGCTATATTCAGGCACTGTATATTCATAAATATAGCAAAGGAGGAATAAACCAAATTTTATCACACTGAGATGAAGGTAACCTAGAGCCTTCAGACTGGATGAATGTCCTTGCTTGGTGTACTAAGAGGATAATCCTGCCATAGGCAGAGTTATCGACCTGAGAAGGGCAGCCCTGGGTTCGAACCTAACCTTAAAGGGGTATTCCATTCAAACATAACTTTTCATATGTTGCTGCCCATGGTGAGACTAACAATTCATTCCATACTTGTTATTATCTATTCAGTCTCCTTCCCCCAGTTCTCAGGTGCTGCTTTCTGCTGAAAACACAAAAATCGGTGTGTGAGCTTTCCCCTCTGTCTTCCCCTCCTCCCCCATCCCATCTGAGACAGATGATGTAAACAAGTCCCTCACTGGCTTTATCTGCAATAATGTAGCTTCTCTGTAATGCTGGAAGGGTTTTTCCTTATGTCAAGTTGCTAAAGAACTCACTCACTGTGATTAACCCTCCCAGCATTACAAAAAAGCTACAATGTTGCAGATAAAGCCTGCCAGTGACTTGTTTACATCAGCTGTCTCAGAAAGGAGGGGGGGGGGGGGGCAGAGAGAAATATATCTGTACTTACTAGGGAAGCTAAGGTAGGAGACACATACTACAATTCATGTGATAGATGGAGAGACTTATTCAATATATACATAAAAATAGTGAGATGGTCTTGTTCCCAAAGTTGGTAATGAAATCTTTTATAACACAATGAGGGGAGATTTATCAAACATGGTGTAAAGTGAAACTGGCCCAGTTGCCCCTAGCAACCAATCAGATTCCACCTTTCATTTTCCAAAGAATCTGTGAGGAATGAAAGGTGGAATCTGATTGGTTGCTAGGGGCAACTGAGCCAGTTTCACTTTACACCATGTTTGATAAATCTCTCCCAATGAGTAAGTAATTAATAAATAGTGATAGCACTAGAAATAAAAATATTAGGTCTCAGTGTGGTAGCTATCAGACATAGGCATTTCAGCCCCTAGAGGTATTTCAGGACATATAAATTCAGATAGAAAGCAAAGAATATACATCATCCACCAAGACATCAGTAGTAACACACAGAGAGATCGCTGGTTAAAATAACAAAAGTCAACCCCCACTACATGTTTCATCACTCCAGTGATGTCATCAGGAAGTTTTTGGCTAAGCAAAAAGAGGGGTTCTTGGAGTCTCCGTTGTGAGTCTCAAAACATTTGAGTAGCCGAATATCCCTCCAGGGAGGGAAAGACTATTGCCAAGGGGTTCCTCCCAGTGGGGAGAACACCAAACCACCCTGATACGTAGCCCCTTTAGTCCCACTCGTATTGGAACATAAATAGGGAAATACCAGGGTGGCCCCCTTTGCATTAAAGTCCAACTCTGTTGCGAGTATTGCAACATGACAAGGGTTACCAAGGCAAGGCATCCATCCACAGACAGCTGTTTTGGAGTATTTGCCCCTCATCAGTGTGGGGCAGGATTCTGGGTAATGGGGGGCAATGGAAAATAGACCAACGAAACACAGCAATCACTGAGCTCAGGGAGATCAGCAAAAAAAATTCAATGAAGTACTCACTCAAGAGTCTCCATTGATACATTGCCCCCTATAAATAGTAGTTCAGTGAATGCTGTGTTTGTAAGTTTTTGGCTATCTAATAATTAAACCTCCAGATGCCGCTGCTGTTGTGGCTACTTTTGTTTTTTTTAACTCGTGATCTCTCTGTGTTACTACTGAAAAAAAAACCACAAATAGAATATGGGGTATATACCTTTATAGTAAAGGTACAGACTTTATTGCCCAGATCCAATAAAAAGTTTTATGTCTTGTTAGTTTTTTTAAATCACAATACTAATAAAATTTAAAGTGACTCTGTACCCACAATCTGACTCCCCCCCCCCCCCAAACCACTTGTACCTTCAGATAGCTGCTTTTAATCCAAGATCTGTCCTGGGGTCCGTTCGGCAGTGGATGCAGTTATTGTCCTAAAAAACAACTTTTAAACTTGCAGCGCCGTGCCCAGCGGCCGTGGCTCAGATTGTGTATGCATTAGGCTGGCACAACCTCTCTGTCCCTCCCTCCCGCCCTCTTAATCATTAGGAATGCTCCAGGCAGATTGTCTCCTGTTCATGAGCTGTGTCAGCACGGCACATGGGCTGGATCGTTAAGGCACCTGTGCAATGTTCAGACAGGAGAAAATGATACAGTGGCATTCCTAATGATGAAGAGGGCAGGGAGGAGGGACGGAGGGGCAGTGCAATGTTAGGGCACAGATACTCTAAGCCCTGGTTGTTGGGCACAGTGCTGCAAGTTTAAGGCTTTGTTCACGCTACGTAAAAGTACGGCCATTGTTGCTATCGGCAACAACGGCCCTTACTTTGTACGGGTGAACAATGCCTGTTGTTCTATGGGATCCTGGCCGGAGCATATACACATCATATGTGCTCCAGCCGGGATCCTGCACAAGGCCGCAAATAACTGACATGTCAGTTTTCTGCGGCCGCAATTCAATGAATTGCGACCGTAGGAAACCCTGTCAGTTCACACAGTGAAACGAGTGGCTCCGGCCGCTTGCTTCACTGTGTGCTATGGGAGGTTCTGATGGGGGCGCGCGCTGATGTGCCCGCATCAGAACCCTGCGGCCAAAAGATCATCCGGCCGGGATGATCCGTGCAGGGACCGACCGTTTCGTGACGCGGCCGGGGTCACAGAACGGCCGGTCTTTTACGACGTGTGAACATAGCCTAAAAGTATTTTTTTAGGTCAATAACTGTATCACCTGCCGAACGGACCCCAGGACAGATCTTGGATTAAAAGCAGCTATCCGAAGGTACAAGAGGTTTGGGGGGGGGGGTCAGACTGTGGGTACAGAGTCGCTTTAAAAGCTATAAATATCCCATATATCCCAAAAATTAGAAGATAACCTAAACTATATCCCACCACTTACAAGACCTGTTTCGGGCTCACTTTTTGTAAGAAGATGTGTCGTTTTTATTGATACTAAGATTTACATATAGATGACCTTTTGATCTCTTTTTTTCTTAGGCAAATTGACAAAATGCAGCAATTTTGGTGTTCTTTTTTTTTTTTTTTTACAGGGTGCATCATGGGGTATAAATAATAATATAGTTTTATAGCTTGGGTCATTATGGACATGGGGATACCAAAGTGTTTTAGGTAACATTTTATTATATAGGGGGAGTACAATGCCTTTTTATTTTTGTAGGAGGGTTGGGCGATTTATTTTATGCTTTACTGCAAACTTTTTTTTTATTTTTAACACTAGTGTAGTGATATTCTGATCACTGTTACAAATCACTACGCTACCACAGTAGAGGGTCAGAATAAAGCCCAGTAGTGACTGCCGTAAATAGCTATATCGGTGGAAAGCTGGGCTACGCAATTGGTGCAGCTCTTTAAAGGGGTAGTTCAGAAAAAAAACACTTTTTGAAATCAACTGGAGCCAGAAAGTGCCAGAGATTTATAATTTACTTCTATTAAGAAATCTCAAGTCTTCCAGTACTTATCAGCTGCTGTTTGTCCTGCAGGAAGTGGTATTCTTTTCAGTTTGGAGAGCAGGAGAGGTTTTCTATGGAAATTTGTCACTACTCTGGACAGTTCCTGGCATGGACAGAGGTGGCAGCTGAGCACTGTATCAAACTGGAAATAATTCATCACTTTCTGTAGGACATACAGCAGCTGATAAGTACTGGATGACTTAAGATTTTTTAATAGAAAAAAATTACAAATCGCTGATGCTTTCTTGCACTAGTTGATTAAAATTATTATTTTTTTTTGCTGAACTACCCCTTTAACCCCTTAAGGATCAGGCTAATTTTCGTTTTTGCGTTTTTGTTTTTTTCCTCCTTGTGTATATAAGGCCATAGCAGTTGCATTTTTATACCTACGGACCCACATTAGCCCTTATTTTTTGCGTCACTAATTGTACTTTGCAATGATAGGCTGAATTTTAGCATAAAATATGCTGCGAAACCAGAAAAAAATGATATGCGCGGTGAAATTGAAAAAAAACTCCACAATTCTTTTTCTTCTGTCGTTTTTACACCGTGTATGGAAAAACTGACATGTTATATATGTTCCTCAAGTCGGTACGATTAAAACGATATGTAACGTATAACTTTTATACCTTTTACGGAAAAATAAACGTTCCTTGAAATCGCTCTATTCCCATGCTTATAGCACTTTTATCCTTTGGTCTATGGGGCTGTGTGAGTGTGCCATGATCTGTACTTTCTATCGGTACCTTGATTGCGCATATACGACTTTTTGATCGCTTTTTATTAAAATTTTTATGGATTTGATGCAACCAAAAATGCATAATTTTACACTTTGGAATTTTTTTGCGCTAACGCCATTTACCGTGAGGGATCATGAATTAAATAAATTAAAATTTCGGGCGGTTACGCACACGGCGATACCAAACGTGTTTGTTTATTTATTTTTATTTATAAAATGGGAAAAGGGGGGTGATTTGGACTTTTATTTGGGGAGGGGGTATTTTATTAATGAAAACACTTTATTCTTTTTTTACATACAGTAATTAGAAGCCCCCTGGGGGACTTCTATATACACAGCACTCATCTCCCATTGAGATCAATGCTGTGTATATAACAGAGTAATGATCCATCAGATCGGTGCTCTATTATTATAATGGTCTGCTGCAGACCACATACATGGATTGCCGAGCCGGGATCAGTGTCATTCCGATGCTGAGCCCCGGCCGGCTCATTAGAACGGATCTCCCCTCCGAGGGGGGGGGGAGATCCCTCACTAGACACCAGGGAGAGGGGCTGCATACACTATTCAAATGCAGCTGTCAGCTTTGACAGCTGCATTTGAATAGTTAATTAGCCGGCCTGCCGATCTGCCGCGGTGACTAATACCCGCGGTCCCTGGTTGCACATAGCAACCCGGGACCGCGGGCTGCAGAGAGGACTCACGCTGGGAGCCCTCTCTGATCTCCCTTAACAGGCCGCATGACGGGTATACCCGTCATGCGTCGTTAAGGGGTTAAAGTGTCCATACACCTTCAATAACTGACTACCAGATTAGGGCCACTCCCTAAGGTGGCCAACCACCTTTAATAGCGTTCAATGATGTTTGTCCTTATCTCTCCTGTCAGCCACCCATCCTACCCATTCACATGAACATTTGATGCAGCTCTAGCCACTGCTCATCTGTCCCAAAACAAAGGGATCAGGCATTGATTTTCCCTCACGTTCGACTCTATCTCCACCATCTGTCAGTGGTCATTCGGGAGGGCACCATATACTGGTGGCTGAACCCACTGCAAGCGGCAGGCACGGCCAATGAAAGTATAAGGTATATGAGGACCTTAAAGGGGTATTCCACCCAAGAGCTAAAAAACTAAATGTTCCCAAACCTAGCTGGTCTTACCAAGTCCCCCTAACTATTTAGAGACATCTCCTGTCTCCTTTCAGCCATATCGTTTCTAGCTGCTCCCGTTTCTGAGTTACTAGTTTTTCTAAAGGCCAGCTAATATCCAAGAAACTACATTTCCCAGCATGCATTAGACCTCAGAGCCAACTGCCAAGTATCCACCTCATCTTGTAGTATCTGCCCTTCACTGGCTCAATCTGCTTCTGCTTCATGAAATATCTATCTATCTATCTATCTATCTATCTATCTATCTATCTATCCATCAATCAATCCATCTACATTGAGGCTATGTTCACACTACGCCTATTCCTCTATGGGATCCCGGCCAGAGCGTATACACATCGTATACGTTCCGGCCGGGATCCCATGCCGGGCCGCAAAGAACTGACCTGTCAGTTTTCTGAAGCCGCAATTTAGTGAATTGCGGCCGTAGGAAACCCTGTCAGTTTACACAATGAAGCGAGCGGCTTCATTGTGTCCTTTGGGGAGTTCTGAACACTACGGCCATAAAGATCCTCCGGCTGGTAGTTAAAGCGACTCTGTACCCACTGATTCCCCCCCCCCCCAACTACTTGTAGCTTATCTGTAGTGCTGTCTCCTGGTATGTGTGTCCCCTCTGTTTTTACTTTCTTTCGGCTGAAAAACAAAGTTTACTGGAGTATATGCCGTGTCTAAGAGGCGGGCCGAGAGCATTCGTGCCCAGGGGAAGTGCCGCCTGTGTGGTTTTGGGCTCGCCTCCCCCTGCCTTTCGTTCCGCCCTCAGCCCGCCCTCTGCGCCATGGTTGCCAGGTCAGCGACGTTCCCAGGTCAGCGCCGCCTCCGTGGTGTGTCCCTGCACGCCTCCCATGCCTGTGTGCGGCCAACCCGCCCACCAACACCCCCACCCCTCTTACGCTGTTTACGTCCACTTCCGAGTCCTCTTCTCAGCTTCCGTTGTGCGCAGGTGCGAAAGAGGGGTGGGGGTGTTGGGGGGCTGGTTGGCCGCACACAGGCATGGGAGGTGGTGCAGGGACACACCACGGAGGCGGCGCTGACCCGGCAACCATGGCGCAGAGGGCGGGCTGAGGGCGGAACGAAAGGCAGGGGGAGGCGAGCCCAAGACCACACAGGCAGCGCTTCCCCTGGGCACGAACGCTCTCGGCCCGCCTCTTAGACACGGCATATACTCCAGTAAACTTTGTTTTTCAGCCGAAAGAAAGTACAAACAGAGAGGACACACATACCAGGAGACAGCACTACAGATAAGCTACAAGCAGGTATAAGTAGTTGGGGGGGGGGGGAAATCAGTGAGTACAGAGTCGCTTTAAGCATACAACCAATTAGCCATAGCCTTGGACAACTCCACACACAAGGCAACTCTATGGGGAAGTGGGGGGAGATGGCAAAGGGAGCACCTGGGTATACAGGCTAAGAGACAGCTAAGAGACAGCACTGTTTAGATGGCTCACTGACGTTCTATCATGGCTTTTAGGCTGCTGCTACTTTGCTGTGCGTGCAGACATCATAGACGTTAGCTGTAATATGGGTCAAGGTAATATTGCAAGGTTATGTATATTTACATGTGTATCTATACATAGGTCTATATATATATATATATATATATATATATATATATATATATATCTATATATATATATATATATATATATATATATATATATAATCCTGGAAAGTGTACAATAGCATGCATCGCAAAAGATGAATTTGTAACATACCCCCAAAGCCAGGTCTCATCGTGAAATCATGATCGTCTATTCGAAGAAGCTGTTCAGACTTTGTCAGTGGTGATTTTGTGATATCTGGACTTCTTTTGAAAACTGGACTGTTTAAAAAATACGCAAGGAGTTAGTATCACATTTAACAGTGCAAAAACCTTTACTAACAAGAAGAACGTGTCGCCTAGATTTTTACTGATTCGAACCAGATACCGACGCTTTTTTGCTAATATTAGTCTACTTCATCATCGTCATTTTTTGTATTACATTTTCTGCTTCTGCTCTTTTATTAGCATTTGGAGCCACAAGGACTATAGGAAACAGAAATCCTGAGCTGATTCATTGACTTCTATTAGAGCGGCATGTCCTGTGCAGATGCAATGGTTCAAGGAGGGGGAGAGGGGGAGCTGTGACCTTAATCCTGTCTTATCTTTCACCTTTTTTGATGATAAATACTTGAACAAAGTGCAAAATTTCTTGTGCAGGACAGCCCACATGCCATTATATTAAAGGGTTATTCAAAAATTTAGCTATCACTAATATCAATAATAATATGACTAATAATATAGAAGAATTACAAAATGTGTATTGTCTACAGCTCCCCGACTCCTCCATCTCTCGATAGACAACATATCATCCTCTAATATTACAGGAGGCTTGGCATGATCTTGTGTGTGAGTTCTGTCCTCACTGCCCTGAGAAATGTCACCTTCTCTGACCAGCCCCTGCAGTCCACATCACCATCTCCCTGTGATATACACAGATACATTTGTATCTTTATTGGGATATTTAGAAAGAGGTGGTGTGTTTACATCATGCTGCCTTGTGATGAATGATGGGAGTGAATGCAGCAGGTGCTGCAGCCTCACAGCTTTCAGGTGTCAATCAAGCAGGGAGGGGGAAGGAGGAGGTACTTCAGCTTACAGAATTTTTGAAAAGCCTCTTTGACTCCCAGAACGAGGTGGTGATTTTCCATCATGCCTGACCCCTTTCTCTACCGACAGCTGTCAGTGGTTGGTTGAAAAAGTTCCATACACGATACCAACAGCTGAACCCACTGCAAGCGACAGGTATGGACACCAAAAGTATAAGGTGGATGGAGACCTTAAAGTGTCACTGTTGTTAAATGTTTTTTTGCAGAAATCAATAGTACAGGCGATTTTAAGAAACTTTGTAATTGGGTTTATTAGCCAGAAAATGCATTTTTATCATGAAAAGGCAGTTTGAAGCTCTCCCCCCTGTCTTCATTGTTCTCTATGAAGAGGGGAGAGGTGGAGGGAGATTAGGCACCAAAACAAGACAACAAACAGTTAATTTACAGCTACATCACCAGGCTATCTCCTCTGAGGTCAGCACTGACTTCTCTGACCTCTGAATATGGCTTTCACATAGCTCCCACCTAGTAATCCTTTGTTCTCTGCTGCCAACTAATCTCCCTCCTCCCCCCTCCCCTCTGCATAGCACAGACAGGATCCGACTGACGTAAAACAGTCGAGATTTCCTGATAATGAGCAGTGGATGACAGAAAGGAGAGGAGGGAGGGACCTGGGGAAAGTCTGTTTAAATGCAGATAATGGCATATTTGCCTAATAAACCCAATTACAAAGTGTCTTAAGATCACCTGGACTATTGATTTTTGAAAAAAAAAAATAAAAAAAATGAACCGACAGAGACACTTTAAGATAAAAACACTATAAAAAAATATTTTTGGGGACTGACCACAGGTCCTTTTATAGTTTCCATATACTGTGCATTTTTGGAAAAACGATAGGATTAATTAGACTTCTAATTTAGAGGACATACTGTAATTCAGATAATAAATCAGAACCTGCTTTCATATCTACATGGCAATACTTTGATCAGTATACTTGTACACTGGTCGTAAATAAAGCTTACCCCCATACACCCCCTTAGTAAAGCTGGTGGACCTACATCTGCAACTAATAAAGTGTAAATATCTGCTGAGCCTCCTTCCCTCCTTGCCAAGCTCGATGATTATTCTCCCTCTATATTTTGGACTCCTAGTTTTGCAAAAAACGCATTTTTGTTTTTTTAGATGTGCTTTAGAAATAGCAGCTAAAAAAAAATGATTTAGCAACAGTCTTTTTTTCTCATAAACAATCTGACAAGCTTGGTAATACTGATAACATTGCAAACTGCAGACATAGGCTATGTTCACACAATGTTTTTAAGCTCGATTTAACCCTTTCACAACCTGGGGTCATTGATACATCACAATGATCCCATAAGCTGATGTCCCTTTGTCTGCCCCCTCTCCTCTTTCCCCTGCCGCTGTCACAATCTTGTGACAGTGGCAGGGGAGAGAGGGGAGGGGGAAGAGCGCACAGCCGCGCACCTGGTGTACACCCTGCCTTCCCCTCCTCCCCCTGCCGGCCTCCGCAGCCAGGAAACCGGAAGCCTGAGGCTTTCGGTTTCCATGGCTACCATCGGGCTCTGCGATCACTTCATAGTAGACGGAGAATTCTCTGTCAGGAGCCCTATAGATGCTGTGGTCGTGCTGACCGCAATATCTATAGGGTTAACTCTCACTGATAGATGGGACCTGCTGCGGATGACACAGGCGCAGCTTCTTAATTTACAGTGCAGCGGCTAGAGGGGGTTAAAATTACCTCCATCATTTTGAGTCTAAAATGACGGCCAAGTCTATTGAATTTAACAGTAAAACCAGTGAAAGAACAGTGAAAAAAGAAAAACCGTGTGTGAGCAACTAAAAAATAACATTCGCTGTTTGCAATAGACTTCCAAAAATAATTCGCATGATCATTATTTTGACGTCCGCGCAGACAATTTCCGTAATTTTATACACTGTGTGCATTAGACATCCGTCATTCCATTAACAGTCAATTAAATTGCAGCAAAACGGACGTCTTTTTAAATAGAAAATGTGGCTGCATTTTCTCTTTTTTTGATGTTGTGTGAACATCGCCTTGCAATTTAGGTTCTTTGTAAAAAACAAAAACATAAAAAAAAACAAAAGTGAAATTATGGGAATATAGCTTTACGCAATAGGGATACAATGTGATTACAGAGGCAACCATGCCCTCAGTTCTCTGTGAAAGTTATCCGCAACGTTGCTCAACTATTGGGGAAAAAATTAGGGCTGTGGTTTCCAAAGCTTTCAGATGGCATTCCAAATGCATACGTGGAAACTCGGCGAAACTCAAGTACTGATGCAAAATACGAATCAAAATGTGGTACACCTGTGTAAAAGAGACCTATCACAGACAGATAAGAGGAGATACTATAGAACTTTCTACTTACAGAACGGAGATACTTCACTTTTTAAAACTGGGAAAAAATCAAGAATTCTAACATAAAACTGATAATTGAAATCTGAAGAATACAGATATATGTCCATGACAGACTGCTAAGCTAGGCATTAGATAAAAAAAGCCTTCTGGCTCTCTTCCAAGAATAAATGGAGATGCACAGAGAAGCAATTAAGCCACGTGATGCCTCCAGCATAGGAAACTGCTAAGCCAGTGCTTTATTTTTGTAAAGGCAATATTTTTAGCTGCGGAGTTCTTCCCTCTAGGCAACAGGAAAAAAAAACTATTGTATCCAGAGAGCAAAAAGAATCATGGCATTTTGTACAGGGTAAACACTAATACCTTGCAATGGCTGTGCATACTGGTTGGTTTAAAAATAGCATTAATCACATTAAGGCATGGGTTTTAGACACGTGGGGCTCTCAAATATGTTGTGTGTTGCTTCCAAGAGATCTTTATATACTTAAAGTGATACTGCCACCCTTGTTTGCAAAGTTTGTCACAGCATCTGCTGCACTTTGAAAATGCACCTTTGTAAGTGATGTCCATTGGTTCTTTTAGCTTTTAGAGTGATACTGTATGAACCCCCCCCCCCCCCCCCGCGCCAAACACTGATACTGTCCGTTTGATGATAGTAAGCCCTGCCCAGTCGTGTCTTTTTTTACCCTAACCAAGGCACCAGGCGCATTTTAGACACAACCGGGAAGAAACTACTCTCATCAAACGGACGGTATCGGCAGTTTGGGGGATTGGGTTGGTGAATACAGTATCACTTTGGCCGTTGAGTCCCATCTTCCCGCCTTGATCCGGTGCTTCCTTCATTAGGATTGGGGGTGACGATTTCAGGGTAAAGGGGGCTAAGGAACCACTTAAACATAATACTGTATGTGGGTAGCACAGCGGGGACCTAATACTGAACAGGGGCTACACAGAGAGGGCCTAATACTAGATGGGAGTTCAGAGGTAGGCCTAATGTTAGATAACTTTAAACCTAGTGACATTATTATATTAATATGGTAACAGTAGTTTAAACAACTAATTGATTAACTCCTTGGTGCAAAATGACGCACTGGTGCATCATGACAAGGAGTGAGTTCCCACATCATGACGTATTGGTACACGATAATGCACAGGGGCTCTATGAAGCAAGCTGGGCCCTCACAGTTAATGATGGGCAGCAGCCATTGTGCTGCTGCCACTCTGTGTTCGGTCCGGGGTCTGCCTTTCTTATGGGGCTGCTTAAAAACAAGTTTTATTCCAGTGGTGCAGTTTGGCGGTGTGTCAATGAGTGAGGCCTGTGTATGAGCCAAGCAGCTGTGCCCTAGGCCTGCTAATAAACCTGTTTTTAGGCATAATACTGGCCCTATGAGAAAGGCAGACCCCAGGACAGGTGAGGGCTAGAAAACTGTGGGTTTGGGGTGGGTGGCATCCGATTCAGATTTGTCAGTGTTACTGGGGGGTGCTGATCATTTTCCCTGACTGTTAAAGGTTAAATACTTCCATTCAGACTGATCGGCAATCTTCTCATAGAGTTTTCTTTAGGCAGACTCTATGATAAGATTGCAGATAACATTAATAAATGCCATGCAATGGCCTAGCATTGACCTGTGTATGCAATCTAATGACCGAATGTAATAGTCAAAAATTCCCACCTACACAAATATGATAATAAAAACTAGAGATCATGGCACAAAAAATCACACCCCAACCTGCCCTGTAGGAGGAAAAATAAAAGTGTTATGGCTTTTAGAAAGTGAGGGGGGGAAAACAAAAATGAAAAATGGTCTGGTCATTAAGGCCAAAATTGGCTGTATCATTTAAGGGGTTAAAGGGGGTTCAGTGTACAGTATAAGTAAGAGTACTTACAGCACTACTGACAGCAGCTCCCTGTATACCTCAGAGTTAAAATCTAACTCCCCTCCTCCAGGCTGTGCTGTCCTGCTCTGTGGGGATTCTGTCCATAAGATGGCTGATATGAATGAGCATTTGACTAAGCCCCACTCTCAGTATCTTCCATAGGCATATACAGGAAACTACATGTCTACCATGTTATGGACAGAATCACCACAGAGAAGGACAGCACAAACTGGAGGAGGGGAGTCTGATTTTAACTCTATGAGGTATACAGGCAGTTGCTGTCAGTAAGTCTATTGAGTATACTGTCTAATATTGTACACTGAGTGATTTTACTATAAAGTGGCCAACCCCTTTAACAATAACTTTGTATTGTATTGAATTAGAAAAAATGTAGCCTGTGAACTGTGCAGCAAGGCACAGAGTCTGTACTGCTCTTTAGTGTATAACCAGATGGTGTGCTGTAAGTATCAAAGAGCACAGAAGGAAACTCTTTTGCTTTATTAAACCTATTACAGAGTTTATTAAAATCACTTGTACTATTGATATTTATTGATATCTAAAAAAAAAAAAAACATTTAAATGACAGTGAGGGTATGTGCACACTACGGAATGGCGACGGATAGCCCGTCGCACATCCCACAGCTCGCACCCGCTGGCGGACTGTGGTGGGCGTGCGGGTCTCCGCCCATGTCAAAGACTTCATTCTATGCACAGGGGGGATTCCGTCCTCCTTCCAAAGAATTAATTATTTTAAGTAACAAGAAAAGTGCAAAAAGTTCCAATTCCTACAGTGCATGTACCCAATGTGCATTAAATTCTTTTGTTGTGGGCCACATGAATAGCTCAAAAGGAATAAAGGGTGGGTACTGAATGTTCTCTTACAGGGTTGATATCTATTTTTCTTTTAAAGGGCTATAACCAAAGCCGATCACAAAGGACCTGTACTGAATTCCAGAGCCGGTAACAAAGTTACCCTTAAAAGGGCGAGCACCAAAGATGCTCTTAAAGGGCAGGTACGAAAAAACCTGCCCAATATACCCTTACTGGACCAATGAAGAAAATAAACATCATCAGTCATTAAAGGGTTAACGTTTCTCTTAAAGGGACACTCTGGAAGCCATCAGTACTGAATTTACTCGAAGGCTGCATTCACACGTCCTGTAAAATTGTCTGAGGTTGCAGATCTGCAACCACAGACACTTTTAGGAACCATTCAAGTGAATGCAGCCATTCACACGATCTGTTCAGCAACCCCATTACAATCCGCACTGCAAAAAAATAGGACATCCCTCTTATGTAATGGACTCCCTACATTGTTCCCCTCATACCCAAAGCTATGAAGCTGGTTCTGTAGCTATCTGACTATCAATATTCCTCACCAAGACCAAGGAACAGTGATCTTGAATATCTAAGTTTAGTCACAATTATAGGATATATGATCTAGCATATGTAGCACATAGCAATGGGACTAAAATTAGAACCATATCCTAAGACGATGAGGCATCCAGGGGTGTATCAGGGCCATGAACCCAGGACCATCTTGTGGTCGAAGACAGGTGGCGCAATTTCCATAACAAAATATTTTTTGGTCAGGCTACTTTGCTACTCAGATGAGGACCCGCCACCCCCTAGACCTCACTAAGCACCTTTACAGCATCAAACACCCCACCACCACCACGACCCCACTCAACAACCCTGCACAATAGCATTGTCTCCCCCACCCTGAACCTCACTCAGTATCTTACTGCTCCATCCCCATGCCTGCCTGCATTCCACCACTTTCCAGCCTGGCTCCAGATGTAATTTCAGCCACCTGCACTGTTCAGTGAACTTCTGATGTGGGGGATATAAAAGGGAGCTATACTATGTGGGGGCTACAAAGGGTGGCTATCCTAGTTGGGGCTACATAGGGGAGCTATACTATGTGGGGGCTATACAAGGGAGCTATTCTATATAGGAGTGCTGCACAGAGGGCTATACTATTGGGAGGCTATACTATATGGGGGCTGCACAGGGGGCTATACTATGTGAGGGCTACACAGGGGGCCTATATTTTATATGGCTGCCCAGGGGGCTATACTATGTGGAGGCTACACAGAGGAGCTATACTATTTGGGGGCGGCACAGGAGCTATACTATGTGGGGGCTGCACAGGATTATGGTACACACATGTTCACATTAGACAACTGACTATGAATTTCCTCTAGATATTGGGGGGTGTCAATATTGACCAAGGCACCCCCCTTCCCTTATTATCAGGTTTAATGCTAATGTTCTAATCCCTCTTCACCAGCTACACAGAAAGCTCTCGCAAGCTAGTTAGATTTTCCAGTGTCAAGTTTACCCCTGCCTATTTTAATCTCTCCTCTTTGTTTTTCACATATTGGTATCCTGAGGACTTTGTTGGATTTGATGCATTACTTTGATGACAGGATTTTATTTAATTTTTATTTAAATCAACGAGGGGTGTGGGAGTGTTTTATTGCAATAAAAATTTTTTTCTCGTGTATAGTGTCTTTTTTTAAGCACTTTATTGGCTTAGTAGTTGAAGCTGTCTAAAACATAGTATTCATTACTAAGCTTGAGCTTCTTAGTGTTAGCCTGTAATACAGCTAACACCATCCCCACATTATTACCCCAGTACACACCGCCACAGGGGTACTGGGAAGAGCTGCGTTCCAGTAGTCCCAGAGTCCCTAAAATGGGGCTTCTGGACTGGGTGGTAGCAGGCTGTTATTATTAGGCTGAGAAGGGCCAAAATAAATGACCCTTACCATCCTGGTTATGAAAAAGTGGGGGAACCCTGCACGCTTTTTTTTGTAATTTTTAACTTATTTTTTAATAAGAATGTAGTGTTCCCTTTTCCATTACCAGCCAGGTAAAAAACAAACAGCAGCAGCCTAGTAATACCAGAATAAATTACTCTTCCCAGCCTAATAATACCAGCTTGCTACTGCCCAGTCCAGGAGTGCCATTTTTAATGTCCCAGCACTTTACATGGATAAAATATAAAGTGCGTAAAAAAGACACTTGAGATACTTGAAAAGTGTTTTAATAAAATAATAAAAAAATTAAATATATATATTTTTTTAAATCTTCCTTTCATCAACATAGTCCATCAGGATACTGATATCTGAAAAACAAAAAAGAGAGACAAAAAAAGGCAGGAGCAGAACACCCATCATTAGGACAGGTGCTTGCTCCTCTACAGTATGCAGCATCTGTACAGATAGTCTGGCCTCCAGTAGGGTAAGTGGGGCTATAGAGTTGTTATAGATATATAAACCTGCTGTACAAAAGCTTCCAATTTGTTGAATTTCCACAGAGACATGCACCACTCAATAAATCCGGTGTGAGACAGCATTTATACATACATTTATAGGACATTGATACATATAAATACCGTTATTTTATTCTAGTTATATACCATATCATATATTTGTTTAAAATGACTAAGTTTCTTATCAATTATATAGTTTGCTATATCTATAGATGCAATGTTATGACCTTGCTTACCATCTTGGTTCTGTAGTTATCTTATAGGCACGTTATCTTATAGGCACGTCAGGCAAACATACTACTGACTACAATTCTTAAGTTATATCACCTAACTAAACACATAAAAATATAACGAATTAGCATACCTGCCTTGCTTGTGCGTTTCTTCTTGTACCTCCCTTCTGTGCCTTTGTGGTCTACTGTAATGAACAAACCAACAAAGAATTACATGATTAAATGGTTTAGGTCTTGCACACATTTTTGTCAGAATTTTTTATGATCGCAAAATCCTTAAGTTTTGATCTGTCGGGGTCTGAGTTTTCAGACCGTGACCAATCAAGAGAATGAACCAAGGCAGGTCTGCGCTGCTGTGTGCTCTCAAACCATCCTGTGTCTCTCCAACCTGGACGGCTCCATAGACTTGCATTTTGTGGCTGTTCAGGTGACATAACACAGAGCCAGGAGAGAACGAGCTGCACATGGACTTCTCTCGATTCATTCTCCGGATCGGTCACGGTCTAAATACTCAAACCCCAACCCATCAAAACTTGGGAGAAGTCTCAGTGACATGTCAATTTTTTTTTATTTTCTAATAGAACATACTTTTAAGTATTCAGTAAGTATGGCCTGTTCTCTGTTCTCAATTCTATTAAGGGAAACAATTGGGACAGCTAGTTAGGGTAAGGGTAAGGCCTTGTATTTGTTTCTGTCATCATTCATTCCATCATCTCTGGTTCTCATATATTGGTGAGATGCTATGCTTGTTACCTGCAAACATTCTTTTTGATACATCCTAAGCTTTATTGGCTTCTGCCAGTAGCATTATTATAGTTAGTACCAAACTGTATGGATATCTTTTTAAGACATTTTTATATTTCTTGCAAACATTACCTATTATGATCCTATAAATGTTGTCACAAAAATCTGGTCTAAATTGATCAAATTTATTTGGTCACCTAGCTGCACCTGAATGCTGACACAGTGCTCTCTGCTGGAAAGGTTTTCTATGGGGATTTTCAGCAGAGAGCACTGTGTCAGTCTGGAAAGAATACATCACTTCCTGCAGGACATACAGCAGCCGATAAGTACTGGAAGGCTTGAGATTTTCAAAAAGTAAATTAAAAATCTATGTAATTTTCTGACACCAGTTGATGTGAAAGATTTTTTCCCCTTTAAGTGCTACAAATTTTTTCAAAATTAATCAAATCTTGGACATGAAATACCATTATTTACCAATATATGTTAATTTATTAGCTGAAAATAGGTTTTATCGCCAGACAATGCATTGAACTATTGGAACATGAAAAAATATGCAGTCACACAATGATGAGAAAAAATATTCAGACTTACAAGACAACAACACAAAGGCAAAGGAAGGAGTTCTTTATGGTAAGAGTAGTAAAGCTGTGAAATATCCTACAACAAAACTAAATACCAAAGCCACATAACAACCAGGGATTTATGAATTTAGTTTTAGGCTATGTTCACGCTACGTAAAAGTACGTTGCCTTCGACAACAACGGCCGTACTTTTGTCGCGGTGGAACAATGCCTGTTTCTTTATGGGATCCCGGACGGGGCCGCAAATAACTGACATGTCAGTTTTCTGCGGCCGGAATTTAGTGAATTCTGGCCGCTCGCTTTACTGTGCGCTATGGGAAGCTCTGATGCGGGCGCGCGCTGATGCGCCCGCATCAGAGCTCTGTGGCCGGAAAGATCATCCGGCCGATACTTAAGTACCTGCCAAGATGTTTCGGCCAGAGACCGGCTGTTCCGTGACCCGGCCGGTCTCTTGCGTAGTGTGAACATAGCCTAAGCCAGGAAATTTCCCCACTATTGTGTCAGGTAGAGATGATCGAACATCACTGATGTTCAGGTTCGTCACTAACTTAAACCATCTATATTTGACTCGAGGCGGTACTTGACCTGTCTCTACCTTCCTCACAGAACGGGAAGACTGCAGGAGTCAAATACCGATGATTCGAGTTTGTATGAACCTGAACAATATCTCTAGTGTCAGGAAAGAGGCACAACTGGACAAAATTCACCAAAAGATTGAGCATTATATTCCTGTGGTTCAGACTGTAATATAGGGGAGTTAAAGGGTTATTCCGCACTAATATCACTCTAATAAAGCAGCTCAGTTACTGTTCACTTTAATAGCTTAGCTGCAATAGCGTCACTACTACGAAATGAACAGTGCCAACTGCTTTCAGCCCCGTTCACCATGTAAAACAGGCACAAACAGCTGATCGGTGGGGGGGAGAGAGATGTTGGCACTCACCAGACCTGGACATTAATTTAACAGTTCAGAAAAGAAATCGGCAATCCAGCACTTGAAGCAGAGAAATTCCTTTATTTATCCAAATGCCAGTATACAGGAATACACCTAAGTGCAGTGACCCCACAGGACGCATTTCAAGCGCATGCGCGCTCTTGATCAAGGTGATCAAGAGCGCGCGTGCGCTTGAAACGCGTCCTGTGGGGTCACTGCACTTAGGTGTATTCCTGTATACTGGCATTTGGATAAATAAAAGAATTTCTCTGCTTCAAGTGCTGGATTGCCGATTTCTTTTCTGAACTGTAGTACCACGCATCCGCCAGATGTGAATCCGGGGCACCAGAGAATTCTTGGTCGGTGAGCTGACAATATATATATTCCTGACATTAATTTAACCCCTTAAGGACCGTGCCTAAAATGGCTTTAACCTCTTAAGGACATATGCCGTACCCGTACGGCATATGTCCGCAAGAGGAGTTCAGAGGGGGGCCGCGCCGCGACCCCGCTCTGAACTGCCACAATCCCGACTGCTATCTGCAGCACGGGACCACGGCTATTAATGGGAGTGGGTCGATCGCCGCTCCCCCTAATTAACACCGTTAGATGCAGCTGTCAAACATGACAGCTGCATCTAACAGTGTTATTTGCAGCCCATCCCTAGTGGCGGGACCCCCCCTTGCGATGTGATCGCGGAGGGGGGATCCCTTGGTCTTACCAGGCCAGGCCTCAGCGTCGGAATGATGCTGATCCCTGCCTGGTATTCTATTGCATTGGTCTGCAGCAGACCAAAGCAATAGAGCACCTATCTCATGGATCGCTGCTGTATAATACAGCTACACTGATCTCTATAAGAGATCGTGTAGTTGTATTAGAAGTCCCCCAGGGGGACTTCTAATTACTGTAAAAGTGAAAAAGAAAAGTCTTTATTAATTAATTAAAAAAAAAAAAACCCTCCCCTAATAGAAGTCTGAATCTCCCCCCTTTTTTCCATTTTATAAATGAAAATAAATAAATAAACATGTTTGGTATAGCCTCATGTGTAATTGTGCAAACTATTGATTTATCACATTCCTGATCTCGCACGGTAAACGCAATGACCCCCCAAAGTGCAAAAATTGTGCATTTATGGTCGCATAAAATCCAGAAACATTGTAATTAAAAGGAATCAAAAAGTTGCATATACGTAATCAGGGTACCGATAGAAAGAACACATCATTGCGCAAAAAATGACACATCAATCAGCCCCATAGACCAAAGGATAAAAGCGCTATAAGAATGGGAACAGAGCAATTTTAAGGAACATTTTTTTTCTGTAGTTTTTTAAAAGCCATCAAATAATATAAAAGTTTTAATAGTAGTAAATTTTTAGTTTTAATCATACCGACTTGAGGAACATGTATAATATGTCAGTTTTTTCATAGGACAAACGGCGTAAAAACGAAAAAACCCCAAAGAAAAAGAATTGTGGTTTTTTTTTCAAATTTACTGCCCGTATAAATTTTTTTATGGTTTCGCAGCGTATTTTATGCAAAAATTAAGTCTGCCATTGCAAAGTACAATTAGTGACACAAAAAATAAGGGCTCATGTGGGTTTCTAGGTGAAAAAGTGCTATGACCTTTTAAACGCAAGGAGGAAAAATGAAAACGCAAAAATGAAAATTGGTGCCGTCCTTAGGAGGTTAAAGTGTCACTATCGTTTAAATTTTATTTGCAGAATTCAATAGTACAGGCGATTTTAAGAAACTTTTTAAGAAAAAATGCATTTTTATCAAGAAAAAGCAGTTTGAACCTCCGCCCCTTGTCTTCATTGTTCTCTTTGGAGAGGGGAGGGGTGGAGGGAGATGAGGCACCAAAACAGCGCAACAAAGAGTTTATTTACAGCTACATCACCGGGCTATCTCCTCTGAAGTCAGCACTGACCTCTCTTACCTCTAAATAGCGGCATTCACACAGTTCCTGCTGTGTAATCCTTTATTCTCTGCTCTCTGCTGGTGACTGATCTCCCTCATCCCCTCTCCATAGATTAGACAGGGCCCAACTGATGTAAACCAGTCGAGATTTCCTGATAATGAGCAGTGAATGAGAGAGAGGAGAGGGGGCGGGGACCTGGGGAAAGTCTTTTTGACTGCAGATAATGGCATATTTGCCTAATAAACCCAATTACAAAGTTTCTTAAAATCGCCTGGACTATTGATTTCTGCAAAAAAATGAAACAGTGACACTTTAATGACCAGGCCAATTTTAATTTTTTCCTCCTCTCCTTCTAAGAGCCATAACTCTTTTATTTTTCCATTTACTGGGCCAAAAGAGGGCTTGTTTTTTCAGGAACAGGTGTACTTTGTAATGGCACCTTTAATCAACTATAAAATATCATTTATGGGGTCAATTTGGGACAAAAAAATGCAATTCTGCTAATTCTGGGGGGTATTTGTGTTTACGTAATGCACTTTACAGTAAAACTGACATGCAATCTTTATTCTATATGTCAGTCTGAATACAGGCATATGCATGTTTACATAGATTTTCTAATGTTTTACTATTTTTATTAACAGTTAAACTTTTTTTGCAAATAGGTATGATTACAATAGCCCAATTGTGACTCATAGCGCTTTTATTTTATTACCCATGGGGCTTTATGATGCATGATTTTTTGCACCATGATCTCTAGTTTTTATTAGTACCACATGTGTGTAGATTGGATGTATTGATCACTTTTTATTAATTTTTTTAATAAATAAAATGTAATAAAGAAATCAGCTATCTTGGTGTTTGTTTGTTTTTTACCGCTTTTTGTTCACGCCATTCACCGTGCAGGAATAATATTGTTTCATTTTAATAGTTTGGACAATCACGCACGTTATGGTATACAATATATATATATATTTTTTATTATTCTTATGTGTTTTACTTTCCACTTTTATTGGAGGAGGAGCTCTGGGGCATTTTTAAAAACATCTATTTATTGTTTTATTTATTTTACACTTTTTTAGTCCCCCTAGGGGACTATTACATATATAGATTAGATTGGTCCCGCTGATCACAGGGATAAGTGTTATCTGCTCTCTTCTCATAGAGCCTGCCTGTGGCAGACTCTATTAGAAGACAGAAGTTCAGACTGCACAGAGGTAAGCTGTATACCTCCAGCAGTCAGGCCATGCAAGCTGCTCGTGTCACTTACACTTAAACTCCGCTGTCGTGCCGCGTTTCAGGGGTTAATACCAGGCTGCCACACAATTGCGGCAGCCTACCATTGAGGGTGGCATCAGAAGGCGTTGGTCCAGATTTATTAATCTGAGAAAGGTTTCATGGGAAACTCCTGCTGTTCCAATAACAAAGAGAAATGACGCAATCAGGTATGTACTGATTCAAGGTCACTGTTAATCCTGTATTACAAACAGAGCAATATTCCCTGCCAAAAATTGAGGATAATTTTGCAAATCTTTCCGGTGAAAGGTTTTCAGCAAAACTGATTAAAGTGTACCTGTCATTTTTAAAAACTTTTAACATGTCATAGAGACATGTCAAAGTTGTGATCGGGCCGGGTCTGAGTGTTCAGACCCAAACCCCTCCCTGGCCTGTGTCATGTGATAAAGTCAAGCTCCATAGACTTACATAGGCAATCAGATGGAGCCCACATGACACAGAGCCAGGAGAGGATCGTGCTTAGTATGGTCTTCTCACAGTTCGTTCTCGTGATCAGTACGGGTCTGAACACTCAGGTCACCCCTGAGGAAGTCCGGATGTATGGATGGAACGCATGGTATTCTTCTGACGGCACCCCAGTTTATCCCAGTCATCTTTATTTGGTGATACACAGCTTTGTTCATCTTCTTTCACAGATATTTTACTGCTATTTCAATATTACTCATGTTGATTGCATATTCATATATGCCTTGTATTTTTTGATTTGTTGACCTGCTCTGTATTTATGTCTACATCTTTGTATATATAATATATATACTGTTTTATATGATATGGATACTACATATTATCTCAGGGTTTGCCTGTCTTGGATTGCATTAGACCATATGCTTTCCCTGGAGTCTTTGGGGATTTTTAAGTGGTTTTAAGTGGTTTTAATTGTGTACCTGATAAAATAATGTACTTTTATATTTTCACTATTTGGTGTGCCAATTTTGCCATTATAGTACATGTCTTTTTTCTTTTCCATATTTAGCTCTTTTATGTACTGGCACTGGGCACCCATTTCTTTATTATTGGGAGCTGCATGTCCTATTTGTCTAGTTTCGAAAATTCTGCTGTGTGAACAACAGAGCTGAAATCACAATGAATACAATAGGGCATTGCTCTGTTCATATTTTACAGGAGGAATTTCAAGAGGAAATTGAGAGCGGATTCCACTTCAAATTACTTGCCTATTCCACAGTGTGCACATACCCCAAAAGGCCCTATTCCATGGAACGATTATCGTCCGTATTCGGCCGATATCGGCCGCTACGGACGATAATCGTCCCGTGGAATAGAGTGCAACGATCAGCCGACATCGTTCATGTCGGCTGATCGTTGCAGTCGCTTGTTTTTCAACATGTTGAAAAACAAGCAACTGATATAGCAGCGATCTGCTGCCGTCGCTCCGTTAAATAGGAGCATCGGCAGCAGACGCTGCTATATCCTATGGGCTGCCCGGACGATCAGCGATCACCCGGGCAGCCCCCCGCAGCTCCCCGCCCCCCCTCCCGCACTCACCCGCTCGCTGCAGCCGCGTTGAATAGCGGCGGCAGCGAGCGGGGAATGAGGAGAAAACGAGCGCTGAGAGCGCTCGTTTGCTCCTCTGACGACCCATGGAATAGGGGCTTAAGAGAGGGGAGTTCGTGGCTCCCCTAGAAGTCTTACAAAAGGCCATAGATAAGGTATTATAAGGCTATGTTCACACTACGTAAGTCTCCGGACGTAGCACGTTCCGTGAATAAGCGGCCGGAGACTTACGTAGTTTGAGTACAATGGAAAGTATACGATGTACGGCGGCACAGTTCACACAACGTAAGAACTTACGCCCGGATCATACGCGGTGCCGTAAAAAATGAACCAGACCATTGTTTGAGGACGAAAATGCCATAACTTACGCCCGTAGCGTTACATGCGGTCCCGTACGTAGTGGTGATTTCTTCATTTTTGCAGCTTTTTGTGCTGATCCAAAAGGTTCTGTGGGGTGTCCGGGGCTAGGCAAAGATTTCCAAGTAAAAGACCGCTGTCAGATCGCTACGTAGGGCGCTCGGGAAGCGTAAGTATACTGCGGGCGTAAGTTTGCGCTCCGTACGTAGCCGGCCGCAAGTAGCGTAAATCCCTGGCCGGAGTTTCACGAGTATATGTCCGGCCGCGAAAATATGCGGCCGGACATATACGCAGTGTGAACATAGCCTAAGGCTGTTTCAGTGCATTTCGGATGACAAAATTGTTACTGGAAAAACTCATGAAATACATCTATAGAATTTAAAAACTCTTTAATAACGTGAGAGCTATGTCCCCCCTGGAATCATGCACAGGCACTGTGGAATCCCTGACTGGTGCAGGCCACTGTTTCCTCTTCTTCTTCAGGGGATGCTTCTGAGACCTCCAGCACGTGTACTAGCATTGACAGGCTCTAGCGCTGTCAGTGTATATGATGTCATGTACACTGCGAGAACGACTATTCATGCCTGGCAGTGGTTTTACAAACAATTCTGTGCTGTCAGTTTTTGTGTAAATGCTTTTGTACAAGCAAGAAGGCACTGGAAATGGACAACACTTCGAATTAGCTGTTATAGAAAGACTAATTTTCCCTATGTTAACAACTAAGCAAATAAAACTTAGCCTTTTTGATATCCTGCTTGAAACGCTCAAGCCTCTGGGTTCAATGTTCAAGAATAATTCCAATTTACTTGTTAAAGAACCGAAGATAAAGCGAATGAAATTGAAAGAAAAACATGAATGGCACTCATTCACTTTGGTGTATAGACATATTTACATAAGCATTCATAGATGCCAGCACAATCAATGGTGCACAAGCTCTCCTCCAGACCTTACTGCTCAATCATGTCACTGGCTTAATACTCCTATTCAGTGACGTGTATGAGTAGGCGTTAAAGTGAAGTAAAAACAAATTCAAAACCATTACTCGGTGACTTATAGAACTTATAGAACTTATAGAACTTAGTAGACAAAATCCATCCAACCTCATTTTACATTAAGGGTGCCTTCACGCGTACTGTATCGCTGCGTATTTCTCGCACAAAACTCGCAGCAAAGTCGCATCAAACTCGCATGAAAGTAGCTGCGTTTTTTGTGGTGTTGAACTCGCCTGTGAAAATCAAAACTCGCATGTAAAAATCGCACCAAACACGTAGTGAGAATACACATACATTGACTTGATAGCAATCAGTATCACTGTGGATTTATGTGCGAGAAACTCGCAGCGATAAATACACAGCGATACGGTACGTGTGAAGGCACCCTAAAGCTTTGTTCCTATCCTGTCCATTTTATGGCTGTGTTCCCACACGGCCTTTTTGTTGCATTTTTGTTTCATTTTTACGGGGATTTTCCTGAAAATTTTGCAACTAAGGCTATGTTCACACTACGCATTAGACTGACCGTTCCATGACCCGGCCGGGTCATGGAACAGCCGGTCTCTGCCAAGATCATCCCGGCCGGTACTGCAGTACCAGCCTGATCATCTTTATGGCCAAAGTGTTTGGATGTGAGCGCATCAGCACGCGCCCGCATCAGAACTTCCCATAGCGCACAATGGAGCAAGCGTCCGGAGCCGCTCGCTTCATTGTGTGAACTGACAGGGTTTCCTACAGCCACAATTCACTGAATTGCAGCCGCAGAAAACTGACATGTCAGTTCTTTGCGGAGCCGCAAGGGATAAGCACATCATATACGCTCTGGCCGGGATCCCATAGCACAATAGGCTATGTTCCACTTCGCACAAAGTATGTCCGTTGTTGCCGATGGCTGTGAGTCCACTGTGCAGCTTCACACTCCGTAGAGCCCCTGGATTATGGAGTATGAGAATAAGACCCAATTGACAATGCTGTAAAAATGTTAAGGTTGAGGGACATTTATTATTGAGACTAAAATGTGACTTTTCTACAGAGTATTCATCTGTTTTTTACCCAGCTGAATAGGACTAATTTAACAAAATATTCAAAATTTTGTGAAAAAAAAGTCGCAAAAAAAAGTGGCAAATAAATTCACTTAGTACTGACCAGATGTAGGCCTGCACCAGTTTGTGCGACTTTTTAAAAACTCGCAAAGAATAAATTGGCCGCAATCCCAGAATATGGCCGTATTCTAGTATATCACTTCTGTAACTAATGATCATGACCATATTTACGGCTGTAATTATTAAAATACGGCTGTATTTTGGCCTCATAAAACATTGTGTGAGCATACTCTATGGAACAATATTGTAGGAAATGAGGGCGAGAGAAAAATGCCTACTGTAATTAATCTAACAGATTTACAACTACAGTAGATGAAGTGAACATTTCCGTGTTCAATACGGGTCAACATTTTTGTTTGCCTGCAAGAAATTTATTTATTTGTTTTGAGATTGACCCCACCCCCTTTCTGTCGGCCAACCAATGGGCGTCAAGGGGGCGGTGCCAACGGTGCCATTGTGGGCTAAGTGGTGCTAATGTCGCGAGGCCACACCCACTTAATACAATCTGCAGTTGATAAAAGGACACTTTTTACTTGAACAAGCACCATGATGTATGATATGAAATAAGGTATGAAAAACGCTAAATTTACCCTTTACACCTGTGTAGAGATGTCAGAATGCTCAAAGGAGGTAACAATGTCACTTTAAACTTATTGCACAGCTGAAGGAGTCAAAGGGTTAATTGTTTTGTAGCATGTGTTATATGTTTTGACAAATCCCAGGTGCTGGTTCTCTTCTACCTATCTCTTCTCTCCTCTCTCTCACACATACGCAGCTCCACCACTCACAGGAGGGTTTCGTTTTAACCCCCTGTAGGAGGAGTTAGGCTTGATGGAGATGTGAGTCAGTCTCCAGATAGTATTCAGTGTGAGAGGAAGCTAACAAACCCAGTCTCTGCGGATGTTAAGCCAGAGCCTGCCTCTGGTCAGGACCCTGACAGGGACAGCAACCAAAGATTTCTTTATGGGAGTAACTAAAGCCAGTATGCAGTGCTAAGCTCCACTTAGATAAGAAGCCACCTAGGAACACCCTTGCCCATGTCAGGAACCTCTCTAAAAAGTGCAGAGCAGTATCCTGAAGCAAGAGGAACTGACCCCAGTAGGACAAAGCTACCGTACAAGGTCTACGTATCCTACTGCGCAGTGCAGGACAACTGGGAAACCTCTGAAGTCTGCTACACCCACATAATCGACTACTGGGGCTCGTATTACCCACCTAGGACGGGTACCTCTCAACTAGGGGGTATAAGGAGGTTGAGAGCCACTATTGGCATCCGTGAGTATGAGTATTCTCTTCTACTTTATCTACTTCTACAGCTTTTCCAGCAGAGCACATTCACCTTTTCTGGCAGAGCGCATTCCATCACATATGGGCCTATTGAACTTCAGTATCATGGGGTTGGTAGTTACCGCCCAAAAATAATTTTTAGCAGCAATGGCTGAACTTATGGAAAAAATATAAATAATAAAACTGAAATGGATCCAATTCATAGATGGAGAAAGTTTATATATGCGTATACACCAGCGGACAGGGGTACAGTGTATAAGGGAATATCTTGCTGAAACATATAAGATTAAATAGTAATTCATTGAGCAATGCTTTTATGTCCCATCGCATGTACCCAGTGTCGGACTGGGATACCTGGGGCCCACCAGAGGAAATTATCCTTGGGGCCCACCAAAGAAGTATCGGTAATCTGCGACAACTCCCTTGACCCCCAATCAGAGCAGGCTATAGAGAGAGCACTCCAATGACTGACTGTATATACTGGTAGTTTGTGCCCATGTGATGCAGCTGCACCCCATATAATCATTATTACCCACTTCATCCTACTGCCACCCATTATCATACTACTACCCCTCATCCTCCTGCCCCTCCATCATCATACTACTCCCCCCTTCATCATCATACTACCCCTTCATCCTGCTTCCCTCCATCATCATACTAGCCCCCCCTTCATCCTCCTGCCATCCATCATCATACTATTACCCATTCATCATCCACCTGCCCTGCCATAATACTACTCCCCCCTTCATCCTCCTGCCCTCCATCATCATACTATTACCCCTTCATCATCCTCCTGCCCTGCCATCATACTACTTCCCCATTCATTCTCCAGCCCTCCATCATCATACTATTACCCCTTCAACATCCTCCTGCCCTGCCATCATACTACTCCCCCCTTCATCTTCCTGCCCCTCCATCATCATACTACTACCTCCTTCATCCTCCTGCCCTCCATCATCATACTACTACCCCCTTCATCCTCCTGCCATCATACTACTACCCCTTCATCCTCCTGCCCTTCCATCATCATAGAAATACCCCTTCATCATCCTCCTGCCCCTCCATCATCATACTACTCCCCCTTCATCCTCCTGCCCTGCCATCATCATACTACTCCCCCCTTCATCCTCCTGCACCTCCAAGATCATACTACTACCCCTTCATCATAATACTACCACCCCCTTTATCATCATACTACTACCCCCTTCATCCTCCTGCCCTTCCATCATCATTGTAGTACCTCTCTCATCCTTTTGCCCCTCATCCCCATACTACAGCCTCCTTCATCATTCTCCTGCCCCTCCATCTGTATTTAAAACAAAAAACAGCTATACTTACCTCACCTGTATGCTTCCTCTAGTCCCCCAGCGACTCCTCTCCCCGCTCTGCATGAGAGAGATCAGTCACGCCGACAGGGGGTGGGGCTTCCTGTGGCAGGGGCGAAGCTTTCCAGGTGATACCTGGGACTGGTTTTGCCGGGGCTGGAGTCCAGGTATCCTCGCAGGGCTGCTGAAGACCTGCTGCTGGACGTTCACTGGGAGTGGGGGAGGGGCCCACCGGAGGATCCTCTGGTCCTCCGGTGACCCAGTCCGTCACTGCATGTACCTTAGCTAATTTGTTTCTGGGGACCTTGAAAAAACAAATGGTATTTACAACATTGGACCCCTAGAAGAACTGAAAATAAAAGGGTATCAGAAACCCACAGCCTCAAATACATTACTGCACATAAACAGTTACCATCCTAAGACACTAGCCGTTCCGTGACCCAGCCGTCAGAGAAGATCATCCCGGCTGGTACTGCAGTACTAGCCGAATGATCTTCATTGCGGCTGAATTCAGATGCGTGCGTATCAGTGTGTGCCTGCATCTAAATTCCCCTCTGCTCACAATGGCCGCTGCTAACAATTCCCGCTGCTCACAATGCTCCAGCCACGCGCTCCATTCTGTGTACTGACAGGTTCTCTGTGGCCGCTATTCAATGTATAGCGACCGCAAAAAACTGACATGTCAGTTTTTTGCGGCGCTGCTAGGAATCCCGTCCAGAGTGAATACTATGGGCGACATGTATCATCCGGCGCACGGATGATTTTCGGCGGAAAGTGCCGATTTGCGTATTTTTTTATTCGCAAATAGCCGATTTGCGAATAAAATATTCGCATATCGGCACTTTCCGCCGAGTATGCGGGGGCGGGGCGGGGGTGTGGAGGGGGCGTTACGGGGGCGCGGACTCAGAGTCCGCGCGATTTATCATTTTTTAAGCGCAAATATACGCCGAAAACCTACTCCACATTTCAGGTGGCGTAGGTTTTCGGCTGTGCGCACCGACGGGCACGGGATTTATGTAGAGGCAGTCCGCCTCTACATAAATCTCCGTAGCGCCGGAGATGCGGGGACATTTATAAGTCTGGCGTAAAAAATGGCGGACTTAATAAATGTCCCCCTATGTGTATACACTCCGGCCGGGATTCCATAGAAGGCAGCACTACATAAGCTACATCGGCAACAGCAACCGTGATTATTTAGTAACTTACGTTGTGTGAACATAGCCTTAAACATGTAAAATCAGCATTCCTATATGGGCGATATTTATGGTTAAGGAGGATAAATAGTACAGATCAAGCATTTTTCCATCAAGCCTTTGAATTAACTAAGAGGTTATTACATAGAGGATATCCTTAAGATCCACGAGGCAAAGTCAATAAGAATCATTCTACCTTACTGCATAAATGAAATAAAGATGAAAATAAAAAAATAAAGAAAAAACATGATTTGCCTTTTCTTTTAGGTTTGACCCTTTATCCAACACTATACATAAGGCAATTCATAAGCACTGGTTCCTTATACAAGAGGACCCACTCCTTTCATATTTGATTACAGAGAAGGCCCTTATTATATTTGAAGGAATAACAACTTAAGGCAAAATTCAATAAAAAAACAGTTTCAAAATTTTAAATTCTGAAGTAGTTCCTAGTTTGTGTATTATTATTATTATTATTATTATCCTAATAAAATAGTAACAGTAGGGGGCACTACACATAAAAGACTTTAAAACCATACATGCATTAAAGGGGTACTCCGCCCATCTCCTAAAAATAATATTCCAAACCATACTGGTTATACTCACTTCTTCCCCCTGAGTTTTCAGACACCTCTCCCGTCCTTTCTCGGTGGCTCAGTTGTATCTTCTGTAGATCCGGCACCATGTTCAAGATGCCGCTGCATGGGAAAATACATCTCCCGGAACGTTTGGTGCTTATATCTTATACTAGTGTGTACCTGTCCCTCTAGCGCTGACATCAGAGGTGAGCTTGACTTACTTGTTCCAGGCCAGGCCCGCCTCTGAGATGCAGAAGACCACATGAACGCCGTCTCCGATGGGAGGGGGAGCAAAAGTAGGGAGATGTAGTGGACAGCCAGAAAAGGAGTTTTCACCACTTCAGGGAGGTGACTGGCCCAAAAAACACTGAAACACCACCTACTGCTTAGTTAGTTAGTTAGTTAGCGGAATACCTTATTAAATATGGGATTTAGTGAACATATACATTCAATCAAACGGGGCTGGGTTAACCCTGCCTCATACAACTTGTAAGGGAAGTTCATGGAGAAGACTCAAGGGTTTTAAAGTTTATGGGATTGGAGCAAGTTCAAATTTCTAGGGACAAAGCTTCAATGCAAAAGAAAGCTACAGGGAGAAAGTGGGTAATATTTTTTTAATTTGCTTTTAAATGAATGTAACACCTACTCATACATATCACTGAATAGGTGTATTTAGCCAGTGATGTAGCTGAGAGGGGAGGTCTGAAGAAGAGCATGTGAGCAAGAAACAGCTGTCACTAAGTGAATGTGCTAGTGGCCATGCCTGCTTAAGCATTTGTGTATATGTCTTCACCGCTGTGAAATAAGATAATAAAAGAAGATTTGCACATTAAAATCAGTGAGTGCCCTTCATTTTCTTCTTACTCTTGCTATATGTGATGATAGTTAGATTCTGGGAAGAGAACATTGTCTAAAATAAGAGTAGATAGGCGTCTTTTCATTTCGGACTTGTATGTATGTGGCTTATGTTAAGTGGGAAGCAGCACCGATCACTCTTTCTTGATAAAGACTGTAAAACCAATAAAAAATGTTCCAAAATGCTCGTGAGAGGGAAGGGGGGCAGGGGGTGGTGTCCTATTGTGCCTGCAGTGGAATTGTGTTAGTGCTTTCCCTGCCCCTCAGAACCTCTGTCCCAATAAGCGCAACCCCCGACTTGAAGACTCACTCTATTTAGGTCCCTACTAGGGATGGTCCGAACCGAGTTCGGTTCGGGTTCGTACAAACCCCAACCCTCGGTAAAGATTCCCGCTGTCTGCCCGCTCCATGCAGCCGGCGGATTCAGCGGGAGGACCGCCTGGAAAAATGGGATACAGCCATAGCCATATCCGCCCGCTGTATCCGCCCGCTGCACGGAGCGGGCAGACAGCGGGAATCCGATGCTGAGCGTTCGGGTTCATCCGAACCCGAACCTCGGTGGGTTCGGACCATCCCTAGTCCCTACTCTAACGGGCTAAGATAGGAACTTGTTCCGTCCAACCATAATAAAACACAGACAGTATATAATTTGTTAATCCACAAGATTATGCTAAAAGGCCAACAGTTAACAATATAGATCAGCTTTAAATCACAATGTGGACCAAATCTGATTCATGTACAGTGGGGAAAAAAGGAATTAGGCAGTCACTAATAGTGCAAGTTCCACCACTTAAAAAGATGAGAGAGGCCTGTAATTGACACCATATGTAGACCTCAACTATGGGAGACAAAATGAGAAAACAAATCCAGAAAATCACATTGTCTGATTTTGTAAGAATTTATTTGCAAATTATGGTGGAAAATAAGTATTTGGTCAGTAACAAAATTTTATCTCAATACTTTGTTATATATCCTTTGTTGGCAATGACAGAGTTCAAACGTTTTCTGTAAGTCTTCACAAGGTTGGCACACACTGTTGTTGGTATGTTGGTCCATTCCTCCATGCAGATCTCCTCTAGAGCAGTGATGTTTTGGGGCTTTCGCTTGGCAACACAGACTTTCAACTCCCTCCAAAGGTTTTCTATAGGGTTGAGATCTGGAGACTGGCTAGGCCACTCCAGGACCTTGAAATGCTTCTTAAAGAGCCACTCTTTCGTTGCCCTGGCGGTGTGCTTTGGATCATTGTCATGTTGAAAGACCCAGCTACGTTTCATCTGCAATGCCCTTGCTGATGGAAGGAGGTTTGCACTCAAAATCTCACGATACATGGCCCCATTCATTCTTTCATGTACCCGGATCAGTCGCCCTGGCCCCTTTGCAGAGAAACAGCCCCAAAGCATGATGTTTCCACCCCCATGCTTTACAGTAGGTATGGTGTTTGATGGATGCAACTCAGTATTCTTTTTCCTCCAAACACAAGTTGTGTTTCTACCAAACAGTTCCACTTTGGTTTCATCAGATTATAGGACATTCTCCCAATACTATTCTGGATCATCCAAATGCTCTCTAGCAAACTTCAGACGGGCCCGGACATGTACTGGCTTAAGCAGTGGGGCACGTCTGGCACTGCAGGATCTGAGTCCCTGGCGACGTAGTGTGTTACTGTTGGTAGGCTTTGTTACATTGGTCCCAGCTCTCTGCAGTTCATTCACTAGGTCCCCCCACGTGGTTCTGGGATTTTTGCTCACCGTTCTTGTGATCATTTTGACCCCACGGGGTGAGATTTTGCATGGAGCCCCAGATCGAGGGAGATTATCAGTGGTCTTGTATGTCTTCCATTTTCTAATTATTGCTCCCACAGTTGATTTCTTCACTCCAAGCTGGTTGCCTATTGCAGATTCAGTCTTCCCAGCCTGGTGCAGGGCTACAATTTTGTTTCTGGTGTCCTTTGACAGCTCTTTGGTCTTCACCATAGTGTAGTTTGGAGTCTGACTGTTTGAGGGTGTGCACAGGTGTCTTTTTATACTGATAACTAGTTTAAACAAGTGCCATTACTACAGGTAATGATTGGAGGAAAAAGGAGACTCTTAAAGAAGAAGTTACAGGTCTGTGAGAGCCAGAAATCTTGATTGTTTGTAGGTGACCAAATACTTATTTTCCACCATGATTTGCAAATAAATTCTTACAAAATCAGACAATGTCGGGATTTGTTTTCTCATTCTGTCTCTCATAGTTGAGGTCTACCTATGATATAAATTACAGAAGCCTCTCATCTTTTTAAGTGGTGGAACTTGCACTATTGGTGACTGACTAAATACTTTTTTCCCCCACTGTATATACTTGAGTCCATCCACAAGGAGGATGTATACATTGCACAAATACCAGTTCTTAGTTCTTATGTGTGTCTACCAGTGGCAAATTAAATGTACTCTGGGCCCCGGGCACTTTACCCAACCTTACCCCCTCCTCCTTGGGCATGACCAAACCTATGAAAAAAATGCCCCCATCTGTAAAGTCCCTATATGGTAGGTGGCTCCTTCTGTGCAGTCCTCATATAGTACATAACCCCCTCTGTGCAGTTTCCATATAGTAGGTGGCCCCCTGTGTAGTGTCCTTCCTCTGATGACAGTTTTAGACAGCCATGGGGCCCCCAGGAGCCCTGCCCAAGCCGCCCACATTCTGATCCGCCACTGATTTACCCACTTACGTTTGCTATGGGTTCATCAGGGAACTAAGATAGAGACAATTACCATATTATGCAAGGATTCATAGGTAATGGATAAACCAAAACTGGTGGTGCACACATTCACGACACCCCCGCAGGGGAATAAGGTTATAGCCTCATGCCAAATGCCAATATGAAATCACAACCCCCATCAGGCAGTGAGCATGTTATCAATTCACTGGGTTGGAATGTACAGAGAATACAGGTCAAAGATAATGTGTACCAGATAAACACCAATAAACTCATTGCCCTTATATTTACTCATGCAGAAGAGGAGGATAGATTTGTGTGTTCATTCTGCTTATAATGGTAACTATAATGATGGCCTATAATGATGAGTTTGCATGCTTTGTGAACACTAGGTCACAAGTCCCAATTTCAAATAAGTTAGTCTTTGGAAAACACTTCTTGGCCTTCCTGTTCAATGACAGTGTTTCCTGAGTTAGGATGCATTGACATGTGTGTGGTATATGGTCCGTAAGCTGACTGTATACCATGGACTGAACTCTTAAACCCTTACGGAACTCTCTGCAAGTCATTATTATGCAGTGAGCTACGAAACAGCTGATGCTCTGTGCTACTGAACTGACACAGCTCTGCTCTACTGAACTGACACATCTCTGCGCTACTGAACTGACACAGCTCTACGCTACTGAACTCACACGGCTCTGCGCTACTGAACTGACACAGCTCTGCGCTACTGAACTGACACAGCTCTGTGCTACTGAGCTGACACAGCTCTGCACTACTGAACTGACACAGCTCTGCGCTACTGAACTGACACAGCTCTGCGCTACTGAACTGACACATCTCTGTGCTACTGAACTGACACATCTCTGTGCTACTGAACTGGCACAGCTCTGTGCTGCTAAACTCACACATCTCTGTGCTACTGAACTGGCACAGCTCTGTGCTACTGAACTGATACATTTTTTTGATGGGTAAAAAACATCTACCCCATTATAAAAGGTTAAATCACCCCCTTTTTCCCATTTTTCAAATAAAAAGTGAAAAAGGAAACAAACACAACCATGTGTGGAAATGTCAACCTATTATCTATCAAAATATAATGCTATCAAAACCCCACAGTGATTGACATAAATAGAAAATGGCAGGGTTTTGGTCCCATCATATCCCACAAAGAATGGAATAAAAAGTGATCAAAAAGTCTGATCTCCATGTACATGGTACTAATAAAAACTACACATTATAGGGTTACAAATGGGCCACTGAAAAAAATGAAATTGCCATCGGACCACTATAACTTTTTTTTTTTACAGAAGTATACCATTTTTTAAAAGTAGTAAAACTATACAAATTGGATATCATTATAATCATACTGAGTATTATTAACTAAGTAATATAGATAACATATAAATTTTACTAAATAAACAGCATAAAAACTAAATTTGTAAACTTTTGTACAAATTTTTAGTAAAAATTTTAATTTCTTCCCCTGTTTTGCAGTATAATTAATGATAAAATTAAGTATAGCATTATAAAATATGTTTGGCACTGCAAAAATCAAACCCTTATTTGACTCTGTCCAAAAAACAAAATGGCTGCTAGAAGGAAAACAGGGGGGGGGGGGGGGGAATGAAAATTCAAAAATGTTAATTTTCAGGATCCTTAAGGGTTAAGATTAAGTCATTCCCTAAATCATAACAGCATCCCTAGGAAATATTCATTTTTCTTTGTGCACATATGGGCAAACACTAAGGCATGTGGGACAATGCGCTCTGGACAATAGTTATTTTGGTCATAGGACCAGCATTTTAACATAGACTGTATTGTCTATCTTATATTGTCCCCTGGTTTGGTTCATATGGATATGCAAGGAGGTGGTGACTGGTAGTGTTATAAGTGCACTATTTGATTATCATTAGCTGAGAGCACAGTGCTTATTACCATGGGTGACCCACTGATTCATTTTCTTTTAACTGATACCGTGTTGCCCTTTATCTTGCTGCTTGGTTACATATAGATGCACTATATATTATGCCAACAATGCACCCACCTGTAGATTTTTACAGTACAAACATTGAGCACTTTATCTGATTTTTTTTCTGATGTTTACAGCTTAATTAACTGGAACAATTAACCCCTTATGAGCCATTTGTATCTGTCATTGCATGGGGAAACACGTTGGGTAGTGCCTTTCCAGCTTCAGCCGCTCGCTCCATAGTGTGCTGTGGGAAGTTCTGATGCTGGCGCGCACGGATGCGCCCGCATCAGAACTCTGCGCCCATAAAGATCATCTGGCCGGTACTGCAGTACTGGCCAGAATGATCTTTTCAGAGACTGTCTGTCTCTTACTGTGTGTGAACATAGCCTAAGGGTGCAGAGCCTATTAATTGGTTGCCTTGGGACCTGAAAGCACTAGGTCAGTGAATTGGTGACTTTTGGTGTTATATGTATTGTGGTGTTTTATACTTTTTAATGGTCTATAATAAAAGTTATATTTTAGAGTGTGGTACACCCTCTGCGATAGTTGATCATGTGTGTGGCTACACCATTCCCCATATCCTGCCTCATATGCCCCCCCCCCACCACCACCACCACCATGTCTTCCCTCAGTCCCAAATCCTGGTCACATGCTGCCATCTCTAAAATAGTGCTCCCATGGCACCTCATATCCATATACTGCTGCAGTGTCCCAGAACAGATTATTTTTCTGTGACTTTATGTTTGCACCTTTATTGTGGTCAGTTCTGTTCTGGAAATATGGGCCCACTGCAAACTGTGTGTATTATGTCACCCCTCTCAGTATTCAGGTCTGCTATTTCATTTATTTCTCATGCATATTCAGTTATCAGTGCCTAATGGTATTATGTCACCCCCCAGTGTTCAAGTATGGTACTTCTCATGTATATTCAGTCCAATATGCCTAATGGTGTGATGATGCAATGGCTTGATGTCACGTGACTGCCCCTGCTGCCATGGTAACCCCAATAGCCATCGAGCTTTGGCTAGGTATACCATGTGACTTCCTCTCTACCTCAGTCCTGTCTTCTACCTTCAATGGGACAGGTTGTGTGTGTCAGTCCTGTCTTCTACCTTCAAGGGGACAGGTTGTGTGTGTCCTCTCTCCACTGTCAGGAGAGAGACACGTGTGCTCTGCTGCTCCAGCGTTACTAGAAGTGTTCAGGTCCAGTCGGGACCTGGCTGTGTCTTCCTTCTCAAGTCCTAAAGATTCTCATCTCAATCCAAGATCTGGGTGCCGATTCTTCAGTCATTCCTCTCATCATCTCCCATCATCATCCACAGCAAGTATTCGTCTCAGCTTCATTCTGCCCAGTATCTTATTCTCAGTACTACTACTCCCATCATTCAGTACGCTACCATCACAGCCTATTGCAGCATCACCCATTGCTTTGCCTTATCCAAGTCTGCCTTATTCCCGGTTGCATCTGGAGAGACAGTTGCCACTAGTTACCACCGTTTCAATAAATGCACAACTGCCGTTGTTTCTGAACCCTGGCATTGGTTTATTTATTGGTGCCCAGACTAAGGACAACGAAGAATTGCTCGGCCTCCGCTTGGTCAGGTTCCCGGTCTACAACTGCTATCCCTCGTGCCCATACCGTGACTACCATCAGGCAAGTGGCTAGCCGGGTTCCTACCCAGTACTACTACCACCACCAGTACTACTATCCTCAGTGGAGTGGCCCAGTCCACTGCTCCTTATGATTTCCTTTCTCCCATATGCTGCTCCCCATGACCCCTTTCTCTCCTCAATACTACTTCCATGCCCGACCACCTATCTCTTACGTACTGCTCCCTTTCTCCCATATGTTGTTTCCCATGGCCCCCTCTCACCCATATACTGCTTCTACGCCCCAACATTTTTCATTTACTGCTCATTTGGACCCATATACTTTGCCCTATGACCCCTTTTCTTCTATATACTGCCCCCACACCCTATATATACTGCTCCTTTTGGCTGCCCTCCCCCATTTCACATATTTGTCTCCCCATATACTGCTCCTTTCCTTCTTACTGTCACTTGTGTATATCTATAAATGTCTATAATTTAGCACAAAATCACAGCATTTTGTTGCAGTAATGTGCTCATAGTCCTATAACTTTGGGGCCCCCTTAGGGATAGGGGTCTTGGTTAACTGCCCAGTTTACCCCCCCCCCCTCTCTTTCAAAACACTGGCCCTTTAGAATTTCACCAGTAAACATACAAGTATACAAATCACCAACCCTCAGACCTTGGGTCTCAGTCATTTGCTTTATAAGCAATTACAGTATGTCCAGGGTAGGTATGTGAACTAAGTACCATAAAAGCACCTGTGCTTACTAGTTTTAGCATACCATAACAGTGATATACAGTATGGTGTAAATGGGTATATATGTCAGTTTAACTAATCTTTATGAACCTGTGTATATGGCATATGTAATACTTGGTTTAAATGGGTAGTTCAGCTAAAAATATTTTATTGTTAATCAAATGGTGCCAGAAAGTGTTCCAGTACTTATCAGCTGCTGTATGTCCTACAGAAAGTGGTGTATTCTTTCCAGTCTGACACAGTGCTCTCTGCTGCCACCTCTGTCCATGTCAGGAACTGTCCAGAGCAGGAGCAAATCCACATAGAAAACATCTCCTGCTCTATAGACTGGAATGAATATACCACTTCCAGCAGGACATGCAGCAACCGATAAGTAATGGAAGACTTAAGATTTTTTTTTTTAAGAAGTAAATTACAAATTTATATAACTTTCTGCCACCATAGTTAGCATAGTTAACAAGGTTGAAAGAAGACAAGAGTCCATCAGGTTCAACCTAGGAAAACCCTACTGTGTTAATCTGGGGGAAGGCGAAAACCCCTATGAAGCAGACGACAAGCGACCCACCACAGGGAGAACCCCCCCCCCCCCCCCCCCCCCCCCCCCCCCTTCCCGACTCCAATGGAAACCAGAACAATCCCTGGATCAATGAATCACCAGAAATCAAATGCCCATAACTTGTAATGTTATATTTTTCAAGAAAAGCATCCAGGCCTCCCTTGAACTCATGTAATGAATCGGCCATGACAACATCATGTGGCAGAGAGTTCCACAATCTTACCGCTCGTACAGTAAAGAACCTGCTACGATGCTGATGGTGAAATCTTCTTTCCTCTAGACATAGAGGATGACCCCTTGTCTTGGTAACAGGCCTAGGAGTACAAAGACCACTACAAAGATCTCTGTACTGTCTATTCATATATTTGTTCTTTATATTTATATATTATACCAGTTGATTTGAAATATTTTTTTTTTTTACCAAACTACCACTTTTTTTTGGCTTGAACTGAGGGGTAAATATACACGTATACATATAAATTACGTAATATTTTTTGCAATGCATTTTTGGCATATGGTGTTGGACCCCTTAACTATTTTAACTCTTGTATTGTTTTTAATTGGTGTTTATAATTGTTTTTCTGTGGGTAGGGTCTCTAATAAAGATTATTTCTACAAATTATAATAGTGTTTATTTAATTGCAGGGGAATTATAGATGTGTACAAGAGGTCAAAGTCATAGTTCAGGTCCTTGTCTGCAATAGGTACCACTCCTTAAAGGATTATACCTTTAACTTCCAAAAAAAGTTCTCCGTGTAAATAGTACTCCACATCTTTAATGAGTCACGGGTCAATATTAGCAAATATACTGTTATTAGTTCCTACTGGCTATTAGTTCCCACAATATACTGGCTATTAGTTCCCACAATATACTGGCTATACTGACATACTGACTAACACCACCGCTGCTACTGAATAAGATCTTCTGTACACAGATCACTATCACCTCATCCAGTCATCCATAGAGGTAGCCCCAGCTCTACACAGGTTCTGTACTCTATATACAATACAGTGCAGTTATATGAAGTGACTCACAGGGGACGTCTTCTCTGATCGGAGTTCTTCCCTTTTTATCTTCTTCTCCATCTGTTCTGGGCCATTATGCGAACTTCTCCGAGCCACAAATCCACAGAATCTGCCAGAGAAACATATTAGGCTCCTCACTCTGTCACCATCCTCATCTCTCTACACAATGCACATCTGTACTGGCCCCTTTACACCCTCATTTGACTCATTTGATATATATATCCCTTATAGTATATGCCCCCTCTGTGTAGACACCTTATAGATGGTCCTTTGTTCAGTCCTCCATATAGATAGCCCCCAGTGTTGTCCATGCTCCATATAGGTGCCCCCTCATGTGGTCCATTCCCCCCATATAGCCCCCTCATGTGGCCATTCCCCCCATATAGCCCCCTCATGTGGTCCATTCCCCCCATATAGCCTCCTCATGTGGTCAATTTCCCCCAAATAGCCCCTCATGTTGTCCATTCCCCCTATAGCCCCCCTTATGTTGTCCATCCCCCCCAATAGCCCCCTCATGTTGTCCATCTCCCCTATATCCCCCCTTATGTTGTCCATCCCCCTATAGCCCCCCTTTTGTCCATCTTCCCTATAGCCCCCCTCATGTTGTACATCTCTCTTCTAGCCCCCCTTTTGTCCATCTCCCCTATAGCCCCCCTCATGTTGTACATCTCTCTTCTAGCCCCCCTTTTGTCCATCTCTCCTATAGCCCCCCTCATGTTGTCCATCTCTCCTATAGCCCCCCTCATGTTGTCCATCTCTCCTATAGCCCCCCCTCATGTTGTCCACCCCACCCCCCCATAGCCCCCAGTGCTGTGATTAAAAAAAAAAAAACACAACTCACCTGTCACCACGCTCCCCCGTCGGTCGCGGGCCTCTTCTTCCCTCTTCCCTGGCAGGCGAGAAGCTCCTGGTCCCGGGCAGCATCATCACCACTGAGTTCCGTGCGCGCCGCAGCGGCTGGGACTTCCGGTATGCGTTACGTGTACCGGACGTCCGAGCTGCTGCACTGCTCACAGAGCTCAGTGGTGATGATGCTGCCCGGGACCAGGAGCTGCTCGTCTTTTGGGGGCGGCACGCTTGTGATCGCAAGCAAGACTTGCTAAATGCGGTCACAAGAGTGATTGACAGGGCGGGAAGCCTATGGCTTCTCGCGCTGTCAATGGTAACACTGCTACATTTAACTGAAAGCGATCATTGCGATCGCTTTCAGTTAAGAGGGCAGGTGCAGCAATCGGCGGCTGAGTGGGCCCCCCAGCAGCACGGGGGGCCCCGCTGGGCTTACTAGGTGGAGACCACGTTGATGTGGCCTCCAGCCCTGTGTCCCCTGACTGGGGGGCGGGGCCCACTCCTGCTCGGGGCCCACCGGGGAAATCCCTTTCTGCAGGGTAGGCGACTGCCACTGGGGCCCCCCATGAGTCATAGGCCCCCAGGCAGCCGCCTACCCTGCAGAATGGGAAAGACGGCCCTGTCCAACGCTCCCTGTCAGAACTTCCAACCTCATTGAAACACTATAAATTAAGGATACTACTAGGAGAAATAGGAACTGGGTGGATCAGCTCACCTTGCTTCTGTGAAAAACTGTGTCTAATTCGAAAGGGTGGAGGAGGGTGCACGGATCCCAAGGATAGCAAAGGTGTTGATTTACACATGGAGACAAAGGGAACAGTTTTTTGATCCAGCACTCCAAGACGTGTAGAAGACTCTCAATATTAAAATAGAACTTTTAATTACTCATTAAAATTATAAAAACAACGCGTTTTGCGCAGTGGCACTTAATCATGGTCACCATGGACCATGATTAAGCACCACAGCGCGAAACGTGTTGGTTTTATAACCGGTGACTGCAGGGAGCGTCCCCCCCACCTGAGAGAGGGAGCACAGTGGCAGCATTTCCTCCCCCTGCCGCCGGACACCTCATTCCTCCCCCGGATCTCAGCCCGACGCCTCCCTTCATTAGGCCCCCCAAACATCAGCCCGTCGCCCAACACCCCATGACCGCCCCCTCCCCTCCCGGACCTCTGCCCGCTTGTTGACCCCCCCCCCCGGACCACAGCCTGCCGCCCGCTAGGACGGGTGAGCTTATCCCTACTACTACTACTCACATCATGCCCTGATGGCATTTCATGATGGGAGTTGTAGTTTTGCCACCTGCAACTATCCAGGTGGAAGAACTACTACTCCAGTCATGCCCTGATGGCAGTTCATGATGGGAGTTGTAGTCTTGCCACCTGCAGTCATCCAGGTGGAGGTACTACTACTCCCATCATGCCCTACTGACAGTACATGTGGGGGGTATAGTTTTGCCACCTGCAGCCATCCAGGTGGCAGAACTACTACTCCCATCATCAACTGTCATCAGGGCATGATGGGAGTAGTAGTTCTTCCACCTGGATAGCTGCAGATGGCAAAACTACAACTCCCATAATGAACTGCCATCAGGGCTTGATGGGAGTAGTAGTTTTGCAACCTGTGGCCATCCAGATTGCAGAGCTACAACTCCTATCATGTCCTATTGGCAGGTCATAAAGGGAGTTGTAGCTCTGCGACAGATTAAAAGATGACAGCATAGGAGGGGGAGGCAGTGGCAAGATAGAACTGCATCTCCCATCATGGTGTGTGTGGTAATATGCAGGATTACAGTACATAATGGGAGTTGTAGTTCTGCAACAGATAAGAGGATGACATGTGGCACGAGGGGGAGATTGTGACACACTACAAAGGGGGGAAGGGGGCATGGTACATGAGGGGGACACGGTGGGGCAGTACATGAGGGGGAGATGGTAGCACGGTACACGAGGGGGAGACGGTGGCACGGTACACTAGGGACGATGTGGGTACTTGTGATTTTTTTCTTTCTGATCAGGAAATCCTAAAGGCATTTCCTGATGGTTCCCTGAAGGTAAAAATGGATTACTGTCAGGAAATCCTGATACTTTCCTGATGCCATTTGAGGCCTCCTGATCAGGATTTCCTGACAGTAAAAACTAACATGGACGTGTGAATAGGGCCCTATCAAACATGGTGTAAAGTGAAACTGGCTCAGTTGCCCCTAGCAACCAATCAGATTCCACCTTTCTTTCCTCACAGACTCTTTGGAAAATGAAAGGTGGAATCTGATTGGTTGCTAGGGGCAACTGAGCCAGTTTCACTTTACACCATGTTTGATAAATCTTCCCAAATTTCTGCTTACTTTCCACATTGGAATACCACTTTATTGTATCCTATTTCTATGCCTGTAACTTATATACTTTTGTAATAACCTGTATTATTTTATTTATGCTACAGTGGAAATCTACACATTCTTGTTAAAATGCCAGGGATTTGTAATAAAATAAAAAAAAAAACAGACCAAGAAGAATAATTTCAGAACTTTTTCCACCTTTACTATGACCTATAATCTGCATGCCTCTCAGAAAATTCAGTGAATCTCTGGCTGCTATAAAGCAGTCGCAGAAATCTACACCAGCTCTGAGCTGGTGTAGACTTTCACCATGATTTACTCCTGCTAGTAAGTGTAAATCATGATAAATTGATCGGCTTGTGCAAACATCCTCAACTTTTTGCATACATACGCCCCTCCTTTGTGGTTTTGTTGTGTAGTTTGTGACAAAACTGACTGATAAACTGCTAAGAATTCCCTCCATGTGCAGTTCCAGCTACAGAAAAACAGTGCCAAAGCATAATGCTAACAAATGTTCACATATGTGATGTCAGCTCACCTGCGTCATCCCAGTGCACAGATCCACACTCGGTCCAATGTGCAGCAATATATTCAAATGTGATGTCCCACCACGGGTGTTACTAGTAGAGTCACCCTTCCCAAAATCCTGTACTCCAAGTGTAAGTGGCGATGTAGTCGTACTTAAGTTTTGCCACTAGATGTCGCTAGTATGTATATCTTGTACCTATGTGTTGCACAGCTGTAGTACTCAAGGGGTTATTGTTGTTTGTGTCTTGTGAACCAATGAGAGCTCTTTTTTCTTCTCTACCTATGTCTTTTCTTCTCTTTCACTCTCTTCTCACCCACTCACAGGTAGTCACATGGGGAGAGGAAGTGTTAGTGACTCTTGGTCACGTTGTTGAGCAGAAAGTACACAAGCCAGAACAGTCCCTTCAGCAGCCAAGTTGGGCCCTGGCTTATGCCAGGTCCCCTATCAGAGGACAAGTCCGATGTAGTCTGAGGTGTGATAATGAACAGACACACATTGGAGTTTAGGACACCTGTTTCTTGAAGGTACCACTTCAACACACTATGCAGTGTTAGACACTCTCAGAGAGATAATCCCAGCCCACGTGAGAACAAGTCTAAAGGTGCAGGACGGTATCCTATAACAGAGGAATTGATCCGGTTAGAGCAAAAGTTGCTAGAAGCCTACGTATTCTCTCTCGCAGCGTGGGTGTAACCAGAAAACTCTGACCACTCTGCTTAACTCAGGTAACAAGGTCTGGGGCTTGTGGCACCCTCAAGCACGAGTCGTCCAACACTGGTGGGCAAAGAGTCAAAACACGGGCACAAGTATTCTATCTACTCTCAAGTATTCTACTTATTCTACTTCTAAAGTTCTGGCAGATCACAGTACTACATTGGGTTGGGACTCTCTCGACATTCCTCCTCTCTACTTCTCTGATCTTTTTCTACTTCTCCACACGCAACCAAATCGGCACAGGTATTCTACCTTTCAAGCTCTCAGCAAAAGTCTTGTCAGTCAAGTCCAGAGTTTATCATCAAGTCAGAAGTCTATTGTATGCTACTGTATCAAGTATTCCTGCAGAAAAGAAGAGTTTATTTATTGTAACAGGATTCTTATCCAAGCACCTACACAGCAACAACACCTTCCTTGGTTTATCTCCCCTTTCTGTTGGTGGCGGTACTGATAGTCTGTGTGGGTCACAACTCTACTCCGGATCACCATGATAAGCACCAAAGGGACCCCCTCCCAACCCGGGAGGTCTCCGACCACAGGGGAAAGGGTATAGCCAGCCTCTCTAAAATAAAAGCAGGTGTGCCACCATACCTGTGTGCCCAACCGCCACTGGCGTCACGACAACCTAAGATCTGGCTGAGCTATTCCCCGATCAACAACTTCAGAAGTGGCGTCACACCTCACCATATGGCAAGTGACCGATCGAGCCGGGGCTGCACCACACAAGAATTAGAAAGTTATCCTTCACTTGATCCTGCAAGTTAAAACTTTCATTAAATGTCCATTGAAAATCCACCAATAACACTCAGTGTAGTGACCCTTGGTGTCAGGTGGTACCCGGGGTCACTGCACTTGAATGTTAGCAATGGATTTTAAATAGACATTTTATAAAAGTTAAAAAGTATTTACTCAAAGTGCAGGATCCCTTTCTAGTACTTCCAAAGCATAATGCTGCCTCAACCATACTTCACTGTGGGTATGGTATTAATTAGAGGTCAGAGAGGTCCATGGTGACTGTCAGAGAAGAGAGCCCTCGATGTGAATGTAAATTAACTCTTTGTTGTCCTGTTTTGCTGCTTTTACTTTCTCTCTCCATAGGAAAACCATGAAGACGGGGGGAGAGCTTCAAACAGCTTTTTCATGATAAAAATTCATTTTTTGGCTAATAAACCCAATTACAAAGTTTCTTAAAATCGCCTGGACTATTGATTTCTGCAACAAAAATTTTAACAACAGTGACACTTTAAGGACAAAATCTTGATGACTTATTATAAACTCCTATTTTGAACTCCATAATGATTAATCGCTGCCCAATGTATTGTTCTTTCAGCCAAAGTTAAATTCCATCATCTCCCTGTAGAATTATAAGGCAGATATACAACTTTCATAGTTGTTAGCCAACACACATAGTTCTTAGCATCCCCTTAATCGAAAGAGAGGCATACGTTGCTGCTCGACACCTCCGCTAGCAGCTAATCTCTCTTAAGAACAAGAATTTTGGACGTTAAAGTTTAACATTGTCCAACATCATTGGCCCAGCTCCATACACATAAGGTTGTTGTCCAGTCCTGCCAACTTGGTCAACTTCTCTTATGTGTAGTTCGGGAATTAAAAATATATATTTTAAATAATAGGTGGTCTAAACCTATATAGGTCTGTAATTTACTTTTATAAAAAAAAAAAAAAAAAAAAAGTTCTGTTAGACTTTTATACCTTTTTATTCACAAATGGAAGTTCTGCAGTTCACATTACATTGAGGGTGCCCTTACAAACACCTTTTCTCTGGCGTTTTTCAGGCCAAAAAAGAAAACACCAATGCGGCAATTTTTTTTATGCGTTTGCATTTTTCTGGCATTTTTGACTCTGTGTGAATGATCTTTTTAGTGGTTTAGGCGTTTTTGTGTGCAAAACTTTTTTTTCCCTCTGCCATCACACGACCTAATTAGTGTACCACAAAAGGTTACAAAAACGCCAGCAAAAAAATACCATCTGCATAGAAATGGTCTTTGAGACAACCAGAACAATCCCATTGAGGTCTATGGTAGAAAAAAATGCCAAAAAAAAAAAGCCAGCACATTCTCAGCATGCTGCATTTTGGAAAAACTGCCAAAGAGCTTCAAAAACACCAAAAAGGAGAGAAAAATGCCAGACACAAAAAAACGCTATGGGCCACACGTATCATCCTGCGAACGGATGATTTTCGGCGGAAAGTGCCGATTTGCGTATTTTTTTATACGCAAATGGCCGATTTGCGAATAAAATATTCGCAAATCGGCACTTTCCGCCGAGTACGCCAGGACTCAGAGTCCGTGCAATTTACCATCCGTTCCGCCCAAATATACGCCGAAAACCTACTCCAGTCCTCAGCTGGCGTAGGTTTTCGGCGGTGCGCACCGGCGCGCACGGGATTTATGTAGAGGCAGTCCGCCTCTACATAAATCTCCGTGGGGGCATTTTTAAGTCCGGCGTAAAAAACGCCAGACTTAATAAATGCCCCCCTATGTGTGTAAGGAAGATCAGAAACTTCCTTCGAACTCTGCTATCCACTGGCATTTTTGCACAAAAAAATGGCGTCATTAATGGCATTTTGCCAGTATTTTAAGACAGTGTGAAACCAGCCTTGCACATACTGCCCACTGCCCCCTCCAATTTATGTTGAATATGCTGGAGCAGCCACCGAATAATAAAAGTGTTTGGCATCACTGCTCGGTACATGATGCATGCAGTACTGTATGCTTTACCACTGGGGTACAGGAGCAGGGACCTCTCCCTTTGAGTTCCTGCTCCTGTAGATACTTTCCTTGGTGCCCTGTACTATTGATGACTATTGATGACTTCTCAACGTCTCATTCAGGCTCAGCAGTTCACTACAGTGGTCAAAAAAATTCTAAGCCATACCTAGCTATAAATTATTTGCCTATACCATTAATATGACTCCCACAGAGTAGCATCATCTGCTCTTGTGTGAATACATCAGTCTTAAATAAGCCCTTATGATTGGCAGCTTATGAGGCTCATTAGGCGGCTTATACACTTAGCTCTCATAAACACAAAGGAGACACTTCCATCAAGGGCCGGATTAAGGTTGGTGGAGGCCCTGGGCAACAATTTTGTTGGGGCCCCCCCCATTTTCTTCCCCCACAAATAAACCATACAGTGATCTATACAGGTGGCTGATTACTGTAGGGGACTTAGCAGTCCAGAGGAAGATGCCAGGCCGTAGAGACAGGATTGGGGAGGGGTGAGCATCGCAGTGTGTTCCCACTTAATTCAATGCGAGAACACAGCACTTTAGCACTTTCTGTGCTCTCCTGCCCACTGTGTTAGCCACCACATCTAGCATATGCAGTTGTGAATCACAGGCAGACCTGGACTTGCAAGTCTAGGTCCCATCTTCAGTTCCCAACCATATAAACTACCTGAAACAGTAAAGAGCAGAAAGTACTTAAAGGGAACCAATCACCGGAAAAACGCATATAGAGCTTTTGAAATGTGCTGTTAGAGCACACAGCACACTTGCCACACGTGTTTCCATAGCCTCCGGGCCTTCCCCGTGTAAGCCGCAAAGTAACTTTATAAAACTGGCGCCCTGTATGCTAATTACCTGAGGTAGTCACCTGGGCGGTGTTTGGCTAGCAGGTAGTCACGGTCCCCTGGGCGTTCTTCCGCTGTAATCACGCCCCTCTGGGCGTGATTCAAATGGCCGAGTAGCTGTGACATTCTGATGCCGGCCGCCGCCGCACATGCGCAGTGCAGCCGCTTCCATTCCGGCGGTACTGCGCCTGTGCAGAATAGCCTCGAATAGCCTGTTAGCCGGAGTTCGAGGCTATTCTGCACAGGCGCAGTCCAACCGGAATGAAAGCGGCTGCACTGCGCATGTGCGGCGGCGTCCGGCATCAGTACGTAAGTGCGCCGACGTTGGGCACGGCGCGCTCCCGAGTGACGCCACAGCCACTCTGCCATTTGAATCACGCCCAGAGGGGCGTGATTACAGCGGAAGAACGCCCAGGGGACCGTGACTACCTGCTAGCCGAACACCACCTAGGTGACTACCTCAGGTAATTAGCATACAGGGCGCCAGTTTTACAAAGTTACTTTGCGGCTTACACGGGGAAGGCACGGAGGCTATGGAAACACGTGTGGCAAGTGTGCTGTGTGCTCTAACAGCACATTTCAAAAGCTCTATATGCTTTTTTCCAGTGATTGGTTCCCTTTAAAGGTTGTGTATAATCTATAGCGGATATGCTACATGTGAATATACCCTAAGGATCATGGCATATATAGCTGCACACAGGCTACATGTCATATGCTGCACACAGGCTATATATACCATATGCTGCACACAGGCTATATATACACCATATGCTGCACACAGGCTATATACCATACACTGCACACAGGCTACGGCTGCGTTCACACTACGTATATTTCAGTCAGTATATTTCAGTCAGTATTGCAACCAAAACCAGGAGTGGATTAAAAACACAGAAATGATCTGTTCACACAATGGTGAAATTGAGTGGATGGCTGCCGTATAACAGTAAATAACTTCCATTATTTCAATATAACAGCCATTGTTCTAAAATAACAGCAAATATTTGCCATTATATGGCGGCCATCCACTCAATTTCAACATTGTGTGAACAGATCCTTTCTGTGTTTTTAATCCACTCCTGGTTTTGGTTGCAATACTGACTGAAATATACATATACTGACTGAAATATACGTAGTGTGAACGCAGCCTATATATTGTAGGCTGCACACAGGCTATATACCATACACTGCACACAGGCTATATATCATAGGCTGCACACAGGCTATATACCATACACTGCACACAGGCTTTATATCATAGGCTGCACACAGGCTATATATCATAGTCTGCACTCAGGCTATATATCATACACTGCACTCAGGCTACATGTCATATGCTGCACACAGGTTATAATATATATATATATATATATATATATATATATGCGCCTATAGTATATACCGTTGCTCTGATATATGCCCCCATAGTATATGCCCTTGGCTCTGATATATGCCCCCATAGTATATGCCCCCTGCTCTGATATATGCCCCTATAGTATATAACCCTGCTCTGATATATGCCCCTATAGTATATATCCCTGCTCTCATATATGCCTCTATAGTATATACCCCTGCTCTGATGTGCCAATACAAAACAAAACCTCATACTTACCTGAGTGAAGTCCAGTCATCTGGGCAGATGACAGGTCTTCTCTCTTCTGGCTCTTCTCTGTTCCTTCAGCCTGTCAGCCACTGTGACAGATGCTCCGGCATGCTCCATGATGTCACATCCCTGCTGCAGAGATTAGGTTTCCTTGCTAAGGTCCCATGCAGTCCTCTCCTCAGTGAGGGGGAGGGGCAAGGGGGAGTGAGGACCTCAGCAGGAGACAGGCACCTGGAAGCTTGACAGGAAGAATCCATTCAAAGACCCACCAGGGGGGAGTCTGAGCCTGCCGGGAGGGAGATGCTTACACAGGATTAACCCTACACCTCCCTCCCTCCCTGGACAGCATGCAGTGTGGCCAGTGCTGTGTCCAGGTAGGGTTTCCACATTCTTTTTGCGCGTGGGACTGGCTCCCAGACACCACTTCTGGGTTTGGGCTGGTGGAGGCCCCCTAGTGGTGGAGGCCCCTGGGCGCGTGCCCCTTGTGCCCTCCCTTTAATCCGGCCCTGCTTCCTTCACTTTATCACAAATGATAATTCAGCCTTCTAGTAGCTGCTCACCACACTACAGTGGTCCCTCAAGTTATAATGGCATCAGGTTTCAACATACAATGGTCCTTGCTAGTCCATTGTATTTTGACACCATACTCTACATTCAATGCCACAGACAGTCCAGATCTGTGAGTTTTAATGACTGGAAGAGCTGACCGTCCAGAGTAGGCATCTCACTGGTAAAACACCTGTATTACTAAAGTACATTCAAGAACTGGCTATTAGTGCCTCTCTACAGTATGGTATGTTCTGTGCTGCTCTTAACCTGTGCCAGAATAAGCTGCTCCATAGGACACCAGGTAAGGGCTGCTCCCTGGTATTTTTGTTTGACCCTGAAGAAGCTCCTGTCTTCTACACAGAAAGTGAATTACAGCTTCCAGTACCCCTTTCTGGCTTTTCTATATAATGACTGAAAGTGCCAAAGTTTTGTACTTTACTTCTAATAAGAAAATCTCAAGTCTTCCAACACTTATCAGCTTTTGTATGTCCTGCAGGAAGTTGTGTGTTCTTTCCAGTCTGACACAGTGCCCTCTGCTGCCACCTCTGTCCATGTCAGGAACTGTCCAAAACAGTAGCAAATCCCCATAGAAAACCTCTCCTGCTCTCCAGACTGGAAAGAATACATCTATCTATCTATCTATCTATCTATCTATCTATCTATCTATCTATCCAGTACCCCTTTCTGGCTTTTCTATATAATGACTGAAAGTGCCAAAGTTTTGTACTTTACTTCTAATAAGAAAATCTCAAGTCTGCCAACACTTATCAGCTGCTGTATGTCCTGCAGGAAGTTGTGTATTCTTTCCAGTCTGACACAGTGCCCTCTGCTGCCACCTCTGTCCATGTCAGGAACTGTCCAAAACAGTAGCAAATCCCCATAGAAAACCTCTCCTGCTCTCCAGACTGGAAAGAATCTATCTATCTATCTATCTATCTATCTATCTATCTATCTATCTATCTATCTATCTATCTACTTATCTGTCTGTCTGTCTAGCTATCTGTATATATATATATATATATATATATATATATATATATATATATATAAATTTACAATGGTCATCCTAGAACCAATAAATATTATAACTTGAGGGGTAACTTGTATTTTTTTTCTTCAGTAACAGTAAGGTGATATTACTCAACCTCATATATCGCTATAACCGTCTTCAGTTTTCCTGCAGAATCGAACATTTCGGAATTTTCAGCAATATTTCTGTTTCAGTAAAGCAGGACAGAAGTATCTGGTTTTAAAATCATCTGCCATGTGGTGCTGCAACCCAATGAACCCAAGACCGTAAATCTTTCCCCTTCCCCCACATCTGTGTCAGAGCTACATGCATTCTGGGTAAGCTTCAAAGCAGTTATTATGTTTGCACAATTCATTCGTGCTTATATTAACCCATTAAAGAACAAAACCATATTTACAAAAAATAAAGTTGTTCGTACGTGGAAATTCATAAAAACACAATTCAGTCATATACATAAATACATATAAATAAATATAAAATTAAATTAAAAAATATAAATAAATATAAAAAGATATGCCCAATGCTAGGCTATGACATAGAGTTATACAATACAGGAGATTCTACTCATTAGCCTTAAAGGGTCTTTACAAATTAGGAAGGATTTACATTCTAGTTAACAAATATACTAGTCATAATACAGTACCAGCTACTAGCACCTACATAGAAAAGTGGATGTGTACTCACCTGCCTTGCTTATACACCTCAGGTACGACTCTTGTCTGTAGATGAACTCTACTCTGTGCAAACACACTCGATGCCCAAAGAACAAACAGAGTACAGATCCCAACAAATCTTGTAGTCAGCATGATACCTTCGAAACTACGTCCCAAAAATAGTCCTCAGACGAAACACCGAGACTAAATTTTGTTTTTTGTCTAAGACATTGGTGGGTCATCTCATTATTAGAAGGATGTTTACCCATACAGAAAGGAAACGCCACTCAGTATTTAATCTGGATGCAGGGGAAAGCAATTTCCACTAAACCTATAAATCCATCTACGTCAGATGGCTGGGATTTTCAGGCTGGGGCGAATTCACGTCTCTTTCAGAACAGCTTTTATGCATGCTGCTTAAGGCAATGGAGAAAAAAAAATTGTTAAAATGGAAGTTGTGGAGCAGAGATCATTTGCAGAAAGCTTTAACTGAGCAGTAGTCTGGTAATAACCTCCAGAAATCAGTCACTTATAATAAACGTCTCCAGAGAGGCTTGTTTAATACACCGTCATACAGAAAATCAATAGCACGGATATAGAAAGAAAGCGACACGGAAAGAAAGAAACAAAGCAATGTAGAAAATCATATTCTGGTTAAAAAAAATGTCAGGTAGTAAATGGGTAAAAATTGTTGATGGTGTTGTAATATAATAGAATTTCATAATAATTTTGAAAAAATTAAATATAAAGTAAATATTAATTTGATAAACATTCATGTTGCATACTTTATAGGTAATGTTTTGTTTTAGAGTTCAGTTACTAATATGCTCACTTTGTTGCATTGGAACTCATCTGTGTTTGAGACTGTATACGCAGGACTGTGACAAAAGAAAAGTGGCTCTGTTGCCAGGTCCCTTGATTCCCTTCCTCCTCATTCCCATCTGATAGGGAGCTCGGCCAGGATGAATGTCTGCTTTACAACTCAACCTGGTAATAAGGGGATGTTGACTCGTTTCTAGGTGTTAGTAGGACCAGGGCCACAGTATAGGAGGGTGTACCAGGGCAAGGGGGAAGTAGGGGCTCCCACCAAAATCAGCTAAATGATAATAGTAGGTCTAGCAATGTGTGTTGCTGTAGCATAAAGTCCTCATCTTCTCCAGCAGCCACAGCCCGCACAGCTCTGGGAGTCGGGTTGTGACATCACCATTTTATCCAGGAAGTGACATCACCATGTTATCCAGGAAGTGACATCACCATTTTATCCAGGAAGTGACATCACCATGTTATCCAGGAAGTGACATCACCATTTTATCCAGGAAGTCACATCACCATGTTATCCAGGAAGTGACATCACCATGTTATCCAGGAAGTCACATCACCATGTTATCCAGGAAGTCACATCACCATGTTATCCAGGAAGTGACATCACCATTTTATCCAGGAAGTGACATCACCATGTTATCCAGGAATTGAAGCATTGATGCAGTAGTAAGTGCAGGAAAAAAAGAACTTTATAAGCATTTCCCGGAATAATTGTATATTGGTGATTTGTATAACTTTTGGGGGGCAACACAATACTTAATTAAAGCGACTCTGTAACCACAATCTGATCCCCCCCCCCCTCCCCTAAACCACTTGTACCTTTGGATAGCTGCTTTTAATCTAAGATCTGTCCTGGGGTCCGTTCGGCAGGTAATGCAGTTATGGTCCTAAAAAAAACCTTTTAAACTTGCAGCCCATGCCAAAGGGGAGTATCTGTGCCCTAACTTTGCACCACCCCTCCATCCCTCCTCCCCACCTTCTTCATCATTAGGAATTCTCCAGGCATTCCGTATTTCAGTATTCAGTATTGAAAAAGTAGTCCACTTCTTTTTTTGTGTAGTTAAGTGTGTTGAGAAACGGTTGCATCAACTTGGCACAATAGAGCAATTTTTCAGAAGTAAATTTGGGCCATTATGTGCAGTGTCAGACCCTATACTCACCATGCCTCCTAAGTCGATCACCATTCAAAAATTCCGCCGGCCGTGATCCCCGTCAACCCCGTCCGCGTCTTCATCTTCTTTATCACTTCCGGGTTCCCACGGCATGAATGAGAGCGAAAAGGCTGCCGATGCAGAGAACTAGGACTCGTACTAACCTTCCTGGCAGTCTCCAAACTGGTGGGGCCGGAGGTGGTAATATTTGCCCAGGATATATATACGTGAGCACGAGAAGTTCTTCTTTTCAAGTATCTATACCACAATCCCGGCAGAATACTGTACTGACAAGGGCCCCTACACTACCCTCGCTACAAACATTTTCTCAATTTCAACTCTTCCTGTAGTCTAACTCAAGTGTTATACTATTTTTTTGCACTAAGCACAGGTGAGCAGTTACCTTGCACTGAAGGTTCTTGAGTAAAGTATCAACTGTTGGTTAAGTGCTGGACTTTGTCACCTTACACACAGTTGTTCTTTTGTCAACCGCAGTGCCCGTGTGTCCAGAGCTGGGAATCACCACTCCTGGCCACCATAACCAAACCACCTCAAACACCAGAAGGCCACCAGCAGCCACAACACCAGTGTGCAGCAGCCCAGGCCATGACAATAACAAGTTCACAATAATCGGTTTTGCTCTTGCAAAAGATTGCAAGCTTCTCATTTCTTTACTGGTGATAGTTACTTGGCAGTTTTGGCCTTTAGATATAGAATACTAATATACTTTAGCAGAGTCTCTTGAGTAGCTTTAGTCAACTGAAATTGTATAGTAGATAAGAAAGTCTCTTAAGTAGTTTTGAGCTTAAAAACTTGTACAGTTGACTAGGGGGTTACCAGGGTGGCCTGTCTGAGAAGTGCAGAACTCTGTCAGGGTGACTTGAATTGACTTGCCGGAAGAGATCACAGAGTGCCTGATCCAGGAACACCGGCCTCGGGCTAGGACATCTTGGTCGAGCTTATCCCTCGAGTTATCCCAAGGTGATTGACAAGTGGTCAGCGGGGCAATTCGGCTATCAGAAACTTTTCCAACCACAGGGGAGAGTCTTTTAACAGCTGAGAGGACTTCCTGATGAAGATACTTGAAGAAGATCAGCTCCCAGACGTAGACAGGATATCGTTTGCCATTTAGTTGTAGTTGCCCCAGTGGAAGTTTAATCCTGCTGAAAGAAACTTGAAGAAGACACAGCTTGTAGCCTAAAATATCCAATACTAAACTAGATTAGACTAAGAAACAGCTTGTGGCTGCCCCCACCAGAAATTATAGACTCGAACAGAGTTGTTTTGCTATTGGTGTGAAACAGTGTGAGGTACCTGAGAAGCTTATTGGTGGGAAGCTGCTGAGTGTGTGTGTGGAGCTGCTGGCAATCATTCCTCTAGCACTGACAAATACACTTAAAGGCAATATAGTTAGCCCCCCATTACCTATAATGTGCTAGCAACAAGACAGAGAATATTCAGTGGCGGCATTTTGTGGTAAAATAGTGGTACTTCAGTACTAGTAGACTTACATAGAAAAAAAAAAGGCTACAGTATATACCTCAGTGCCAACTGGACTAAAGGAGAGCCCAACAGTGGCACATGGGTTCCAGGACACTGCAATAGGATCCTGCTCCAAAGCCTTTTTGACTGTCAAAAATGGTGGTCTGTTCCTGGGGTTATAACAGGCTGGCATTACTAATACAAAGAGCCCTTTGTATTGGCCCTCTCTTGCCTAATAATGCAAGTGTATTACTACCCCAGGCAAAGACCGCTGGTACCAAATTCATTTCAGTGTTGGGGTGTAATGGGGTTATGAAAGGGGGGGGGGGGGGGTTAGCATTAGTCATTTATCAACTACCACTAAGCCTCAGCTTAGTAATGGATGCCTTCTGCCAAGCCACGTGTAAGAAAAAAAAAATGAATACACACAAGTTATTATTTTTTTTTTTTAATTTTAAATAACCCACTCCAGAGATCTCTCGCTAATGCAAAAAAACAAAAAACTTTATCTTTCCGTATAAAGATAAAAAAGGTTAAGAAAAAAAAAACATACATACCTCTTACATGTCACTTCTTTCGGAGGAATACGCCGGCCCATAGAATGGTGTCTATGGAGCCGGCGGAAAGGCATTCCTAAGAATCAACAAGAACAGAAAAAGGCATTTTTTTAATCACAAAAAAAAACAAAAAAAAACCCCACAAAAATGGGCCTATGCTGCACCAAAATACATAAAAACATGGATGAATCATGTAAGCACAGAACTACAGACCCGCAAAGAAAGAGCCTCCCATAATACACACCCTGGACCTGGCAATAGTTTAAACGTGCAGTATTCCCCCTGGTGGACAAAGAGTTATTGCCCTTGTATACACTTAGTAATTGGATGGAAAGTAAAGTGCAAAAGTGCTAAGCTAGACAGGTATGTCCAAGCAAATGAGCGGGTAATGAAAAAGAATCCAGGCAGAGTATACTGTGGTGACCCGGCAGGGCCCCCCTAAACCTGCATTGCAGGTAAGGTGACTCCCTCAGGTTCACACAAGTGGGATGAGGTATCCATTGAAGTTAGCATTTTTTCCCACTAGTTGTCACTACTTTGTTTGTATGTTAGCTTACTCTTTGCCCAGTTGAAGTATACCAAGGGTTAAATATTGTGTTGCCCTTTACCCACCCACAGGTGCAGGTGCTTTCCCTCCTTTCTCTAGCCTATCTTCTGCTCTCTCTCTCTACACACACAGGTTCAGTGTGAGAGGGAGTAACAGACAAGTCTCAGCTGAAGCCAAGCCAGGGCCTGGCTTTGGCCAGGTCCTCTGACAGGAACACAACTACACAAGCAAGCGACAGTTCTTCGTTATGAGGAACAGAACCACTATGCAGTGCTAGAACTCTACAGGGGAAGAGGAGCCGCACAGGGAATACCTTGTCCATGCCAGGAACCTCTTTAAAAGTGCAGGACAGTTTGCTTAGCAGCCATAGGAACTGACCCCAATGGAACAAAAGGTACGGATAGTCTACGTATTCTACTGTGAAGTGCCAGACAACCGGGAAGTCTTGGGAGTTGTCTTAGCCCAGATAACAAGGCCTTGGGCTTGTACTATCCATCTAGCATGGGTAGCCCGCAACTAGGGGGCAGAAGGTGGTTAGACTAGAGTTCACCTGTGAGTATCCTCTATTTCTCTTCTACACACCTCTACTGTTACAGGCAGAGTACACCTCTATATTGGACAAGGCCCCTCAAGCAACCCCTCTCCTCTGCTCTCTCTACTGCAACACTCTCTTCTTCAAAGCATCTTATCTCTACCTCAACTACAAATACCTTAGTCACTTGTAGGATTTTTTTTTTTTTGTATTGCACTGGACTGTATTGCCACCAAAGTATTTTCCTTGTATTACACTACGTCTTCCCAAGTAAATTGTTCTATTCTTTTAAAGCATTGGTCTCCGGCCTATTCCTTGTGCACCCGCACCCACACACATCTGTACACTCGGGTTAACCTTTCTTACTGTGCCGCCGCGGTGCTAAACTGTCTAGGGTGGGTCCTACACCACTTTAGGCTACTGTGGCAAGTGCCCAAGTGACCCTAAACCCACTCAGCTACCACACCACCGTTCCTGCTCACTCAGTGGTGAGACTCAAGTTAAAACCTCTCACCTTAGGCCGTGCTTTACCACATATACATACGTTATACTTGCAATACACCTCCAATGGGGAAGACGGAAATCATGTGGCAAACAGAAGGTAACCAGAAAAATTCTGAGACGTATACAGCCAGGGAGTCATTAGCCCCAGGGCAATAAACTTAAAGAGGATGTCCCCGTGTCCCCCCACCCCCAGAGGTGGGGTGCAGTATACTCACCAGATTACTGTCCACCCCGGCTGACATCTTGGCTCGAACGACGTCATCTTCGGGAGGCCGGCCGGACCGCTCCCGAGGTGGAGGGACACGGGGAAGGGGGCCATTCACTTGCATAACACACATTACAAAGTTGTATAACTTTGTAATGTGTGTTATTTAGTGAATATTTTTTAAACGACGCACTACCCCTTTAAATCCTGGAAGAAGCTGCATATAGCAGGGAAACATGCGGCGGGTCCTGGGGCTCCTGACTCCCTGGCTATATACATCTCTGCATTTTCCCGGTTACCTCCTATGTTTCACAGGATTTCTGTCTTCCCCATTGGAGGTGTATTGCAGGTATATAGTATCCGCTACCTGGATTCTTTTTCATTACCTGCTCATCTCCTTGGACACACCTGTCTAGCTTAGCAGTTTTGCACTTTCCATCCAATTACCTATGTGTTTACAAGGGCATTAGCTCTTTATCCTTCGGGGGGAATACTGCATGTTTATACTTTTGCTAGGTCCAGGGTTTGTGTTCTGGTAGGTTCTTTCTTTACTGTTTGCGCGGTTGTAGCTCTGTGCTTTATGTGATTTGTCCATGTTTATTATGTCTTTGGGGTTACGTAGAAGTTATAAGGAATTCCTAGTTTACTGTCTCTATTATACAGTAGTTTCCACGGCACCCCACGATAATAGTGTAGGTTGATGTGTAAACTACACAAAGGAGTATGGACATCTGGCAACTGCAGATCTTTCTACTTCTTGTAAGATGTGTTTTGTTACTAGCATAATCCAGTGAGCAATGATGTATATGCATTGCTACTCCTACGTTCGCAGGCCATTCATGTGTGTTGGGGGGATTGGTTTGTGATACTTTGCCTTGCCCAGGTTTTGCCATGGGTAATGTGTAGTTATGTCGGTACCATAGGTTAGAATTTCTTATCTGGAGTTAAAGGAGAAGTTCGGCAAGCCTGCTGCGAGTATGTCTTCTCATTTAAAATGAATTACAAGGGATCCACAGCGGATTTCGCTGCAAATTCGCACAGTAAAATCCGCTGCGGATCCGTTACATGTAAAGCTTCCCTAAAGGGCAAAATGTACTGATGTTTTTTGGGGGGGCCCTTTGGGTTTGGTCTTATGACATCGGGGTTGCAGGGCCATTCTATGGCCTCCCTTCCCTGCTTGTGCACGCTTTGCGGGATTGGCGGTCGCTGACCGACACAGTGTGGAGATAGTGTAGTTACCCATGTGAACCAGGAGACTGGTACGTGGTACATGGGGCAATATGGTTTGATCAAATTATATACCAACATCCTGGTGTTGGTTTTTAAATGTGGCCGAGCAGCATTAGTGTCAGCCATAGGTGTGATGTGCAACAGCTCCTTTCTCTCCATGTCGTATTTTACTTTTTTCCCTTTACTGAGCAGTTGGCACTCCTCTTTGTTAGACCCACATGACCCAAATTAGCAGGAGACACCTGTGCACACATGTCAAGTACCTCCTATCTTTCCCATTCTACCTGCAGGAGCTATGGTGAGTAAAAGACCATATTCACACTTGTGTTGTTTGGCGGCAGCTTTCTCCACCGGTGGTTCCTACTGGGTTTTGGGGGGGCCCTTTGGGTTTGGTCCTGTGACATTGGGCTTGCAGGGCTATTCTATGACCTCCCTTCCCTGCTTGTGCACTCTTTGCGGGGTTGGCGGTCGCTGACCGACACAGTGTGGAGATAGTGTAGTTACCCATGTGAACCAGAAGACTGGTACGTGGCACATGGGGCAATATGGTTTGATCGAATTAGATACCAACATCCTGGCGTTGGTTTTTAAATGTGGCCGAGCAGCATTAGTGTCAGCCATAGGTGTGAGGTGCAGCAGCTCCTTTCTCTCCATGTCGTGTTGTACTGATGTGCTATCCAGAGGATAGCTCATTAGGACTGATCAGTGGGGTGGCACACAGCACCCACAACAATCAGCTATTCGTTGCTGCACTACATAGTAAACGGAATTGAGTGTAGCAGTGGCGATGTGTAACTGCAGCTCAGCTCTTGTTAAATTGAATATGGGCCGAAAAACAATAAATAATACAACAAATGAGGAAACGGCACCATCTACTGGTAACACAGCTAACTGTAAATACTAGGTGTAATGTAATTCTGTGAAATTCTGAAGACCTGGGACATTTCAAACTCACAATTTTCTGGGCTACTGTATACTTCCGTTCAGTTGACTGACTCTGAATCGTCTCTACAGACTTGCATGCATGAACAATACAGTACTGAATCTAAAATAACAAAAACACTATATACACTTGTCTTCTGTTGCTCAGTCTACCAGCATCACTCTGGTCTGGCCTTTGGCAACAATAACAAGGCAGTATTAAAATGCAATCACGTTTAAAGGTGCAGGAAGTTGCTATCATTGCATTGCATGCCCTCATACGACAAATAGCTGCACAGTGTCTTAGAGATTGTGGAGAGACTATGCAGCTATTGGCACAATGAGTGTGACTTAGCCCAGCTCCCTCCCCATGTGTCAGAAGTGGAAGGGAGTGGGGAGAAAAAGTTGTAGTGCAGGGGAGCCAGAAAACCCCTTTAGCTTCTATATAAATACACAGAGAAGGCCTAACTGCTATATGGAGGCACAAAGGGGCCTGATTACTATATAGAGGGTATAGGGCCTATGTTCTATATGGAGGCACAGAGGAGTCCTACAGTATCTTCTATAAAGAGGCATGGGGGGGGGATGTTGCACATCTATTATATGAGGGTACTGATGGGGGCCATTCTATTATGTGAGTAGAAAGGCAAAAATGCAGCCCTTAGGGATAAATACACTATGTGAACAGCCCATGTGTCTAAATACTCCAATAATGTCTCCTTAGAGTAATAATGCACTAACTGTCCCCTGATACAGAAATAATGTCCCACTGTGTCCCATATAGTAATAAGTCACCTGTGCCACCCTACAGTAATAATGTCCCCTTGTGGCCTCATACAGTAATGATGCCCCAACTGTTCCCTCATGTACTTACAAATGTTGCTTGTGCCCTCCATAGTAATAATGCCCCTGTGCCCCCTGTGCTTCTGTACTACTGTGACCAGACAGGAAAAAAAACCCTTATACTTACCTAGTCTGGGCCCCATGATGAATGGCACATAAGCTACAGGGAGGGGATGCTCAAGGGGGGCGATTATGTTACATCATTTAGTCTGCCAGTGCTGGGAGGTCTGAAGGACCTGCAGCCTTTCCTGCGATTAAACAGTAAAGCAAGGAATTGACAGAATTGACAATTGACTTCATCTGTGTCCAGAGGTCGAAAATGCAGTTAAATGAGTCAATGGCCTGGAGATCTAGGGCATTGGGATAAAAATACAGTGTTTGTACCCCAGATAAACTACACTAAATTATAAGAAAGTGGAAGCATTTAATATCCAAAAACCAGTGATAACTTGTACCCCCCAAATGCCTGGTACCAGCAATGCCCCTGGCTGAGAGTAAATAGGGAAAAATAAGAAGGACTAAGAACAATTTTTGTGTTTTTTACACACTGAAAATCATTTAAATCAAGGAGACTTACATGATATATGTATCAGATATTCCCCATTTGTGCCATATTTTTCCATGGCCAAAAATGACACCTGTAAATCCATCCTAAATACCCATGTAGAGGAAACGCTGTAGATTTACTGTATGGATTTACACTGGGAGAGTTAGCAGCACATTATAATTCCAGCCATGTGGAGAAATTGACCTGTTGATTTTCTCTATGCTTAGGGTGGCCTCTACTGGATTTTATGTGCAACTGTCCTGTAGAATGAAGCAATTTACTTTACTGCTTGTTAACTAAATATTTCTAAATCAGCAAAATAAATGAATAGGGGGATGAAACTGGAATTACACCTTAGTTCTATATCTACAGTATTTTCACATAAAGACCACAGTTTGAAAATGTAGGTTGCCCCTGTGTAGCTGATCAAATGGGCTTGCACATCCAGTTCAAATATAATCATCAAGGAAAACTGACAGCACATAAATGAATATATATACCTGCTTACAGTTATAAAGTTACTTATTAATTTCCCGGACACGGTGTCATGGAGAGGTACCTTTGGGATACTTTGCCCAGGGAATAAAAGATGATTTTTACATGGCTAGATAACATAGTGGGTAGGTAATCTAGCTCCCCTCACACAGTAGTTTTTTCCCATTAGGTGGGCTGGACTGCAGTAGGCCCCCTTAGTCTGTAGGAAGATATAGTTTCTCCCTGTAATTAGGTAGGTTCCCTCCAAGATATGGAGGCTGAACAGGATGATTAGAGAGGAGGCCACAGGACTGATATGAAGAATATCTATCTACCTACCGACCTACCCAAAGACATACCTGCTGGGGAGGAAAACTACCTCTCTACTGGGAGAACTACCTGCCTACTGTGTGTCGGGGGGAGGGGGGAGCTCATATAGACATTCCTGCATATTGTGAAAGGAATTACATAGTTGCCTACTGGGGAGAGGAAAACTATCTACCTAAGGAGATTCCTACATTGTATGTTCTCATCAGGCTCCATGCCCTTCTCACTCCTCCTCAGCCTCTTTGCCCCCTTCCTCATTATCCTCCTTAGCCTCATGTCCCTTCTCCCTTATCCTTATCCATAGCCTCCTTGCCCTCCACACTCATTCTCCTCCTCAGCCTCTATGTCCTTCTCCCTCACCCTCCTCAGGAGGGTGAGGGAGAAGGACATAGAGGCTGAGGAGGAGAATGAGTGTGGAGGGCAAGGAGGCTATGGATAAGGATAAGGGAGAAGGGACATGAGGCTAAGGAGGATAATGAGGAAGCGGGCAAAGAGGCTGAGGAGGAGGAGTGAGAAGGGCATGGAGCCTGATGAGAACATACAATGTAGGAATCTCCTTAGGTAGATAGTTTTCCTCTCCCCAGTAGGCAACTATGTAATTCCTTTCACAATATGCAGGAATGTCTATATGAGCTCCCCCCTCCCCCCGACACACAGTAGGCAGGTAGTTCTCCCAGTAGAGAGGTAGTTTTCCTCCCCAGCAGGTATGTCTTTGGGTAGGTCGGTAGGTAGATAGATATTCTTCATATAATATTTATTATTAATTCTGTACACATGTTTACATAATTTTAGATCTAGGTCTACACGTTCTGTTTACATAGCACATAGTGCACTTTATGAACTACATTCTTTTTTGTTTTTATAATTGTATTACAATAACACTGTTTAAATGTCCAATGAGGGGTATACAACATCCTGCTCGCACATATACTCCACTAAAGTATCCGTGGTAGTGCGCATGCCCGAATGACTTCTCTGTCTGTGGTGCGCGGCGGCCCAGGTAACCGGCGGCGGTGTCATGTTACCCATGATCATGTGACCGGCACTGCCGGCTCACGTGACCAGGGCCGTGACGCCGCTTCCGGTTTGGCCGTGGCGCACTCACAGTGATGAGATGGAGGACGGAACATGCGCCGAATGAGCCACAGGTGTTGAGTAAGTAACAACGGGGAATGATTGGTGGGATGATACTATTTATACCCTTATCGGATGGGACGTCATTACCCCCGGACGAAGGCAACGAAACGCGCATCGGGGTGGTGGCGTCCTGGAGGATATACATTGCATACTATTATAAAAGGTATTTAACTGTCTGGATCCCTTGATTTGATGGGGAAATAATATTTGATGAAGGGTGGATCAGAGACTTATGAATTATCTGTGGGCTGAGTCCATGAATTGAATGCACTTGCACTTTATTATTTATCACATTTACTATAGTGTCCTAATATGTGAATACATCCCCCTGTTCTGTGACATTTGTTGTCGGTCAGAGATTCCAGCATATATGATCTGGTTACTTTAGAAACATCTCCAGGATAGTCACTGTTCTTTTTAATGTTTGGTCTGTCTCTCTCTTTTATGTTAGTGGTTTTTATGTATATTCAATAAAGATATATATGGTATTTGCTACGAAATTTCAGCATTTGTTCTCTTTTTTGGTATAATTTGTGTTTGCTGTAGTGGCGGTATAACGGCCGATTGCAATGGACCTAGAATTATTAGTATGAGTATCTTATAGGTATACAACCATTGCATGTAGACAAAACCGTGAATTTAGTCCCTTATTATGTGGGTATGTCCCCCTTGTAGGCAGTAATTAGGTAGGTTCCCTCCAGGGTATGGAGGCTCATCCGGAGGATTAGAGAGGAGGCCACAAGACTGATATGAAGGGTAAGGGAGGAGGGCAGAAAGAACAAGCAGGAGGCCCTCCTGCTTGTTCTTTCTGCCCTCCTCCCTTACCCTTCATATCAGTCTTGTGGCCTCCTCTCTAATCCTCCGGATGAGCCTCCATACCCTGGAGGGAACCTACCTAATTACTGCCTACAAGGGGGACATACCCACATAATAAGGGACTAAATTCACGGTTTTGTCTACATGCAATGGTTGTATACCTATAAGATACTCATACTAATAATTCTAGGTCCATTGCAATCGGCCGTTATACCGCCACTACAGCAAACACAAATTATACCAAAAAAGAGAACAAATGCTGAAATTTCGTAGCAAATACCATATATATCTTTATTGAATATACATAAAAACCACTAACATAAAAGAGAGAGACAGACCAAACATTAAAAAGAACAGTGACTATCCTGGAGATGTTTCTAAAGTAACCAGATCATATATGCTGGAATCTCTGACCGACAACAAATGTCACAGAACAGGGGGATGTATTCACATATTAGGACACTATAGTAAATGTGATAAATAATAAAGTGCAAGTGCATTCAATTCATGGACTCAGCCCACAGATAATTCATAAGTCTCTGATCCACCCTTCATCAAATATTATTTCCCCATCAAATCAAGGGATCCAGACAGTTAAATACCTTTTATAATAGTATGCAATGTATATCCTCCAGGACGCCACCACCCCGATGCGCGTTTCGTTGCCTTCGTCCGGGGGTAATGACGTCCCATCCGATAAGGGTATAAATAGTATCATCCCACCAATCATTCCCCGTTGTTACTTACTCAACACCTGTGGCTCATTCGGCGCATGTTCCGTCCTCCATCTCATCACTGTGAGTGCGCCACGGCCAAACCGGAAGCGGCGTCACGGCCCTGGTCACGTGAGCCGGCAGTGCCGGTCACATGATCATGGGTAACATGACACCGCCGCCGGTTACCTGGGCCGCCGCGCACCACAGACAGAGAAGTCATTCGGGCATGCGCACTACCACGGATACTTTAGTGGAGTATATGTGCGAGCAGGATGTTGTATACCCCTCATTGGACATTTAAACAGTGTTATTGTAATACAATTATAAAAACAAAAAAGAATGTAGTTCATAAAGTGCACTATGTGCTATGTAAACAGAACGTGTAGACCTAGATCTAAAATTATGTAAACATGTGTACAGAATTAATAATAAATATTATATGAAGAATATCTATCTACCTACCGACCTACCCAAAGACATACCTGCTGGGGAGGAAAACTACCTCTCTACTGGGAGAACTACCTGCCTACTGTGTGTCGGGGGGAGGGGGGAGCTCATATAGACATTCCTGCATATTGTGAAAGGAATTACATAGTTGCCTACTGGGGAGAGGAAAACTATCTACCTAAGGAGATTCCTACATTGTATGTTCTCATCAGGCTCCATGCCCTTCTCACTCCTCCTCCTCAGCCTCTTTGCCCGCTTCCTCATTATCCTCCTTAGCCTCATGTCCCTTCTCCCTTATCCTTATCCATAGCCTCCTTGCCCTCCACACTCATTCTCCTCCTCAGCCTCTATGTCCTTCTCCCTCACCCTCCTGCTTGTTCTTTCTGCCCTCCTCCCTTACCCTTCATATCAGTCTTGTGGCCTCCTCTCTAATCCTCCGGATGAGCCTCCATACCCTGGAGGGAACCTACCTAATTACTGCCTACAAGGGGGACATACCCACATAATAAGGGACTAACCTAACTACTGTGGGTGACATACATTCCTATTGGAGGACATAACTACATAATGGGGGAAATCCTTAACTACTATGTGGCATACCTGCTTAATGGGAGACATAACCAGGCAAGTCAAGATATCATGTGAGCTTGTATATATCTTATTTTTCCTTTCAATCAGATGAAATATAATTATTACAGTAAACACAAAGTTCCAAATCTATAAAAGGTATACAATTGTTCCTGCAAGTTGTTTCTTGAGATTGGTTTGGATGTGTGACAATTACTTGTCTATTTCTTCCTTACTTCTTGCAGAGACCATAACAAATGTCAAAATATTTAAGCCTTTAGTTTAATGGCATGTCATGACATCGACGTGTCTAAAAAAAAAATGATTACATTGCCATTTCAAGTCAGCAAAAATAGCCCTGAAATATGCTGGCCCATCAAATAGTTTGTAGAGAACACACATGGCAAACGCTGTTTTCTCATGGAAGCACCACACATTAAGGGGAATGACAAAGGTAACCTTTCAGTACATAGAAAAAGCAAAGAAGTTATGATTTAGAACATATTACAATGCCTTGTCTAGCAGCAGAAGAAGAGGACTGCACAGGCAGAAAGGGCCGGTGAATATTTAATATTGCAATCATCTGCACATTTTTCACATGGTAAATCCCTATGTTTATGATCAAAATTAGCAACTGATATTAACACTTACTGTGGTACCTTGGTTTAAGAGTAACTTGGATTAAGAGCGTTTTGGTTTAAGAGCTCACAGTTTTTCAAAATTGTAACTTGGTTTAAAAACATTATTTTTTTTAAGAGCTCCCTGTACTGGGTGGGAGCGCGAGTAGGGGAGGGGCATGGTCTGCATAGCGGAGTCTACAGCCCTGTACTCTGACCCAGGAAGTCTCTCACACCTTCCAAATCATAGTAGATCCACTTCAGGCTGGGGCTTACATCAGGGGACAGGACTGTGGAGGTAATCTCTCCATAGCTGTAACCCATCTCTCCCCGGAGAGAAACTACTGTAATACTTTGACCCCATATGTCCTGCTCATTTCTCCCTGCAGTCTCGGTCCGCCCTTGTGTTTCCCATCCTGTTCATTCCTGCTATACTGTGCCTGCACTTACACACAGCTATACACACTGCTGCTATAATGTGCCTGCACTTACACTCAGCCATTCACACTGATGTATAGGAAAGTTTCTGTCACTGTCCTCCTGCACATTTTTGGGGTGTGGAACCAATTGTTTGCACTTCAATGATTCCTTATGGTAAAATTTGCTTTGGTTTAAGAGTGATTTGGATTACAAGCACAGTTCCGGAACGAATTATGCTCGTAATCCAAAGAACCACTCTATATGTATAAGTATAGGTACTGCGATTATGGAGTGTATCGTATCACTGCTTGAGAATATTGTGCAATGGTGTGAATAAACCCTATTGGATTATCTGATGTTCTGTCTCCAAGTTCTGTATTTTGAGAAGACTCAACCAGTGGAAGGTTCCTTGTTCAATTCCAAACTCCTATCAAGCGGAGAGAGAATATAGAGAATGTGATGGTCAGCTCACCTCATAAATGTGGAATAGTCACAGTTCATTAGAAAGGGTGCACGGATCCCGCGCGACCACCCATAGGTCCAAATGAGAAATAAACATAGTGATGGTTCCAGCATCCCAGAAAAGTAAAAAATTACAAGTCCTTATTCCATATCCAAGTTTAAAAAAATATACAAAAATGTAACGGGGTGTGATCTGTTGTACCAACCCCTCACTAGCGCTGCACTGCAATGCTGCTAAACGTCCAAAGTAAACACCCGTAGGTTCACTACAGTGTAATAATACAAGAGGATACAAAATAGGGGGGAGACGTTCAGCGCAAAAATTGGATTCTCCAATCCTGACGAGGGCAACCGGAACTGTTGCTGAAACGCGTTGATCAATTTTGTCTCCACCAAGCACCCGTAGCAAAAGTGACGTCACTAAAGCTCCCGGGAAAATTTGAACTGAACTGTTAGCGTAGTTCACTGCGGAGTAGCACCAACGGCCGGGGCGCCTCTAGCGGGATCTACATTTCATCTTCATTTTGAAATCCATATTGAAGAAAAATGTCGTCAAAGGATTGGATCCAGCAGCAATAACGGCATATACAATTGGCATTACGGATAGCACTACAAAAAACAACTATCGCCTACTAACAGGTAACAGAATTCATCAACCCATCAATGTATCACTATCTATGTGTATCACTTACACTCCGGTTGTAGGCAACATTTATTTAGCACAATTTAGCATCATTTAACATTCAACACTATACCTCTTCTCTTCTATACCCGCAATGTTACATCACTATTGTCAGTAGAAATATTGGGGAATCCAATTTTTGCGCTGAACGTCTCCCCCCTATTTTGTATCCAAGTTTAAAAAAAGCTGAGCTGCTTCAAAACAACCAACGCATTTTGCGTGCATACGCTCTTAATCATGGTCTCAGAGAATATATTGGCACTGAGTGAGTGAGCTATAGTAGTGTAGAGGAAGGAGAATGAGAAAAAATCTGGAGCAATTTGGCTCACTTAGTAGGCCTCAAGATCCACCTGGGCCTTGTTTTGAGAAAATTTAGGTTGCACAGGACACCAGTCCACGACTAATGTTGCCAGGACTGGTGTGTCCTTGCCAATGGTGCTGATAGTTGAGATGACTACGATGACCACAATCTACAAGTCAGAGAAGAGTTTACATGGACCTTACTGCTGTATAGAAGCTAGGTCAGGCCTAGTCATCAGGAAAGCTAGGAGGACTTCACTAAAATTGCCCGCACATCATAGATTTGGACATTTAAGAGTGTCAGGAGAACGACAGGTATCAGGGGAAAAACAGTTGTCAGGATACCCACTGGGAGTCAACCAGTTCGAATTAACCCTTTGTTTTTGGTAAAGCAAAATGTAAGTGAAATGTTATCGCTAACTTTACTAAGGAACTGTGCAGCTGGAACCCATAACCCACATTCCCATTCTTTGATCACATTACTGCCAGAGAATTGGAAGCTATTGTGGCTTTATTGCGAAAGTGAATGGAGACTGGCTCCATCTGTTCTAAGCCACTCTGTCTGGCTATTTATTTTGCTTCACACAACCAGTGTTAGGGCCCTATTCCACCGGACGATTATCGTTCAGATTATCGTTAAATCGTTCTAATATAAACAATAATCGTTCGGTTGAATAGCAGTTAACGATTAACGACCGAACGAGAAATCGTTGATCGCTTTATGAGACCTGGACCTATTTTTATCGTTGCTCGTTGGCAAAACGTTCGCATATCGTTCGCATTGAATAAGACGTCGTTCGGTCGTTCGCAGTAGATACGAACGCAATAGAGAAGAAATAGCGAAGAAAAAACGATCGCAAATACGATCATAAGTAACGATTATTGTTCCATGGAAATGAGTGAACGTTTTCAGGACTTTCGCAATAGCGGTCGATTGATATTGTTAATCGTTAACGATTATGCGAACAATAATCGTCCGGTGGAATAGGGCCCTTACTCCCCAAGCATTTTCGTCCACCAGCAAGGAATAAGGAAGACCCGGAGGAGCCCCCTGTGACCAGGACCGGCTGTAGCCCTGGTCACAGTTTTCAAAAAGCAAAATAATGCAAAAATGTCTCAAGAGGTTGCCAGCTGTTCAGACCCACCTAGAACTTTGAGTACAACCTTTGCATAGTTCTGCCAGCCCATCCATCAGTGGCATGTAGCAGGATATAATTCTCCTCTAGTCACCCAAATGCTCACAGGCATTAAAGGGGAACTATCTGCAGTTTAGATTAATCTAACCTGCTGATATGTCCCTATTGTGCATGGGGCACTGAGGAGGAAGCACTTCAGGCTCGGATTGGCTCACATGGGAACAGGGGAATTCCCCAGTGGGCCCTACCCCTTGGTGGGCCTTCCTGTCTAGCATTTCCAGGACGACATATAATCCTCAAGCGCTGCTGCACATGGCTTTCACCTGGTCATGCAATGCCTCTATCTAGTAACCTGGGGTTTCATCATATTATATAGAGGCAGTGAGTGACTGGGGTGAAAGGGAGCAGCATGTAGTGTGCAGATTTAGTGCAGCCCCTCTTCTCTCACTTGGGACTCTCTGCCACCTCTTCTTCTCAAGCTGCCTCCATCTGCTCTATGTGCTGCTGTGTTACAGCAGGATACATAGGCGAACTACAGCTTTGTCCTCCTGGGGTCAGTATCATACTCAGGTATACGGCCCTGTGGTAGTGTTGAAGGTATCCCTGACATAAACAAGATGATCCTGAGAGGACGTCCCCTCCTCCTGAGGGGTCTATCACTGCATGCTAGCAGTGGTTACTTGCATAAAAAGAAATTTGTTTGATTTTTTTGGCCCCTGACAAAGGTCCTGGTCTAAGCCAGGCCCTGGCTTCACTGCAGCAGGAACTATCTCTGTGTTGCTTTCTCTCTGACTAGAGAACTCCTTCCACCAGGAACTAACTTCCCTTTTATAGGGGCCAAACTAAACCTCCTAGTGATTGGTGGGGCTGTGTGTGTAAAAGAAAGGAGAGTGGTGATAGGACAGAAAAAGGAGGGAAACAAGCCTGCACCTCTGATAGGACATAAGAATATGTGACATACAACAGTTAACCCAATGATCTCTACAGTTGTGCATAACAACTAGACAATCCCTTTTGTACAGTCAGTGCAGTTTCTCAAGTGATCAACTAATTGGGTGATCACAAATTTCCTATGAAAGCCTGGGAAATGTAGTTTTGCATCCCAGTTTTACATTTCCGGATAGGGATCCCCTACTTCTCTTTTCATTGTAACAGCTTTATTAATAATACTAGTTGGCAGCCATTTCAACATACAATTAAATCAGATTGTCAGCAGTCCCCTTCATGTTAACAAATTCGCCGTATATAAAACTCTGTTCTAAACGGAGTGACAGGAAATGCAGGAAATTGTAGTGTATAGAAATGTCTGTAAATCACGAGTTTCACTCCAAAAAGTTGGGAGGTATGGACTGCAAAGCATTATGGGGAAGCTTGATGTCATGTGTTTTCACTCATCATCATCATAAGCTTTACAATGGCGCAGGTTTATCAAGCTGCCAGAGACAAAACACAATCTGATTCGCCTATAGCAACCAATCCCAGCTCACCTTTCATATCATAACAAGCTCTTATAAAATTAAAGCTGAGGTCTGATCGGTTGCTATGGGCAAGTCAGACTGTCTAAGTTGCGCATGGCAACCAATCACAGTTCAGCTTTTATTTTACCAGAGTAATTTGAGAAAAGAAAGCTGAGCTGTGATTGGTTGCTATGGGCCACATCCAACCATATTATTTAGTGTTCTTAGTGTGGCCTAGCTATAAGCTGTTTGCTTGGTCACAAGTGTGTTTAGTGATCTCTGCAGTAAAGCGCATTGCCAGTCATTAATGGGTTAATGCTTCAGATGTGTTTACCTGCAGTAACCATGGCAACCATGCACTATGATGACAAGCGCTTATGTCATAAAGAAGGTTCCATAAAGCAATGCACCGCGCCCTGATCAGTGCCATCTTGGATGCGCCAGAGGACCTTGAGCTTGACTACGTTACTGCCCCCGACCGTTGATGTAATTAGGAGGTTCTATCAGGGGAAAGGGGTGGTCTGCTTTAGACTACCTCTTCATCCAGTGATCCAGTCATCAAGTGGACCTGGATCTGTGAGAGAGAAGAGATACATCTGCCTATCCATTAATAAGGTGACAGATGTTGCAGCCAGATTTCTCTCACATCCAGTTTATTATGTTTATAGTATAGTATTATCCTCTAAGCCCAGGGGAGGGGCAACTCTTCAGCCATGGCCATCGAGGTTTCCCCCACAGGGGTTTTTCCTCACCTGAGTGCTGGAGGGTGACGCTTTGTGAGTCAGGGGTCTGTCATTCTTAGTGTTGTGTAATTTTAAATAAAATTGGAACACTTTGACACCTGATTACAATGTGTTGTGTCTTTATTTTGCGTTCTTTGGTTTAAAGCGTAACTGTCATTTCAGGGCCATTTTTCTGAAAACATTAAATATCAACAGTACAAGCGATTTTAAGAAACTCTGCAATAGGTTTTATGTACTAAAAGAGTTTCCTTCTGTACTGAAAAAGCAATCTCCCAGCCTCCCCCCTCACATCAAATGAAGCAGGATTTCTGTGTCCATTATGTGGCTATGGAGAGGGGAGGGGCTGTTAGGAGTGACTGAGCACGGAGCAGTCCTGCACAGCACAACACCCTGCAATCTTCTCTCAGTAAGTTCATAGATAAGCACTGACCTTTCTGACACCTGAATTTAGCGTTTTAGGTGCCCAGAGAGTCTACAAACAGCTGACCTTCATGTCACCTCTTCCTGCTCCCTCATCTCCCTCGGCCCCTCCCCCCTCCATAGGCTTACAATGGAGAGAGAAGAACCCGTCTTCACTGGCTTCTCTGTAATGAAGACGTGTTTGCCTGATAATGCACAGATAAGAAGTCAGGGGGGGAGGCTGGGAGATTGCTTCTTGAGTACAGAAGGAGGCTTTTTTTGGCTGATGAAACCTATTACAGAGTTTCTTAAAATCGCTTATACTACTGATTTCTGCAATAAAAAAAAAACATGCAGTTACGCTTTAACTTATTATGCTTGGGAGTTGGGGGTCCATCACATATTGCAGAGTCATAAAGCTGGACATCTGCCTGCTACACAGATCTATCACCTGCACAATGAGCGTAAGTAGGACGGAGCAGTGGATAGTAGAACTCCTGCATGTGTGTGCCTTTCCCAGGATTAAAGAGACACTCAAATCCTGAAGAAAAAACATGCATCGCGAGGTTTATACCTAGATCTACAAGGTTTGTTAAAAGGTTTTTTCAAGTGACAGAGTCACACCAATCATAGCATATCATGGCAACATGGACACCACCATAGATATATATCATATATACACAACCCAGTGACTCTTGTGTGTGAGGGCAGCATCAGGGGCAAGGCAAAGTATTGCGCCCCCACACACATATATGCAGGTGTGGCCAAGGTAGCTGCCCCCCTTAAAGTCCACAGGATAGGGGATATGAAGCTGATTGGTGGGGGTCCCAGTAGTCACGAGGATGTGGGGAACGTGTTCACCTTAAATAAACAGTGGAGCTGGTGCTCCAATAATTCTCTGTAGGTCTTGTTATCCCTTATCCTGTGAAAAACTTTTGGAGAGAGATATGTTCTCATCTACTATATGGCTGGACTCAGACAAGGCTTTTATCAGAAATATGTCATATGGCATTTTTGGGGGCCCAAAAAGCTGCGACCAGATCTTAGCTGATGGTCAATGGGGAAAAGCGAAACGCAATACCCATAGGACATTTTTCTGCTATAGTGTTTTATTTTATATTTTTGTGAAATTGGCTATGTGTTTGGAGTTTTGCCACAGACTTCTATAGGGGTTAATATTGTCATGTCTATATGGAAATTAGTCTTTTTTTCCCCAGTTCTTCAACAGAAAACCTGGAATCACATGACTTGTACTGAAAAAAACTAACTCGGGATAAATCACCAATAGTATTTTACATTAAACTGCAGAAAACTGCAGAAAAAGTGCCAGAGAAAACTCCAAAAAGTAGGAAGTGTCAGAAAGTTATAAAGATTTGTATTTCACTTCTATTTAAAAAATCTTCTTCTAGTACTTATCAGCTGCTGTATGTCCTGAAGGAAGTGGTGTATTCTCTCCAGTCTGACACAGTGCTCTCTGCTGCCACATCTGTCCATGACAAGAACTATCTAGATCAGGAGCAGTTTTCTATGGGCATTTGCTACTATTCTAGATAGTTCCTGTTATGGACAGAGGTGGCAGCAGAGAGCAATGTGTCAGTCTGGAAAGAATACACCACTTCCTGTAGGACATACAGCAGCTGATAAGTACTGGAAGACTTTTAAATAGAAGTAATTCTAAACAAATCTACATTACTTTTGGGCACCAGTTGATTTGAGAAGAAAAAAAAAACACTGGAGTGTTTTGCTGGAGTACCTCTTTAAATTGAATAAAAAAGTAAAAAAGGAATTACCTTGACAGTGGAAACTTACACTAGACAGTCTAAAAATGCACCATATTAAGGTCTTGTTTTAGGCTGCCTCCTTTTGCTCTGTGCTACTGCTGGCAGTTGGGACACAGGAGGAGGGGAGGGAGAGGGGCTGCAGCCTGCACAGTGTGGCCTTGGAGCAGCAGATCTGACAGCATGTGAGCTGTACCTGGTGATTTCCTGTACCAGAGGTAAATCTGTTAACATGAAGTATGTACATGAGTATGTATTTATGGTGCATGTGTGTATTTATGCATATACTGTATGTATTGTGCATTTCTTTATATCTGTATGTGATGTGTATATATGCATATCGTACATGTGTGTGTGTGTTTGTACTATGTATGCATATAGGTAATGTGCATTTTTTTTTATATCTGTGTATGATGTGTGTATGTATTGTGCATATTTGTATGGTGCGGGAAGATAATAAAGAAAGTATACTTATCAGTCCATGGGCCCCCTTGGCGCTGCTCTCAGGCCTCTCACAGTCACCAGAAGTCATTTTCGCCCGAGTTTGGTGTATGTGTCAGCCCTGGCTCTTCCAGCTGCAATGTCACAGAGTGGCTGATGGATTGTAGGTGATCCATTGGCAAAGTATGTGACGTTGCAGCTGGAGGAGCTGCAGGAGGTCTTTCAGATATCGTTAAGGAAGCGCTACGAGGGCACAGGGACTGGTAAGTATACATTTGTTATTACGTTCCCGTACCCCCCTGCTTGCCTAAGATTTCTTAGTTTCATGGGACTCACTAGGTTGTTTAATCTTTGGTCCGGTAATGCCGTTTGGAGCATTGTTCTGATCTCAAAATGCGGATCCATTCCTTCTAATGATTATTAGTGGAGCGGACGGGCCGGATTGGCACTCTGGGGGCGGGGCAGTGCTCCAAATAGCCTGGACCGAGGAATAAACTACTCATGGAAGGCGATGAGGATGAAGGTAAAAGACTTACCTTTATCCTCAGCTCCCTTTGTGCAATAGGGACATATCGGCAGGTTAGATTTACCTAACCTGCTGATATTTCTCCTTTAAGTCTGCATAAGTCATAACCATATCTTTAATACTTCCGAGCCTATAGGACTTAAAGGTCATTCTTACAGTGAGATAGATAGAAACAAACACACATAACCGCCCATATACTGTACATCCTTGCTGCTAGCTCAGGAGATATCAACTATAAAATATGAAAAGACATGCAGTTTTCCAGCAAACAATATATTGTATTAATAGTGCACCCTAAGGCGCATTTGTACAAGAAATCCCAAATGAAAAGCTAGAAAATCAAAGTTATAAATTACAGATTACAGTATATAAAAGACGACACAAAAAACATGTTTCAGGATTTGAAGCTAAAGCAGATGTTTTCTATGTAAATATAATGACCAGCTGAGAACTACCCTGCATTGTCATATGAATAAATGATAGAGATGAGCACAACTTCAGCATGCTGGAGTCTGACTGATCGCCATTTAAGTACCGGTGGCTAAAGAAGTTGGATACAGCCCTAGGGAATCCTGGAAAACATGGATACAACCATACGTATGCTTTAGAACCATTAGAATGATGAGCTAATTTGATTTCAAGGAATAACTTTAGATATGAGGACACCAGGGGTGGCAACAATATTAAGGAAGTAATAGTATGGTACTATTAACCAGAGGACAGTAATAGTATGGTAGTATTTATGTGCTTATATATGTCCTGCTCATTCCTTCATGCTCCCTGCAGTCTCTGTCAACCCTTGTGTTTCCCATCCTCTCCGTTCCTGATATAATGTGCCTGCACTCACACTCAGCTATACACACTGCTGCTATAATGTGCATGCACTCACACTCAGCTATACATACTGCTGCTATAATGTGCCTGCACAGACACTCAGCCATTCCCACTGCTGTATAGAGAAGTTTCTATCACTGACCTCCTGCACAGATCTGAGATTCTCACTTCCTAATTGGCCCATTTATTTATTTTATTTTATTTATTTATAATGTAATTTTAAAAAATCACCAATTCTGGCTCTTTTGCTTTTTTTTCTTTTATGCTGTTCACAATATGGGAACACAATTATATAATATAAATATATATTCTACTAGATAAGACAGCTACGTGCGCTAGGATAAATAATATGTTAATTTATTAATTTTTATGTGTTTTAAATATATGATATGATAAAGGGCTAACTTTAATTTTCAAAAAAACCCTACATTTTAAGTACTCCTAGAGGACTACTACATACACTGTTTATTACAATGCCATTGCATAGCATTGATCAGTGTTATCTGTGATCTTCCTATAGAGTCTGCCTGAGGCAAGTGAGTAGTTAACCTACAGCAGTAAGAGAAAATG